>NW_015090941.1:179828-244828 GCF_001431845.1 Calidris pugnax
CCATGGCTTAGTGAGAGGGGGGGGTTTGTATGAATGTAAAGAGTTTAAGAAATAAACTCCAGAGCTGATGGGGAAGTGGATGAGCACTGGGACCAGTTCTGGGCTCCCCAGTTCCAGAAGGACAGGGAACTGCTGGAGAGGGGACAGCAGAGGCTACAAAGATGATGAGGGGCCTGGAGCATCTCCCTTATGAGGAGAGGCTGAGGGACTTGGGGCTTTTTAGTCTGGAGAAGAGAAGGCTGAGGGGGCATCTGATCAATAAATACTTCAAGGGTGGGTGTCAGGAGGATGGGGCCAGTCTTTTCTCAGTGGTGCCCAGGGACAGGACAAGAGGAAATGGGCACAAACTTGAACATAAGAAGTTCCATCTAAACATGAGGAGGAACTTCTTTCCTGTGAGGGTGGCAGAGCCCTGGCAGAGGCTGCCCAGGGAGGTGGTGGAGTCTCCTTCTCTAGAGACATTCAAACCCACCTGTACACGTTCCTGTGGGACCTGCTCTGGGTGGCCCTGCTCTGGCAGGGGGTTGGAGGAGATGATCTCCAGAGGTCCCTTCCAACCCCATGTCATTCTGTGATTCTGTCCCAGGTGGGATGCTGAGCTGTGAGCGTGGAGCCTCCAGCCCCAGGAAGACCACCCCGTCCCTTTGGTGACCCCCAAAGGGATGCTCGTCCCCGTAGCCGGGGGCTCCCCTGTTGCTGGTGGCCTCAGGGCACCCAGTGGGTGCAGGGACCCCATTTTGGTGTAGTTTTACCCCGGTGGGTGTGGGGGGAGCTGCACATGAGGCTCCTGCAGCCTGATCGCCCCTCTCGGTCCCCCCCTCCCAGCAGCAGCTCGGTGGATGAAGGGCATTTCGCAGCACCGGGGCCTCTCCAGGGAGCACTTTCCAAAAGAGTCTCGTGGTCTTAGATTAAAATGAGTTTTTGTTGGAGATCAGCCAGTTTCAAGGGAGCGTAGGATTTATCGGAGCGGATGCTGGCTGCTGGCCACCCACCTCCACCTTCCAGCCTGCTTTCTTCTTGCCTTCTTGTTTGCTCTGGGGCTTCCCCCCCCCCTTCCTCCTCCCATCTTGACTTGTCTCCCTCTTTCACCTAAAGACGATGGATGGGTCTCTCCCACGTTGCAATTGTGATTTTTATATATATATATTTTTTTTTTGAGCTATTTACTGTTTTTTTTTAAAGAAGCAGTTGCAGGGAGCGGGGAGAGGCAGGGATGAGGCTGCACCTCGCTGTGCTCTCTGGGGATGCTTCGGGGACACTTTCCTCCTGCTCCCCCCCCTCCCTGAGCATCACCTCCTCAGCCAGGCTGGTCCACACCTCCCTTCAGGCTCTGCAATATCCAATCTCCTCAGAAATCCCACTGTTTTGGAGCTGGGGGGAGGAGGGACAGTGTGTGCCTTGCTCTGCAGCATCCATGGGATTCGGCTGGGTCCCAAAGCCCTTTGAGGAGCCGGGGACCAGGGTGGGGATGGGGAAGGGGAGCAGAATCAGGCTGGTTTCTTGAGCTCCTGGGGTGAAACACAAGCTGAGATTACTTAATATCAAAAGAAACCAGGGTGTTTTGGTAAGCCCTATATGAATTTGAATGGGGCAGGGCCAGGATGGAGCACGGGGCAGAGCCGGGGTCGGGTCCCTGTCCTCACGCCTGCGGAGATGCTCCTTAGAGAAGAAGGATGCTCTGTGGAGCTCCAGAGGCTCCTTGGGAGAGGTGAAGGTGCCTCTTTTTGTTGCTGGTTGAATCTGATCATGGAAATTCAAAGGAGATGAGTTGGGAGAAACCTGTGGCAGAAGCTCCCCGTGGGGGGCTTCGTGCCCTCCCATCCCAGAGCACCCGGGCTCCTCTGCTCTGCGCAGCTCTACTCAAAAATACCAAAATGTCGTATCTGTGGGTGGTTTTTTTCCCCAAATGGCACCTTTTCCTAAGTTTTCCTTCCAGTCTCAGTGCCATTAGAAGACCCTCTGTGAATTGGGGTCTCTTTTCCCTGCTTGGCTCTTCCCCCCGTGCCCTCCTGCTCCCCACGTTCTACTCAAAAATACCAAAATGTCGTATCTGTGGGTGGTTTTTTTCCCCAAATGGCACCTTTTCCTAAGTTTTCCTTCCAGTCTCAGTGCCATTAGAAGACCCTCTGTGAATTGGGGTCTCTTTTCCCTGCTTGGCTCTTCCCCCCGTGCCCTCCTGCTCCCCACGTCGCTGCTTTGCGATGCCCCAACGTGGCCGTGTCGGGGGGTGACCGAGCCCTTGTCCCCACCCTGATGAGCTCTGATGTCCCTCTGTCCCCTCCAAGGAGTCTCTCCTTCAGCTGATAGATCTGCCACGGCTTCCTGACCACCTCCTGCTGTGTATCCTTAAAAAAAAAAAGCATGAAAATTTAAAAATTAAGCTTAATTTTAGGCTCCTGGGGGAATGACTCAGTTTGGTTCTACCCCGGTTGGTCCAAGGAGCCTGTGGTGGTGGGAGATGAGCTGTCGGTGATGGGGATGCTGGTCCTGGGGCTCAGTACAGGAGTGGGGAGGGGGTACCCCCTTCCTGATGGTGGCTCTGAGAAGGAAAAACCGACGTGTGAGGAGGCACCAACCGTCGGGCTCCGTCTTCCAAAGAGGTTTCCTGGAGGCAGACGCTGCAGCTCAGACCTGGTCCCCTGGCACCTCTTGGCTGGCGGGGCCGCCCTCTGCCTGTCATCCTGCCTGCCTTTTCCTGCCTCTTAATAGCTCTTCGATTTTATTTTATATATATATATATTTTAAAAAAAATGAATTATTTTTATCTCTCGGTGGTTTCGTAGGAGGAAAACCTTGGCGAGACGGGGAGGAAGGGGGGGGAGTGTGTTCTTCCCTCCTCTCCTTGCTGAGCTGGGTCATTCCCGGGGGGATGCAGGCAGGACCCTCGGGATGGGGAGAGCTGCTCCATCCCTGTGGATGTCTCCCCTGGCTGGGGAGAAAATCCTCAGAAGCTCATTGCTCTCCGATTCACAGCCGGGGTTATCGGAGGTGCTGGATTATCCTCCAAGACCTGATTTGAATCCCAAAGTGGGAAAATTTGGCTGGAGACCCCTCCTGAGGACTTTGCTGGGATGGATACAAGGCTTTCTGTGCCTGTCCGCCCTGATTTTTGGAACTTAAACCTCGTTGTTGACTTTTGCAAAGCAAATGGATGTTTTTTCCTCAGGGAATGTCACTGGAAACTTGTTTCTCTTTTCATTTCTTTGATTGAAATATTATCTAGTGCTTTTTGAGTCTCTCCTCTTTCTCCACAGAGCACTTGGGCTCTTCCCAAAAAGCCCACCTGAAAGTTCAATTAAATTACAAAGGTGCAGGTGAGGTGGGGGGGGGCACACAGGGGGGCTGACTTGTTACTCACGGTGACAAAGGGGGGTGACAGCTCCCCTGGACTGGCATCTCCATTAAAACAGACTTTTAATTGAGGAACAGAGGAAAAGATTTAATGAGCAAAACATGGTATCGATGTATCAATCCCCCTCCTTTGGTTTGGGATCTCAACCGGGGGATGCCCCGGGGCTGTTTCTGCGCCTCCCATTTCGTAGGGAATTTGGGAATGATTTTCCTCATCGTGACTTTTGGGGCAGGTTTTTGCTGTGTAATGCCAGCACGTGGCCAAGGCTCAAAAATAACCCTCCCTGTGCCAGTGAGCTCCAATATTGCATCAGTCTCCAGCTGCCGGGACTGGTCCTGCCTGTCCCCCCCCTTTCCAGCTCTGGGACACCCCCTCCTCCCCATCTCCATCCCCATCTCCAGCTTTGCTGGCAGGGATGAAGCTGAGCTTGAAAAACTGGGATTTGGTGGTTTGCAGGGCTCTTGCTGCAGCTCTGCTCTCGCCCTGGCTGAGATCCTGGTGGGAGCTGAGCACCCAGTGGGGTGGGGGGCACAAGGGAGAACCCTGGTATGGGATTAACAGGGTCTGGGAGACCCCCAGATCCTTGCTGTATTGCCCTGGGAGGGGCTGTGCAGCCCCCTTGCCCCCCCCAATACCCCCTGGCAGCATCCCAGCTGGATCAAGAGACCAGGGACAAGCAGGTTGGTGACCTGTCCCCCATGGGTGGTGGCAGTGTGTGTGCAGGGTGTCACCCCCTCCTCACCAGCTGGGTGTCATCCCCCCCTACAAGGCCTGGGGGGCTGCTGAGGGAGTTTGTAACCCCCAGACACCTTGTCTGTGCCAGGGGATGCTCCGGTGTGGGATGCAGCACGGAAGCACAGGGATGAGTCCCTCTCCTTCTCCTGCATTAAAAAAACACCCAACCCATACCCTACCTTGGACTTGAAGCTGGGACCAGTCATCTATGGGGGAGGAGGATATAATTAGCACAAAAGCCAGTGGTGGGAACCTGGTTTCTCCCATACAACAACGCTGGCAGGAAAATTAAGGGGGGAAAAAATAGCAGGTGGGGGAAACCCTGCCAGGTGAGCACTGCACCAATGGGTTGTCACCCCTTCGTGTCCGTGGTCCCAGCTGACCTTAATGGACATCCTCTGTCTTTTAAAATAACTTGTCAGTGGTTTAATTTTAGCCTTGGCCTCTTTATTTTGGTCCTCTGGCTTTTTGTTTTCAAAGCTGGGGGAGGAAGAAAGGGTCTGTGTCTGTTAATGAGAGCCCGGCAGATCTGAGGTGGCTTTTGGGAGATGTCCCCTGGCGCGGGGTGGCCTTCGTTCTCCACAGCCATTGCCTGGACCAAATGGAGCCGCTCTCATTAGTGCAGAAATAATTTTGCTGGAGGAAATGAAAGGATTAAAAAAAAAACCAACAACCCACAAAACAATAGAAGGAGTATGGACATAGTGCCTTCCCCTCTGGCCATGAGATGTGGCTGCGCTTGATTCTGAGAAAATAAATTGCTACCGTTTTATTTCACCCTGAATATCTGCCTGCGGGGGCCGGGCGGTCGCACGCATCGACGACGGGGTGAATATTCTGCTTTTTTGGTGATTTCTTTCCCCTGCCCCAGCTCCCATCTCTGAGGGATGCACTGGAGGATGCTGTGGTACCCGGCACCGCATCTCCACAGCCGATGCCGTGATCCCCTGGGTGTTCCGAGGTCCCCCCAGACATTTTGGGGTCCCCCAGGCACAGCTCCCAAACGCTGGGGGGGACAGATGGGTGCCTCCAACAATCCCCTACTGCCTTCGTTTGGCTTTTCTCAGCCTCCTCTCACTTGGAGCCAATGGGAGGAAAGCGTTTGAATTCATTGAAATTAACCAGCGGTGAAAGCTATTAATAATTAAGCACCTACTGTCAGGAAAACAATGGTAGACTTGAATAAATGGCCCAGCTTTGTTACTTACAGCTTCTGCTGTTATTAAAATGAAAGCCATATTAATAATCCCCCCGCCTTTGGTGATGGGGAGGGTTTGATGGGGCATCTCCTCATCCTCCCCGTGTCCCATACGGCTCTGGGAAGAGCTGGGAGACTCCTGCATCCCCCTCCTGCCTCCGGACTGGCTGGGATTGAACATGGGGACAGGGAAGGATGCTGCCTTTGGGATCTCTTTTGGGATTTCCATCCTGCCTGCCCCATAAGTACGGCTTCCAGGGGTTCTGGTGGATGAGAAGCTGGACATGAGCAGGCAGTGGGGACTTGCAGGCCAGAAGGCCAATCCCATCCTGGGCTGCATCAAAAGCTGCGTTGCCAGCAGGTCCAGAGAGGGGATTCTGCCACTTTACTCTGGTGAGACCTCACCTGGAGTATTGTGTGCAGGTCTGGAGCCCTCAATATAAGAAGGACATGGACCTGATGGAGAGGGTCCAGAGGAGGGCCACGAGGATGATCAGGGGGATGGAGCACCTCTGCTACGAGGACAGGCTGAGGGAGCTGGGGTTGTTCAGCCTGGAGAAGCGGAGGCTCCGGGGAGACCTAATAGCAGCCTTCCAGTACCTGAAGGGGGCTACAGGAAGGCTGGGGAGAGCCTGTTTAGAAAGGCCTGCAGTGACAGGACGAGGGGCAATGGCTTCAAGCTGGAGGGGAACAGATTTAGACTGGAGATGAGGAGAGGGTTCTTCACTGTGAGGGTGGTGGAGCACTGGAACAGGTTGCCCAGGGAGGTGGTTGAGGCCCCTTCCCTGGAGATATTCAAGGAGAGGCTCGACGAGGCCCTGGGCACCCTGGTCTAGTTGGGGGTGTCCCTGCTGACTGCGGGGGGGTCGGACTAGATGGCCTTTGGAGGTCCCTTCTGGCCTGGGCAATTCTATGATTCTATGATTCTATGATCTGCTTATCCTGGAGGCAGTGGGTCTGATTGTTGCAGGGGGGTTGGGATGGGATGATTTCTAAGGTTCTTTCCAACCCACACCGTTCTGCGATCCTTCCTGCCTCCTCCGGTGGTCGGGTCCCGTTTCCATGTCCTGCTGCTGCCCAAAAAGGCACTCAACGCTGATGCCATCCCTGGTTCCTGTCCTGTGTCCCCCCATGGCCGGCATGGATCGGTACCTGGTGGGACCCCAGCATCGTTGCTGGGTTGTTCCCCCCATTTGCATTCACAGAATCACAGAATCTTCGTGGTCAGAAAGGACCTTTGGGACCATCGGGTCCAACCACAAAAAAAAACAAACCAAAAAACCCCCCCCCCCCAAAAAAAAAAACAACCCACACAACCCAAACCAACACACACCCAGTTGTCTCCTTGGGAGGACCAGAGACACAACCCAACAATCTCAGGCACTAGAGCATGCCCTGAAGTGCCACATCAACACGTTTCTTAAATCCCTCCAGGAATGGTGACTCCACCACCTCCCTGGGCAGGCTGTTCCAGGGCCTGACCACCCTCTCAGTTAAGTCATTCTTCCCGATATCTAATCTAATCCTCCCCTGCCCCAGCTTCAGACCATTTCCTCTCGTCTGAATTCCCTTGGGAGAAGAGGCCAACCCCCACCTCTCTACACCCTCCTTTCAGGGAGCTGTAGAAGGCAATGAGGTCTCCCCCTCAGCCTCCTCTTCTCCAAACTCAACATGCCCAGAATGCCCCCAGTCCTGCATCCTCCACCTTCTCCATCCCTGCTGGCAAAGCTCAGGAGATGCAGAACCAAGTGGGATGACTCCATGTTCTCCCCCCACCTTCTCCCTCCCACCGCAGGCTCCTACCTGATGGTGAACTCCTCGCAGCACGCCCCGGGCCAGAAAGCTCACCTGCTTTTCCAAGCGTTGAGCGAGAATGACACCCACTGCCTCCAGTTCAGCTACTTCATGTACAGCCGGGACGGGCACAGCCCTGGCACCCTCAGTGCCTACGTGCGGGTGACGGGGGGCCCGGTGGGCAGCGCCGTCTGGAACGCCTCCGGCTCCCATGGCCGCCAGTGGCACCAGGCGGAGTTGGCCGTCAGCTTGTTCTGGCCCAACGAGTACCAGGTGAGCCCCAGCAGACCCCCCAACCTCACATGGCACAGACCTCCCCACACACCTCCTTGGGTGACCCAGACCCAGACCCACCACCCTGGTGATGGGTGACCCCTTCTGTTTGGTGCCGCAGGTCCTCTTCGAGGCGGTGGTCTCCAGCGAGCGCAGGGGTTATCTTGGCTTGGATGACATTTTGCTCTTGAATTATCCGTGCTGTGAGTGTCAGGGGATGGGACCCGGGGGTGGGTGGCATCGGGGTGGTGGGTGCTGCTGGGCTGGGCAACCAGGTTGGGAGCTGGTACCCGTTGGGATGGTCCTGGGGAGAGCTGACGGACCGAGGTGCAGCCTGGTGGCACCTGAGTGTCTTGTCATCACCTGGGTGTCCTGTCGTCACCTGGGCTGGTGGAGCTCCATCTCCTGGGTACCTCTGAGGCTCCTTTTTCCATCTCCATCCCCACCAGCTCCAATGTTGCTTCAGTTTTTATAAAACCTTGGAGGAGCACAGACTGAATATGTGGCCAGAGTGTCCCCATCAAGAGGGGCCACCTGGGCCAGCAGGGACCTGAAATCCCAGGCTGTCCCAACACGTTGGCTCTTGGGGTTCACCCCCTTTTTGTTCTAGGCTGGGGTGGGAGGTCTGACCTCCTCTATCACCCCACCAGCGCTGCGGGATGCTGGAGGGGAAGGCTGCATTCCCAAAGAGACCAGCTGGTTGTTCGGGGACACATCCCTGACTCCAGGCTCGGGATCCTGCCCAGGATCTTCCCCGTGGGCTTGGGAAGGGATCTTGGCTGGGTTGGGAGGATGGAGACCGAGCCCATCCAGAGCTCAGCTCCAGCCCCAGCATCCCGGGTGGGTTTTTGGGCTGTGGTGGGTTTTTTGCAGCGATGCCAACGTTTGCCTCCCTCGACAGCGAAAGCTCCTCATTTCTCCCGCCTGGGGGACGTGGAGGTCAACGCGGGGCAGAATGCCACCTTCCAGTGCGTGGCTGCTGGCAAGGCCGCCGAGGCCGAGAGGTTCCTCATGCAGGTGAGCAACCAGCATCTCCACCACCAACCCCATGCAACGCCTCTGGGCCTTCCCTTTGGGAGAAGACACCCCCGGGACACCTCCTTTTAAGCAGGCATCATCTGGGGACACATTTACCTCTGTGCCTTCCCTTTGGGAGAAGACACCCCTGGGAAGGGAGGAGAAGGGCAATCCCTCCTGCTTTTTTAAGCAGGCATCATCTGGGGACACATTTAGTGGCTCTGGATGTCACGCTGTGCCCCTTGGTGACATCTTTTCTCTCCCCGTGGGGCAGAGGCAGAGTGGTGAGGTGGTCCCTGCGGCCTCCGTGAAGCACATCAGCCACCGGCGCTTCCTGGCCACCTTCCAGCTGGACGAGGTGACCAAGGAGGAGCAGGACCTCTACCGCTGCGTCACCCAGTCCAGCCGTGGCTCGGGCGTCTCCAACTTCGCCGAGCTCATCGTGAAAGGTGG
Organism: Calidris pugnax; assembly: GCF_001431845.1. Classification (NCBI taxonomy): domain Eukaryota; kingdom Metazoa; phylum Chordata; class Aves; order Charadriiformes; family Scolopacidae; genus Calidris; species Calidris pugnax. The sequence continues at coordinate 188,651 of NW_015090941.1, forward strand.
GTGACTTGCTGTTGGCCACCGGGTCTCTGGGTGGGCTATTTCAGGTCCGGTGCTTGGAGAGGAAGAGGAAGGTGGGATGCTCAGGGTGGTGGTATCACAGTTTCTCACTAGGAATGAGTTGCTACACGTGGATGGTTCAGCATAAAACAAGGAAACTACCTTTCGTGGTGGCCTTAGATAATTTATTTTTGATTGCAGTAGGTGGGAATTAATTAATTATGATGAAACTGCAGCACCATGCTGGCCAGCGTATCTTATAAAGATAATTAAGGTTTGATCTGATGAAGCCTCACTAAGAGCGATGCAGGGCACATGCATGGCCTGAAGTTTGAAGACTGGAGGGTGTCTTCTTCATGCTTTGGTGCCGATCCCCATGTCCTCTGGGAGGGGGATCCGAGTTTGTTCCACGCTCTGCAGTGCAAGGGGGATGGGTTTGTTTGGGAAGAGATGATAATAGAATCATAGAATGGTTCAGGTTGGAAGGGACCTTAAAGCCCACCCAGTGCCACCCCCTGCCCTGGGCAGGGACACCTCCCACCAGCCCAGGTTGCTCCAAGCCCCCTCCAACCTGCCCTTGAACCCCTCCAGGGATGGGGCAGCCACAGCTTCTCTGGGCAACCTGGGCCAGGCTCTCACCACCCTCACACCAAACAAGTTCTTCCCCACATCTCAGCTCCATCTCCCCTCTTTCAGGGTCAAACCCTTCCCCCTCCTCCTAGGGCTCCCCTCCCTCATCCAGAGTCCCTCCCCAGCTTTCCTGGAGCCCCTTGAGGGACTGGAAGGGCCTCAAAGGTCTCCTCGGAGCCTTCTCTTCTCCAGACTGGACCCCCCCAACTCTCTCAGCCCCCCCTCCCAGCAGAGGGGCTCCAGCCCATCATCGCAGACATGAATATCTTGACTGTAGCTAGTGATAAATAAAATAAAATTGTAGTACCCGTGGTTGTGCTGGTGTTAGCCTGGCTCCAGGGCTAGGGATGACGTGGAGCTACTTCTGGAGGGGGATGCTCCACCTACCCCTTCTCTCTTCTCTTCCAGAGCCCCCCACACCCATCGCACCCCCCCAGCTGCTCCGGGCAGGCTCCACCTACCTCATCATCCAACTCAACACCAACTCCATCATCGGCGACGGCCCCATCGTGCGCAAGGAGATCGAGTACCGCATGACCTCGGGGCCCTGGTCGGAGGTCCACGCCGTCAACATGCAGACCTACAAGCTCTGGCACCTGGATCCTGACACGGAATATGAGATCAGTGTCCTGCTCACCCGGCCCGGCGAGGGGGGCACCGGCAAACCGGGGCCACCCCTCATCAGCCGCACCAAGTGCGCAGGTGGGTCCCATGCTGGGGACCTTGGGCAAGGTCTTGGGCAAGGTCTTGGGCATACACTGGAACCCTGAGCCCTGGGCAGGGGGCACGGCTGGGGCTGGGTGGGTGCTGAGGGTGTTTGTCAACGCGGTCCAGGAGCTCCAAGCATCGCTCCTCCGATGCATCTGCCTTTAATTGAGATTTTAGTGGCTTTACCAGCATCTCGGGAGAAACCATTAATTAATGCCACCTTCTGATGGTGGCTGGAGGGTTGCAGGGGGCATGGGAGAGGCTGGATCCTGAACCAGCCTGTGCAGAGGGGCTGAATATCCATCCAGCCTGAAAATATCCTGAGGGATGGTGGGTTTTTGGTGCTCGGAGGCAAGAGTAGCCACACATGGTGCAGGAGAGCACAGCGATGGGATGCACAGAGTCAGCAGCTCCCATGCAGTTGGTTCCCATCCATGGGGCCGGGCAAAGCCCAGCAGGAGATGGCATCTCCCCCTCCCCAGGGCTGCAGGAGCTGGCCACATCCATCTCAGGCCATCCCCAAATCCCAGGACTGCTGTCCCTGAGGATGAGCCCCTTGGCTGTCCTTAGAGGGCTTCCCATCTCCTTCCCTCCTCGGAGGGAGCTGTAGATCCTTCTCCAGTGCCTGGTTTTGAGTTGGTTGGTGCCTCTAAAAATATTTCTCCTATTATCTTCTAAATATTTCTTCTTAATCCTCTGCCTCACCGGAGGGGTGATGGCCTTGGGGGTGGGGGGGCAGATTGTCTTCCCACACACGACAAGGTGCTGGGGGTAATTCAGGGCAACCCCATCCCTGGCAAAGCCCCCTCGGGGTGTCCCTGGGGAAATGGGGGGCTGGGGTTTCTCATGGCTAAGACCCCCCAGCAGTGCCCACGCTGTTGGTCTGGTGTCCCCATTGCTGGGGGGTGATGGGGGTAGGACTTTTTCGATGCCCTGCTAGCAGTGTGCCCAGGTGGCCAAGAAAGCCAACAGCATCCTGGCCTGTATCAGGAACAGCATGGCGAGTAGGGCCCGAGAGGTGATGGTCCCCCTGTACTGGGCACTGGTGAGGCCTCACCTTGAGTGCTGTGTCCAGTTTTGGGCCCCCTACCACAAAAAAAACATCGAGGTGCTGGAGCGGGTCCAGAGAAGGGCAACAAAGCTGGTGAGGGGTCTGGAGCACAAGTCTTGTGAGGAGAGGCTGAGGGAGCTGGGGGTGTTCAGCCTGGAGAAGAGGAGGCTGAGGGGAGACCTTATTGCTCTCTCCAACTCCCTGAAAGGAGGGTGTAGAGAGGTGGGGGTCGGTCTCTTCTCCCAAGTCCCAGGCGACAGGACAAGAGGAAATGGCCTCAAGTTGCCCCAGGGGAGGTTCAGGCTGGATATTAGGAAAAATTTTTTCACTGAAAGGGTTATCAGCCATTGGGATGGGCTGCCCAGGGAGGTGGTTGAGGCACCATCCCTGGAGGTGTTCAAAAGAGGGGTTGATGTAGTGTTGGGAGGTCTGGTTTAGTGATGGTGATGCTTCTTGTTTGTTGTGTGGGTGTCTATTTTTGTCAGTCAGGTTGACGGTTGGACAAGATGATCTTTGAGGTCCCTTCCAACCTAGAAGATTCTGTGATTCTGATTCTGTGATTGGGGGAGTCTCCCTATGGGGGCGGTGGGTGACCCAGCTTGAGGGATGTCCCCGTCCCCGGTGGGGCTGGCGGCAGCGTTTCAGACACTCCATGGCAACCGCCTTCCTGGTGCCGGGGTTTAACTGCCGGTAATTGAGCCAAGTGGAAGGGGAGGAGATGACGTGGAGGCAGCACAGGATTGTCCTGCTGTGGTCGCCCTGAGACCCGGCACCACCGTGTCCCCAGGGCTGTGGGGGTGTCCCCGGTGGCTGTGGCTTTGGGGAGCCTCATGAACGGGGTTGGCTTCAGAGATGGGTGCGCTCAGGGATGGAGGAGGTGATACCCACCCCGACCCAGGCATCGTGGTGAGGGGCTGGCGGCAGCTTTTCATCCCAGATTGGTTTTCAGAGGCGCTGTGGGAAGCCCAGGTTTCTCTAGTGCCTTGGAGGTGATGACAGATGCTGGGTGATGCTCTCGTTGCCCTGTATTTCATACCTGATGGTTGCCACATTCAGGCTTCCCCGGCTCTTCCCACGTGCTCTAAGGATGGCTTTTTCTCTCTGGTGTCCCCTGGGTCACAGTGGGTTTGCAGATGGTGACACAGTCGCTCTTCCTTCACCTGAAAAGTGGCCTTGGTGGGGTCCTCAGCATCCTCTGAGCCCCACCAGCCCGTCTGTCCAGCACTGCATCTCCCATACTTTGCAGGATCTGGAAAAAGCTGCTGGGTAGGTGCTTCCTGCAGCTTCTGGGCCAAGGAGACATTCCCTACATGGCCATGTGCCACCAGCCATCATTGGCCCTGGGTGCCATGCTGCTGGCCCTCCCCTGGGGCATTTAAATACACTGGAATCAGAAGGAGAGGAGAAGGTTGAAGCCTGGCACCACGCGGTGCTGCCCAGGGAGGTGTGGGGGCTCTGGAGGACTTGGAAGGTTGAAGCCTGGCACCACATGGTGCTACCCAGGGAGGTGTGGGGGCTCTGGAGGACTTGGGGGGAGGTCCCTGTCCCCTTGGCCACCCGCTGGGAGTGATGGCAGTGGCCATCGGGGCTGAGCTTTGGTGGGTTTCACCACCAGGGGGTTAACGCCAGGGTCCCCGTGGCCATGGTCACCCCCTCCAAAACCAGCTGGTGTTTTGCACAGTCCCAGCAGAGCTGGACACAGCAGGGGGTTAATGCCAGGGTCCCCACGGCCATGGTCACCCCCTCCAAAACCAGCTGGTGTTTTACACAGTCCCACTGTGGTATCGGGACCCGCAGGAGCATCCACTGAGGTTGCAAAAGCCTCTTGCACCCCTGATCTGCCCAAATTTCTCCATGAGATGAATCCCAGGGGAATCGCTTGGGGGATCAGCTCTGGGTCGGGGCGAGCAAAGACCCTCCATCCTTCTGGGGGTCCTTCCCACCACCCTTGGGTGCGGAGAGGAGTTACTGCCCTTAACCCAAACCACTTGTGTGTGTGTGTGTGTGCTGTTGGCAAAGGAGCTCCGCTCCTCATTAAATCCATCTTCTCCTGTTCACGCCAATTAGAGCTAATTAAACTCCTTCCCGGCGATGGCACTCGGTCTCTGTCCTTTCAAGAGCCTGAACGGGGGCTCGTGATGAAAACACAAGGGATCCCATTGCGTGGGCAGGTTTGTCTGGTGGTTTGAGGCCACTCGTGGTGCAGATGCTCCTGGTGGCCACCATGGCTCTTGTGCCAGCCCAGGGCTGGTACCCGGCTTCACCTCCAAAGGGGAAGATGAGCCAAAGGGGCTGGTGTCCCCCTCGTGTTGGTGGCTTTGAGACCCGGTGATGTCCCCAGCCCTGTCTGGAAAGGGGCACATCCTGTGCTGGGGCTGGTCCTGGTTTTCACTGAATTTTCACTGAATCTCACTGAATTTTTTAGAGTTGGAAGGGACCATAGAGATCATCCAGTCCAACTCCCCTGCTGAAGCAGGATTGCCTTAGAGCTTGTACTGAATCCAGGGGTGCTGTCTGCATCCCCCATCTTGTTCTTGTGCCGTAAAAGGGCTTTTCCTGATAATACACATAAACCCACGAGGTGTTTTCACTGAATTTCACTGAATTTCACTGAATTTCTAGAGTTGGAAGGGACCATAGAGATCATCTAGTCCAACTCCCCTGCTGAAGCAGGATTGCCCAGAGCTAGAGCATGTTACTCAGGACTGCATCCAGGCGGGTTTTGAAAATCTCCAAGGAAGGGGACTCCACAACCTCCCTGGGCAGCCTGTTCCAGGGCTCTGTCACCCTCACCGTGAAGAAGTTTCTCCTCATATTTGAGTGGAACCTCTTATGTTCCAACTTGTGCCCGTTGCCCCTCGTCCTCTCACTGGGAACCACTGAAAAGAGTCTGGCTCCCTCCTCCTTCATCCCTCCCTTGAGATACTTGTAGGCATTGATAAGGTCTCCCCTCAGCCTTCTCTTCTCCAGACTAAAGAGTCCCAGCTCTCTCAGTCTCTCCTCATAAGGGAGATGCTCCAATCCTTGAATCATCTTTGTAGCCCTACGCTGGACTCTTTCCAGTAGTTCCCTGTCCCTCTTGAACTGGGGAGCCCAGAACTGGACACAGTACTCCAGTTGTGGCCTCACCAGTGCAGAGTAGAGGGGGAGAATGACTTCCCTTGACCTGCTGGTTACACTCTTCCCTATACAACCCAAGATACCATTGGCCTTCCTGGCCGCAAGAGCACACTGTTTACTCATTGTCATTTTACTGCCCACCAGTTTTGCTTCATCGCTCATCCCTCCCCATCTCTCTTCCCCCCCACAGAGCCCATGCGGGCCCCCAAAGGCTTGGCTTTCTCCGAAATCCAGTCCAGGCAGCTGACCTTGCAGTGGGAGCCCTTGGGTTACAACCTGACCCGCTGTCACACCTACACCGTCTCGCTCTGCTACCGCTATTTCGTGGGCACCGGCCACAACCAAACCTTCCGAGAGTGCGTCAAGATGGAGCGCAACGCCAACCGCTACACCATCAAGAACCTCCTGCCCTACAAGAACATCCACGTCAAGCTCATCCTCTCCAACCCCGAGGGTCGCAAGGAGGGCAAGGAGGTGATATTCCAGACGGATGAGGATGGTGAGTCCGCTCGGGGACGTGCTTCGTCCCCCAAAAACAGGGCTCGGTGGCTGGTGAGCAGTCGGGGTGTTTCCTGTAACACGGTGCACATCAGCCCTTGGCCAAGGGCATGATGGGAATATCTCCTGTGGTCGTGGTGCGAAGAGGGAGATGGAGCCCCAGGGCTGTGTGAGGGGAGGTGGGAGAAAGGCGCGATGATGGTGGCTGGGGAAGGGAAACGCTGGGAGCAGCTTGTGGGGATGAAGGGATGGGATGGGGACGGGGCAGCACTGGTTGCTCCGGGGGAGGAACATCCTACGTTGCTGCAGAAATGTCACCCTCGCCCTTCAAGAGGAGCTTTTCAGCCGTGCCCAGTCCTGTGAAGGGACAATGTCTGGCTTCTCCCAGCACGAGTCGTCCTCGCTCATCCCTTAGTGTGGAACCAAAGCCTAGCAGTGATAATAATAACAATTAAAGCAATCAATGCTTAGCACTTAGGTAATGTTTTTCATCTGCTTGGTCGTCGATTAATTTGGCGTTATGGTGATTCTGGGAGAGCGCTGTTACCCACAGCCTGGTGCAGCTCCACTTGGCTTCCCCAGTGCTCTGCCCCAGTTAGGTTTGCTCTGGGGTGGGTTCTGGTGGTGCTCACCAGCTCTGTGGGTGAGCGTGTGTTGATGAGGGGGTCTGGCCCCACTTTGTTGCCAGAAACTTGGCTCCTGAGCAGCTGAGCTGTTTCTTTTCTCTTCTCCCTGTCCTGGCTGTGTCCTGAGGTTGGGTCCCCGCTGCCAGCACCCAAGCAGGGCTGATGTCCTCGCTGGAGGCTCCAGTGCTGCTCCAGGACTTCTGGGTTGAGCATCTCTTGCCCAGACCTTCCCCAAGGATGTCCTGGAGCTGGGGCCACCAGAGAGGTCTTCCAGGCCTGGCCTTTACCCTGCACCGTGGTTCCTGGTGGTGGCATCAGCAGAGTGCTCAGGTCATTTTGGACTCTGGAGATCCAGCCAATATGAGAGGAGGTCCAGGGCAGAGCTGACTCCGTGCCTCCAGTGCCACCCATCAGTGACGGGCCACATCCAGGCCTGGCAGCTCCTTCTGATGACTCCTTTCCCTCATCCCATCCCTTTCGCTGCCCCATCATCATCTCCTCCGTGTGCCTGATGACTCCGTTGCCTTCAGGGACAGCTGGGCAGCCCCCCAAAACTGCTGCTGTGATGGCTGGTCCTGCAGCTGGTGGGGCATTGGGGGTCTCCTCCTCATCCACGAGGGCAGCAGTGGTTGGGCTGCAAGGACCCACAGTACCCGAGGTGGGTGCTGGTCCTGAGAGGGGCCAGAGCATCCCTGGCTCTCAGGAAGTCACCGGTGCTTACTGTTAAATGAGAATATGATTAATCTCCAAAGCACTTTTTAGCATCAAGAATCAGCAATTAAGGTGGAAGAATTGATAATTGCTAAGGATCTAGCTGGCTCCAGGTGCCCTGGACACCCCCCAAGGAGAACCCTGCCGTGAATTTCCCCCCTGCCTGGGACCCATCATGATTTGGGACCCACCAAAAAACGTGCAGCATTTGTGTGTTGCTCATCGCTCCCGTTTCCCAGGCTGGGGAGCAAAACCCACGGAGCAGAGCTGGGAGGGTCTCTGGGTCCTGTTTTCATCTCTAAAACCAAAATTCAGCACCTTTCTCTGCGCATCAGCACTTTCTGTATCCCCAACCCTGAGCTTGCCCGAGTGGGGGCACCCAGCTTCACGCTCCTGACGGTTTATTTTCCGGCTGTAATTGCTTCAGCTGTTCTCACTGTGCTGTGACTGCTCCAGCTGTTTTCTTACTGAATATTAATACAGGAGCTCCAGATGTGTTTTTTGCTCTACTCTAATCCCTCCAGCTGCTTTCCCCTGTGCTTTGATTAACCGGGGCTTGCGGCTTCCCCCTTGGGTTGAACTTGGAGCCGCGGATACGTTGAGTCTCGGGTGGGATCAAGCTATGGAAATATTGCAGATATCTCCCTGCCTGGGAGGGTGATGAGGATTTGAGCTCCCACAACTGGGTGATGAGCAGCCACCCGTGCAATTAAGTGAAGGTGGTGAAGGCTCCTTAATAATGGGACCTTCAGTCTGGGGAAGAGGAGACTGAGGGGAGACCTTATTGCTCTCTACAACTCCCTGAAAGGAGGGTGTAGAGAGGTGGGGGTCGGTCTCTTCTCCCAAGTTACAGATGACAGGACAAGGGGTAATGGGTTCAAGTTGTGCCAGGGTAGGTTTAGACTGGACATTAGGAAACAATTCTTCACAGAAAGAGTGGTCAGACACTGGAATAGGCTGCCCAGGGAGGGGGTTGAGTCCCCATCCCTGGCTGTGTTTAAGAACCGTTGAGATGTGGTGTTGGGGGATATGGTGTAGGGGAGAACTTTAGAGTAGGGTAGATGGTTGGACTTGATGATCCCGGGGGTCTCTTCCAGCCTAGATGATTCTATGACCTTTGATTGTGGTTTATTTTGGCAGGAGGGCAGCTTTGGTTGCAGCATCAGCTGGGGTTTATCTCCAGTGGGATCCTGGTGTGGGCTGCACCCCCATCCTGGGAGATAAACCCTGTTTTTAGGCTGGAAAACCCATTTCTGGGGCATTAATAACTGGGCCGAACCAAAGGTGTTGTTCACAGCATCCCATTTGGACCCTGGAGAAAGTCCTGGGCAGGACACCAGGAGAATAGCATTAATAACTGGGCTGAACCGAGGGTGTTGTTCACAGCATCCCATTTGGACCCTGGATAAAGTCCTGGGCAGGACACCAGGAGAAGAGGGTGCCCCATCCATAGGTTGCCCAGCGGGTGTTTAAGTGCCCCATATAGATCTGGGGAAGGTCGGTGACCCACGGCTGGAGATTTTGGGCTGTGCATGAGACAATGAGACTCAATCCCAGGTGCCCGTGGAAGTATTGCAGTGTGATGGTGCTGCAGGGAGCAGGCAGGGCGCACGCAATGCGAGCGAGAATAACTATATATAAATGTATAAATAAATATATCCATGGAGATAGGGACGGCAGAGGGGTGTACACACACGTGGGAGCTGTTGTGTACCTCTCCCAGCCTTATCCTGGTGTATGCACAGCCACGTGGTGCCTGTACCTATATATATATAAGTATATAGACTATATATATCTATAAATTTCTATATACATGTTCCTGCCCTAAAGGTTTCTGTAATTCTCCGCGAATTTAATAAGCGCCTTGTGTACACGTGTAGGACACGGCGCCTCTGATTAAATTAACTTGTAAATCAAGTGGAAATTGTGTATTTGCACGGTGGGAAGCGCGCGGGAGGCGATGCCTCTCGCTCGGGCCCGTAATTAGAGCTGAACAAAACCTGCAAAAAAAGAAAAATCGAGGGGAAGGGCGAAAAATCTCTGCAAGGAGAGGGGTTTGGGCGTAGGATCCCACAGCAGAGGATGCTGCTGGTGAATCCTGGTCTTCGCTGGGCCGTGGCCTCTCCTCGCTGGCCCCCTCGGGCCAAGAAATCCATGGAAAAGAAGTGGATATTGATCCCGGTGCTGTCGATCGCTGTTATTGTTTGCGGTTATTATTGTTGGTGGTGTTAATTAGAGGGGAAGGTGGGGGCATGTCGAGCCTGTCTGCAGATGAGGATGTTATTGCTCACCAGAGATGGTGCTGGCAACATCTCCTGAGGATGCTGGTGGCTCTGGGGAAGGTTTTTGGGTTCCATGGGGAAAGAGAATTATTTTTTCCCTTTCCTCACACCGGTGAATTCGGGTCAGCTCTGACAGGGACGGTGTGTGGGGACTTGCTGCTGTGCTGTTGGAAGCTGGGTGTGATGCCAGAAGTGGTACCTGGGGGCTTTGTGCTGTGGCATGGGGGCCTCCTGCTGCGGTGAAGTATCACCAATGGGTTGGGAGCATCATTCCCCTTGGGAGCATCATTCCCCTCGGGAGCATCATTTCTGGTACGTGCTGGAGCTGGGTGTCGTGGCAGAGGGGACACGGTGGCTTGGTCATGGGGGAGATCCACGGCAGCCTCCTGGAGGGGTTTCCCAGAGGATTTATCCTTCCATCCCGGTTTCTTGCTGCATCCGAGCATGTCCCCTTTCCTTCCCCAGTGCCCGGCGGCATCGCCTCGGAGTCCCTCACCTTCACCCCGCTGGAGGACATGATATTTCTGAAGTGGGAGGAACCAGTGGAGCCCAATGGGCTCATCACGCAGTACGAGGTATGGCCTGGCTGGCTGTGGCACCTGTGGGGGACCCAGGGGGACACAGGAGGGTTCCCCAGGGGAACACAATGAGGGACATCTGGGACAACTGCTGGTTGGGGGGATGAAAGGCACCTGCAGCATTATTGGTGCCCCCGAGCCTTTCCTTTGGAGCACGGATCCCTCTAGCAGGGTCTGTCCCTGTTGGGGTGTCCTGATTTGGGGTCACCACTATCATCCAGCAACGGCTTTTCCGATGATCCTCTGCTTTTGCGTTACCCCAAAAAGCATCCGCCTTCCAGACTGTTCCTGTGACCAATCCCTCCTCTGAATCCATCCCTTTAACCCTTTCTCCGCCCGGATCCGGGGTCTCTCCCCTCTCCTGTGGCCACTGCTGATGCTCTGCCCTGTCCCTGCAGATCAGCTACCAGAGCATCGAGTCCTCCGACCCGGCCGTCAACGTGCCCGGCCCGCGACGCACCGTCTCCAAACTACGCAACGAGACCTACCACGTCTTCTCCAACCTCCACCCCGGCACCACCTACCTCTTCTCGGTGCGGGCCCGCACCGGCAAGGGCTTTGGCCAGACGGCGCTCACCGAGATCACCACCAACATCTCCGGTAGGTTCCTCCAGGCTCCACACCTGGTGCTTCTCCTCTGCAGGGGTGAATGATGGTGGTGCCGGAGCCTTCCATGGATTTTTGGTGACTTGATGCTGCTACTGAAGGATGCTCTTGGTGGTGGCAGCCATGCTGTGACCCCCCAAGGTAGCCCCAAACCCATTAGCTGGGCTGCCTGTGGGTCTCTGGCTGGGGATTCTGGCCAGCTCGGTGCACTGGTGCTGTCTGAGCTATCAGCCTACAAGCAAAGGATTAATTGGGCTTTGTTAATTAGCCTTGGGGCTGTTTGCTTGTGTCCGTGGTGTTGCTATTAACCACAGCAAATGGGCTGAGATGAGTCCTAATGGGGGCACTGAAAGGAGAAGAGGAGGCTGAGGGGAGACCTCATTGCCCTCTACAACTCCCTGAAAGGAGGTTGTAGAGAGGTGGGGGTTGGCCTCTTCTCCCAAAGGAATGATGACAGGACCAGAGGAAATGGTATGAAGCTGCGGTGAGGGAGATTCAGATTAGATATTAGGAAGAATTACTTTACTGAAAGAGTGGTCAGGCACTGGAACAGCCTGCCCAGGGAGGTGGTGGAGTCACCATCCCTGGAGGGATTTAAGAAACGTGTAGACGTGGCTCTTCAGGGCATGCTCTAGTGCCCGAGATTATAGGTTTGTGGTGGGGTGTAGTATGTGGGGTTGTGGGTGTGGGGTTTAGTTGGTGGGTGGTGGTTTTGGGTTTGTTGTTTTTGTGGTGGTTGTGTGGTTGTGTGTTTTTTTTGGTGTTTTTTTTTTTTTTTTTGTGGTTGGACTCGATGATCTCGGAGGTCCCTTCCAACCACTAAGATTCTGTGATTCTGTGATTCTGTGAAACTGCAAAGCGATGAGAACCAGACCCCAGTGGCTGCCAGTGATGGTCTGGGGACCATGGGGCTGGGCCGGGCACAGGAGGGTCCCCCACTTTGCTCTGGGGGTGCTGCTGGGCTGGCTTGGGTGTGATTTTGCCCTGGGTTAGGTGCTCACGCCGTGTCGTGTCCGGGCAGGTGGGGTCCATCTCAAGGCTGGGTCCTGCTGAGGTCAGATCCTGCTCCCATCTCCTCCCCTCTGCCAGCCCAGCATTGAAACCCCACCTTGAACCCCTCCCTTGGTTGAAAACCCCTTGGTCCTCTCCCAACCTTGATGTTTGCTCAACCCAGAAGGTTTTCTCTATATGTGATAATCCTTGTTACACCAATGGGTGATGCTTTGCCCTGGGCAAGGTTGCTCGTGCCTCAGTTTTCCCCCTGAGCAGGAGGGCAGCCCCAAACTCATCCCTGGGGACCAGGACTCACCCCTGCCCGCTCTCCCCTGCTCCCTTTGCAGCTCCCACCTTCGACTATGGGGACATGCCATCACCACTGAGTGAGTCGGAGAGCACCATCACGGTGCTGCTGCGGCCGGCGCAGGGCAGAGGGGCTCCCATCAGGTGAGTGAGCAGGACTGGGGCAGCGACCGTCCCCCTGTACTGGGCACTGGTGAGGCCCCACCTTAAGTCCTGTGTCCAGTTTTGGGCCCCTCACCATAAAAAAGACATTGAGGGGCTGGAGCGGGTCCAGAGAAGGGCAATGGAGCTGGTGAGGGGTCTGGAGACCAAGGAGAAGGGTCTGGAGAAGTTGTGGGGAGTGGCTGAGGAAGGTGGAGGTGTTCAACCTGGAGAAAAGGAGGCTGAGGGGAGACCTTCTCACTCTCTCCAACTCCCTGAAAGGAGGGTGTAGCCAGGGGGGGTCGGTCTCTTCTCCCAAGGAACAGGCGATGGGACAAGAGGAAACGGCCTCAAGTTGCTCCAGGAGAGGTTTGGGATGAATATTGGGAAAAATGTCTTCACCTGAAAGGGTTGTCAAACATTGGAACAGGCGAGATTGGGAAAAATGTCTTCTCCTGAGAGGGTTGTCAGACATCGGAACAGGCTGCCCTGGGCAGTGGTGGAGTCACCATTCCTGGAGGTATTTGAAAGCCAGGCAGACGTGGTGCTGAGGGACATGGATCAGTGGGGCTTTTGTGAGTGTTAGGTTATTGGTTGGACTGGATGATCTTAAAGGTCCCTTCCAACCAGAATGATTCCATGATTCTTGGCTGGGGCTGTGTGAGGGTGAGACCCCCACAAACCAGGTGGCACGACATGGATGGTGGGGAGAGAAGAGCAGGACCATCCTTTTCATGAAGCTAACCTGTGCTTGGTCCTCACCAGCACCTACCAGGTCATTGTAGAAGAAGACCGGCCCAAGAAGCTCAAGCGGGAGCTGGGTGGGCAGGAGTGCTTCCCAGTGCCGCTCACCTTCGATGACGCCGTGTCCCGGGGCTCCGTGCACTATTTTGGGGCTGAGCTGCCCGCCAGCAGCCTCACCGAAGCCAAACCCTTCACCGTGGGGGACAACCAGACCTACAGCGGCTACTGGAACCCACCACTGGAGCCCAAGAAGGCGTATCTCATCTACTTCCAAGCCATGAGCAACCTCAAAGGGGTGAGTAGCTGTGGGACACCAGTGGGGTGTCTGTGTCTGGGGTGCTGGTTGGATCAAGAAGGAACCCCCCTGGGGACCTGGGAAGACTGTAATTAAAAATGAGACGTGTTTTAGATCCCCCTCCCTCTGGGCTCAACCCAGGGGGAGCTGGTGCTTGGGGCTACCCTTGTGGCACATTGGGAATGGGGATGAATGTCCCACCTCCTTCTGGCACCCCTGGGCTGTGTCTGTCCCTGTCCCGGTCCCAAATGTGGGGGTGATGGAGCCCAGCCTCCATCGCACGTGTGGTACTGCCTGGGACCCCAACCAGCACCAGTGGGGGGGAGACCACCTTCCCAGGGCTAATTCTGGGCTGGAAAAGGACCGTTTGGGCTGGAAAAGGACCGTTTGGGCTGGAAAAGGACCGTTTGGGCTGGAAAAGCTGTGTGTTACTTGTCCCCACTGCCAACCCAGCAGAGAAGCCGTAACAGCCCTGCTCCGGTGTCATCCCCTGCATCCCCTGGACTGATTTCTTTGGAGTCACTGGGACACTGGGACTCTCTGGGGACCCTTCACCAGCTCCCATCCCACCCCAGAGAGGATGAACCATGGAAGTGAAGCATCAGGACGGCTGCAGCATCCTCATCTGTGATGGCCACAGCAATCCTCATCCTGCACCGCTCCGTTTTGCCAGAAAGATGCTGGTTTTTTGAGTCTTTTTCTCCGCTCCGGGATCGTTCACACCTCGCTGGGCTGTAATTACAGCTGAGAGGGACAAGGAGGATCTCGGCCGTGGCTCGCTCGGGCACTGCTGGATAATAACTCCTGGCTGATGCTGTTTTATAGCCTTCCTGCTGGGAGGCACTGGATTTGTCCCGGCTGCTGTCAGACGTCAGGAAAAAGCTGGATTCCCAGCTTGGGGTTTTTTTTTTTGTGGTTTTCGTGCCAGATGGAGCAAGAAGCAGGAGGAGCAAGAGCTGGTGACCTCCGGTGCCGGAGCTGGCTGTGTCCTGGGCAGGCTGGATGGGCAGGTTGTGGTCTGAGGGTGGATGGAGCAACGTTGTCAGCACTGGTGTCCTGAGGGGCTGGAGAATGCTGGGGGAAGAAGGCAGTCCTGCCCAACCAGTGCTTTTTATTTTGTGACAGAAGTTGGATACATGGAAAGACGGAATATTTTAGCTGAACCCATCCCTAAAAATGCAAATGCTAGAACTCTTGGAGACCTGAGCTGGAAGCCCTCGCGGCAACCTCGGCAGCACGCGCAGAGCACTGGGGCTGGAAAACTTCGATGGAAAAGAACCTCCTGAAGCTCTGAGTGATGATCTGTCAGAGTTTGAGCTGTGGTTGGTGACGTGCTGGTGACCTGCAGCTCGGCTGGGTCCCTTCTTCGATGATCTTGAGCTCTGTCGTCCCCTCTGTGCCAGGAGTGATGGTCTTGGCTGAACCTGGGGACGCTGGTTATGGGGACGCTGGGGACAGATCATTGAGCAGCATCTCTTCAGCTGTGTGTCCCCAGGAGCTCCTTGGGCTCAGCCGTGGGTGCTGCAGCACAAATCACCTGCAAAATCCTTCCATTTGGGGGTCGAAACACCAATGGACCAGCCTTGTGTCTGCCCAGCCTGGCTCGGAGCGGGGAGCGGAGCTGCCGGAATGTTGATCCAACACTGACCACCCAACTTTTTTCTTTCCTCCCTAGGAAACCCGGCTGAACTGCGTCCGGATCGCCCGAAAAGGTGAGTCCTCCCCTTCCCAGGACCCAAACCTGTGGCTGCTCTGGTACTGGTGTTGGTACTGGTGTTGGTACCAGTGTCGGTACCAGTGCTGGCGGTGGTCGGGGGGCACCCGGTGGGTTATTACAACCCCATTCCCCCTTTCCTTGGTGGCTGGGTTTTCCCCTTGGCTGTGGTTTTCCTCTTAATGCCATTATCGAGGTGGGAGGTTGGAGTCGATGGTGCTGGATGCTTGAACCTGGGGATGGGCAATCTGATGTTGGGTGTGACAAAAAGTGACACAACGGGACCATCTCACCCCACAGGAACGGAGAGAGGGACTCGCCCACGGTCACAGTGTGGCACTGCAGAGCCCTGTAGCATCTCGGTGGAATAAAATTTGTCCCATGGGACAAATCCCAGTGTTTTGCCACCTGATGTTGCCCAAACTCCCCTTGGAGCTGAGCCTTGACCCCTCCTGCCTTGTCCTTGTCCCCTGGCAGCCGCCTGCAAGGAGAGCAAACGTCCCCTGGAGGTGTCGCAGCACTCGGAGGAGATGGGCCTGATCCTGGGCATCTGTGCCGGAGGGCTCATCGTCCTGATTATCCTCCTGGGAGCCATCATCGTCGTCATTCGGAAAGGGTAAGGAGACCTGGTACCTCCATCCGTCCCCTCCTCTAAGTTCTGCCCTTCTCCACCACCCCAGTGCTAACTGGGAGTTACTGGTGGTGATACTGCTGCGCTGGGTAGATTGCAAATCCTTCCTCGAGCTGTGCCTCCAGGCTCTCCTGCATCCCACCAGGCACGGTCCCCTCCTTGCTCTGTGACTCCCGGCACGGCAGGAGGCACTGGGAACACTGGGAACCAAGGAGCAGAGTCCTGGGAGCCTTTGGGGCTGTGCAGCTTTGTTCCACTGTCCCTTTCCCTGCTATTTTTCAGACTTTTGCCTCTTTCTCTGCTTCTTCTTGGCTTTGTGCTGCTCTGTCGATTCATTGATGCAAATGCTTCTGGCCAGGATGGGGCCTTGGGCTGTCCCTGAGCCTGGCTGTCCCTGTCCCACCAGCTTTCCCCTTGCTAAAAGCAGCCAGGGACCCTGGGAGGTGCAGCCCTCTACCTCTCCAGCCCAAAATGACAAAAATCAGCTTTATCTGCTCTGAGATGGTGTCTCTGGGCTTCCCTGCTGCCTTGGCCAGCCCAGGGCCAGATCCATCCTCATGAGCGCTGCTGGCTGGGGGCTGGCCCTGCCGGTCCCCTGTCATCAGGGTGGGCTAGGGATGGGGCCACCTACCTTTCCCTTGCATCCAGCTGGCATTCCTGGAGATGGGGAGGAGGAGAAAGCACCTTTCTGCTGTCACCCCTCTGCCAAGCTCCCCCAAGATGGTGAGCGAGCGCCCAGCACCTCCCGGCACTGAGAGGTTCTGGGGAGATGGCCAGAAAAAATTCCATCCATGGCTTTTTCCTGGAAAGCAGCGTAGTGTGTGTGTCCTGCTGGAATACCTGAGCAGACTCTGAGTCTTCTTCTGGGCTCCAGTTCCTCAAGAGTGTTGGGAGACCAGCATCTCCCCTTCCTCTGGGGCTGGGCAGGGCCTGCGGGTGCTCGGACCATCCCGCATCCTCCTGGAGTTGTTTTAATGGGAACCACCAAGTTTCCAGTGAAATGTGAGCAATCCCTGGCTGAGAGCCTCCAGATGGCTCTAAATGAGTCTTTAAAATTTGGGTGTACGCTGGAGAGGGGAGGTTTTCCCAGGGCTGATGGTCCCTGGGGACCCCCAAACTGCTCTCCCAGCCCCATGGGGGTCCCTGCTCTCGGGGAGATGAGTGTGTGGATGTGACTGTGGCCATCACGGCGGGGTGGGAGGGAGGAGAGTGAGGGCTTTTAGGGACACTCATCCCCAGGAGCATTGGGGATGCGACTGATGCTTTTCACTCGGGCTCAGCGTCCTGGAAAGCGGCTTCGTGCCGTGGGGGGCTCCAGGCAGCACCGAGTTGGAGGGGGGGGCTCTCAAAGGAAGGAGAGAAAGGGCAGCAATTACACGCCTTCCCCGTGCAGGGCTCGGGATGATGGGAGGAAAGTATGTAAAGAGCCAGGGGGGGAGAGAGAAAAATAGCAGGGCAGAAGCTCAGCCCGTGTAAATCTGCAGATCTCTTTGTGGCTTCCTTCGCCCTGGAAGGATTCCTGCTGATTTACTCCGGCTGGAAGAGCAAGGCTGTAGCGTCCCTGCGCGCTGCCAGGGGTGCAGGGCTGGCTCGTGGCTCCCTGCCCGCCCTTGCTCTGGGATGATGCCCGGGAATACGGCATCGGATCCGTCCCTGATGGAGCAAATGTGGTACAGATGTGTTTTGGGGAGCGATGCCGTTGGGTCGGCGGGTGGGAAGCCGGGAGGGCGACTGCTGCATTCCCATTGCCCGTGCTGCGGGGTAGCAGGAGGAGGAGGAGGAGGAGGAGGAGCTGCTTTGCTTCATCCTCCCGGCGTGAACCTGTCCAAGGACAAACCGGAGCCGCAAATCAGTGCCGAGGGCTCTGAATTTGGGGCTGTTGGGAAGCTGGGATGAGCTCATCAATCTCCTCCGGAGTGTTTCGCCGTTGGAAAAACACTGCTGTGGGGGAGTGGAAATGCACCCCTGGAATTCCCTCACCCCTAATGAAGGAATGCAACATCCTGACCCCATCTCTCCCGCTGGGGTGGCTCGGCCCCTGACCATCTACCTGGGAAATGCCCTACATTTTGGACACGTTTGGTGTTGAGTCTTAAAAATTGTGCAATAACGGTGTGTCACGGTGAGGGTGACAGAACCCTGGAACAAGCTGCCCAGGGAGGGTGTGGAGTCCCCTTCCTTGGAGATTTTCAAGACCCACCTGGATGCTCCTGAGTAACATGCTCTGACAAGCTCTAGGCAATCCTGCTTCAGCAGGGGAGTTGGACTAGATGATCTCTATGGTCCCTTCCAACTCTAAAATTCAGTGAAATTCAGTGAAACCCCTCAGACCAGGGTGCTATGGACACCCCACACCGGCGTGGGGACCCTGGTCACCCTGAGAGCCAGTGTTGGGCTCTGCTGCTGGGATGCCTGCTCCAGCCCGGAGTAATTAACCTAAGGATGCTAAAAGGGAACCAGGTTTCTTTACGGTGCATTTATTTTTCCAGCAGCCGAGTTGCCCTGTAACACCCCCCCCTCCTTCCCTATGCTGGAGAAAAGCTGCTTATGCAATTTTTGCTGTTCTCTTTGTTTGCACGCTTGCCAGGAGGAACTACTATTCTTATTCCTATTACCCGTAAGTAATTGTCATTCTCTCTCTCCTTCGCTCTTCCTCCCGGCCGCCCCCTTGCCCTGCTGCTCCAACAACTCCTTTTCTCTGCCGAGTACATTCTCTTTGGCTTGAGGAAAATAAGGCTGCCGAGCTCTTCAGACACTGAAGGCAGCGTAAACGGGAAGGGTCAGCAACTCTGGGTTGAATTATCTGGATTTTGGCAGCGTCCTGCAGTGTCCTGGCCCCACCAAGATGCCCACGTGGGCTCAGATCTCCTGTTCATCCTTCCTCTGGTTTAATCCCTGCTCTGACTTTTTGGGAGCCTGATGCTGCCTCTCAAAAACACTCAATCTGTTGTTGGGTTTTTTTTCGCCTGAATGTTTCAAATTTGAGGTGTGAGGTTCTGTTCCAGCGAGAGCTCCTGGGCTTTCCCAGCATCTTCATTTGGTGCCTAATGGGGTCCTTGGACAAGGGGAAAAAATCCTCCCTGGCAGGTGCTGAGCACTTGTGAAGTCATGGGGTCCAGCCTGTCCCTTGGGATGGGTTTGCCCCCCTGGCATGGTTTTGGAATCATAGATTGGTTGGGGTTTGAAGGGACCTTTCAAGACCACCCAGTGCCACCCCCTGCCCTGGGCAGGGACACCTCCCACCAGCCCAGGTTGCTCCAAGCCCCTTCCAACCTGCCCTTGAACCCCTCCAGGGATGGGGCAGCCACAGCTTCTCTGGCCAACCTGGGCCAACCTCCTATGGCCTCCTCCCTGACCAAGAGTCCCTCCCCAGCTTTCCTGGAGCTCCTTGAGGTACTGGAAAGGGCTCGAAGGTCTCCCTGGAGCCTTCTCTTCTCCAGGCTGAACCCCCCAACTCTCTCAGCCCCCCCTCCCAGCATCTCCATGGCCTCCTCTGACCCCACTCCACCAGCTCCATGTCTTTTCTCTGCTTCTTGTGCTCATGCTGAGCAGCAGTGATGGATGTGGTGTGTTGGATGGTCCATTGGATGACACTGAGGGTGAGCAGCTGGAGTTGCTGCAGCCGGTGAGGGATGATCCATGGTGGGGCTGTGACCAGCTTGGGGCACCAGAAAACCAAAGCACGATGATGGTGGAAATAATCCATCTTGCTCCCTGAAATAATTTGAGCTTGGTAGCTTTGGGGGGGATGTTACAGCACCATCGGATCAGCTCTGCTGATGTGCCCTTCTTCCCTTCTGCATCCCCCTGCAGAAAACCTGTCAACATGACCAAAGCCACCATTAACTACCGCCACGAGAAGACGCACATGATGAGTGCCATCGACAGGAGCTTCACCGACCAGAGCACGCTGCAGGAGGACGAGCGCCTGGGGCTCTCCTTCATGGACACCCACAACTACAGCAACCGGGGTAAGGATGGAGAACTGCAGCATCTCCCCTGTCACAGCAAGGGTCCCAGATAATCCCTAAATGTCCCAGAAACAGCCAAAATATTTATCTGAGGCTCAGTAGCGGGTACTGCATCTATTTTAGCTGGATGTGCGTGGCGCGTTGCAGGCTTTTCCGTGCCCTGTGTAAACCTCCAAGGGCATTAATCGGTGTCTGTAGTAGCTTTTATTATCATCCACATTTTGCTGGAGGAAAAACACTTTTGGGGCAGCTTAGAATCGTAGAATGGTCTTGGTTGGAAGGGATCTTTCAGATCATCGAGTCCAACCATCAACCCAGCACTGACAAGAGCCCCAACTAACCCATGTCCCTCAGCACCACGTCTGCCCAGCTTTTAAATACTTCCAGGGATGGTGACTCCACCACTGCCCTGGGCAGCCTGGTCCAATGCTTGACAACCCTATGGGTTATCAACCCCAGCTTGAGTTGGGTCTCTTCATCTCAGCTTCTTGAAGCGGAGATCGGAGCTGGTGGCTGGGAGGGTTGAGACCCTTTGCAGCCTGGAAACGACCTCCAACACTGCCTGCAGCCCCCTGGAGCTGGGTGAACCCCAACTCTTGGGCCTAAGTTGAGGTTGAAAGCTTCACACCAGCCTTGAGCGTGGCACGGCTTTGCTGCCTGATGTTCTGCAGAGCCCTGGGCTTCGGAGGGTTAAAGAGCCACGGCGTTCACATCAGAGGGAGACTGATAATTTAACACCCACTGGAGTATGCATCTCCGTGCTGATTTAGTTGTAAAATAACTCGTTGGATGCCCCAGTTTCAACCATATGCTAATAACATCTGTTACAGTAACTTCAAGATGCTGCTTACCCACAGCTCTTCTCCACCGGCTGCGGGATTAATACGCTTCCCGGCATTGTCTCGTGGATAATAGAAGCCCAGAGGGCAAACTTTTCCTCCTCTTAATACATCTAGCTAGGTTTATTATTTTTCGGTTACTGTCCTCAAAACGCTCGTAGGCTGGTGGGGCTGAGTGGGCTGAGCTGGGGCTGCTGGTCCTCGGTTTCTTGAGGGTCGGATCCTGCTCCCACCTTCTCTCCTGCTGGTGACTCCTCATCCCTCTCCTTGGCAGAGGAGATGCGGGAGCTCAGGCTCTCTGCCACAGCTGGGGACGGCTGCTACCACAGCCACCCCTGCCTGTAAGCATCATTAATTAATGAAGGTAAATGAACGGGCTGCTGCGTGACGGGCCGGGGGCTGTTCCCCCACCGTGCCTCAGTTTCTTTGCCTTTAAAAGAAGTCACTGATGCTTCTCGTGGAAAGACAAGCAGGTCCTCAGCGTGGGGCTGCGCGGAGCCGTCAGCACCTTGGCGATGCCTACAATTAATTTCTCATTAAATCCAGCAGCCAGCCTGCCCACCAGCCATGCCCTGGGGTGCAGGGTGACCCTTCCGTGCTGTCCTGTGCGTTGGGAGGGGAGATGTTTCCAGATACAAAGGTTGGAGCATCATCTCCTGGGGGGGGTGTCTGTGATTCCTGATGGAGACCCTGCTGGGTGCGGGTGCTGCCCCCCTTATTGCACCCATATTTCTTCCACGTTGCACTGGCAACGAGGAGGTGGAGGCAGGGGGTGAGGGACGCTGCAAGGGCGGTTTTTAGAAGTGTTTTTGAGGGAAAACTGCATCCAGCAGCGCGTGGCTGGCGTTGCAGGCTGGCTGCTGCAGGATCCGTGCCTGCCGCATCTCTTGGCAGCGGCGGAGAGCATCAATCTGGGTTTTTGTGCAATCCCAAGATTTGAGGATCCGGTGTGGGAACGTGTCCTGACAAAACGCAGGCGAGGCCTTAACGCTGGCTCTGCTGGTAATTACACAGCAAAGGCATAAACCAGGTAAATACTGCATAAACTCCCCCATTAAACAGCAGCCAGCTCCATTTGTGTCAGGGCTAGGAATAAGGCGCTGGTTTCTAGCAGCGAGGAAAATTAACTGTTAAGCTGGGCTGGAGACGTTGGCAACATGATTTTTCAAGGCGGGACTTTGTGGGGATATTTGGGCACGTAGCTCTTACTCGTCTGGATGGGAGTTAATTGGGGGAAATAAATTTATTTAAGCCCCTTAAGATCTTGCCCACTGATTTCTAAGAAATCTGCGGTGACCCTATAAGGCTGTAATGGGCATTGCCAGCTTTTTAGGAAGAGCTGCAGAGATCACAGGGCGGGTCTGGACCACTCATGGTCCCCAGAGAGGGACCAGCTGCAGCACCAGTATCTCCTGGGGATGTTTCCTGTTGCCCTCTTGTCCCTTCTCTGTGGGTGCAAGGGGGATGAGGTCCACGGCTTTGCTCCCCTAACGGCCCCCGGTTTTCCCTCTCCTTCTGCAGGTGACCAGCGCAGCAGCGTGGTCAACGAGTCCAGCAGCCTCCTGGGGGGTTCTCCCCGCCGCCAGTGCGGCCGCAAAGGGTCCCCATATCACACCGGGCAGCTCCATCCCGCCGTCCGGGTGGCAGATCTCCTCCAGCATATCAACCAGATGAAGACAGCAGAAGGCTATGGCTTCAAGCAGGAGTACGAGGTGAGAGCATCCTGCGGTGAAGTCTTGGGAAGGGTGGGAGGTAGGATGGAGAAAGTGGTAGGGTAGGATCTGTCTGCAAGGAGAAGGTGCTCCAGACCTGGAGCTGCAGTGCTCTGGAGCTCCCAAGATCTCTGGGCAGACGTCATCAGTATGTGGGATGCCCCAGGGTCTGGATTGAATCTGTGGTCCTGGCAGCTCAGGATTTCAAGATACGGTGTGGGAACAGCTTGAACAGGTCCTCGAAGATGAGCCAACCCAGCTCTGCCAGCCTTCACCTCTCCCGTCTGCAGTGCGTCATCCCGCCTCTCCCACAGGGCCCAGGGAAGCTTCTCCCTTTCTCACGTCCTCCTGGGCACCACGATGGCATGTTCTTCTGCTCTCCAACACTCTTGTCCTGTGCTAAGCATGGCCATAGTCTAAGGACGAGCAAATCCTCTACAGCCTGGCAGCTCCCGAGACCATGAAGAATCATAGAATCATAGAATGGTCTAGGTTGGAAGAGACCCTTGGGATCATCGAGTCCAACCATCTCCCCTACTCTACAAAGTCCTCCCCTACACCATGTCCCTCAGCACTGCATCTAAACGGCTCTTAAACACAGCCAGGGATGGGGACTCCACCCCCTCCCTGGGCAGCCTGTTCCAATGCCCGACCACTCTTTCGGTGAAAAATTCCTTCCTAATGTTCAGTCTAAACCCACCCTGTTGGAGCTTGAAGCCGTTCCCTCTCGTTCTGTCACTAATTACCTGTGAGAAGAGACCAGCACCAACCTCTCTACAGTGTCCTTTCACGTAGTTGTAGAGAGTGATGAGGTCTCCCCTCAGCCTCCTCTTCCTCACACTAAACAGCCCCAACTCCCTCAGCCGCTCCTCATATGATTTGTTTTCCAGCCCCCTCACCAGCTTCATTGCCCTCCTCTGCACTCGCTCCAGCACCTCGAGATCTCTCTTGGATTGAGGTGCCCAAAACTGGACACAACACTCAAGGTGTGGCCTCACCAGTGCTGAGCACAGGGGCACAATCACCTCCCTACTTCTGCTGGTCACACTATTTCTGATACAAGCCAGAATGCCATTGGCTTTCTTGCCCCCCTGGGCACACTGTGGCTCATATTCAGCCGTTTGTCAACTAGAACCCCCAGGTCTCTTTCCTCCAGGCAGCTCCAGCCACACTTCCCCCAGCCTGTAGCGCTGCAGGGGGTTGTTGTGGCCCAAGTGCAGGACCTTGCACTTGCCCTCGTTGAAACTCATCCCATTGGCCTTGGCCCAGTGATCCAATCTATCTAGATCCTCTTGCAAAGCTTCCCTATCCTCCTGGGAGTCAACACTCCAGGGAGAGGATGCAGGAGAGGGTGATCCCGGGGGGAGGGAAGTCCCCCCGAGAGGGTCGTTGGCCGCGTGGTGCCCATCCCACCTCGTTGGGCTGCGGTGCTTGTAACGGAGCGCGTTATTCCGCGCGCCTCTGCCGCAGCGTGCCCGGTGGGGTTGATTTCCTGACTCCTCAGTGTCCCACAGGTCTGGCAATTGAAATTTCCCAGGGAAATTACTGTTTAATGCTTAGTTGTTTCAAGTGCAGGAGGCTTTTTTTTTTTTTTTTTTTTTTTTTTCCTTCCCCCCCTTCCCTCCTTTCATGTATTGGACAAACCAGGGCTTGCTATAATCATTAGTGCTCCTTGAAAAGCTGCTGTATGTTCTTGGAACTAGTCATTTGAAAGCACTCAGATATTATGGGAGGGGAGAAAACATGTAATTTCCTTCCACTTTCCTCCTCTTACGCCAATCTATGAATGTTACTGCTATTACACACAAACCTATTCTGTGCTGGGGAGAGAAATGGACTGGGGAGGTTTAGGAAAAAAATACCACAGCCAACCCTGGGAAAAAAAAAAACAAAACCAGGCAGTCTGTAATTTGCTGAAAATGGGGCATTTTGTGGATGCAACAGAAGCGTGGAGCTGGCAGAGCGTGCTGTGGAGCTGGGGTTGCAGAACCTGGTGTGTTGGGGTGGAGGGACCACCTTGCCTGTCCTCCTTCAGGGTTATGGGGCTGAGGAGGACCCCAAAGTCCTGCCCTCAGGTCCTGATGGCCATCCTTTCCTTACAGAGCTTCTTTGAAGGCTGGGATGCTTCGAAGAAGAAAGACAAGACCAAAGGGAGACAGGATCATGTCTCGACATGTGAGTGCCTTCAGCAAAGGCTTAGAGACCCTGAACAGCTTGAAAAACCTTCTAAAAGGCTTTAAGGGCTTTTTTTAGTAGGTATGCAGGCCATGGCAAGGAGTAAACTGGTGGGGTTTGGTTGGTCAAGGGCAGCAGAAAGGTCCCTGCTCAGTGCAGGGGTCCCAGCCTGAGAGCTCCTGTTGGGCATCGGACACCAGAGCAAACTGGAGGGATGGATCTGGGCCAGTGGAGCTGGAGCTGGGTAACTTTTGAAGACAGAACATCTTGAGGTGCATTAAAATGAATGATAACATCACCACGATATTCTGGGTGGTGCCAGAAAGCCCCAGATAACCTGGAGTGTGTTTTCTTGTATGGACTTATGAGAAGCTGCAGCCCTGCCCCAAGGAGCTTCTGGTGGGGATGTGCAGGATGAGACAAAGGGGATAAATAATGAGTTTTTACGACACAGTCATAGAATGGTTTGGGTTGGAAGGGACCTTAGAGATCATCTAGTTCTAACCCCTGCCCTTGACAGGGACATCTCCCACTAGACCAGGTTGCTCAAAGCCCTGTCCAGCCTAGCCTTGGACAAGCCTTTCCCCAGTCTTCCTCAGTAGACTGGGGAAAGACTTGACCCCACCAGAGAGAGGCTGTTCCTCACCAGCTCCCTCCCCAGTCAGTGTGGCATGGCCACTTTGCTCCCTGTTGCATCTCTGGTGATGTTTCTGCAGGGATGGAGACACCAAACCTGGCCCTCAAGGAGCTCTGGTGCTCTCCACCTCCCACATACTTTGTTCCACAGCTTCATCCCTTCCACTCCAACCCTGTCCGGGGCCCCAGGTGGACACTGGAAGGTGGGCCAAGCTCTTTGCTCACCTGCCTGGACTCTGGCTGCTCTGGTTCCCTGCGGGATGATGTGCCATCCCCATGCTCATCCCCTGGGTGCTGATGGTCCCTTCTCCCCTTGCTCTCCAGATGACCGCCACCGGGTGAAGCTGCACCCACTGCTGGGCGATCCCAACTCAGACTACATCAACGCCAACTACATTGATGTGAGTGGGGATGGTGCTTCTCTCCATAGGGGGTCTGGGTTGGGACAGGAGCTTCCAACGGACCCTGTGGGCTGTCGGGGTCTGTCCCTGAAGAACCAGGAGCATTTGGAGGAGCTGAGACAGCCCAGGATGGGCTGAACTGTGCAGCCTTGAGACACGCCATGAAGAGCTTGCCTGGTTTATTTATGTTCATCAGCGATTTCTGCTTGCTGTGTCTCTCCCTTCTCTGCTCTGCTCTGTCCCTCCTTCCTCCTCCCCTCTTCCATCCTCTCATCTCCCCTCGCCTGCTCTTGTGGCCGTGGTTCTCCCTCCTCCCTGGGTTGAGGATGCAGGGGTTGAGGGGGCCAAGGAACCAGCTGGGGAGACCAAGGGACCAGCTTGGGGCTCACACTGGGAAACCCCCTGATCAGAGCTCAGCCCTGGTGTCTTCTGAGAGCCATGTCCCCCAAGAGTGGTATCCCCTGCCACCTCCAGCTGAGGTGATGCCGAGACCAGAGGAGGTGCAGGAAGGCACCATTGGGCACAAATCTTTAGCATCTCCTGGAAGCAGCAGCAAGTCCCACTCTTCCCTCCGTTCCAGAGGATGTCATCTGGCCATGGTGGCCTGATGCCACCGTGATGGGTTTCCTATGCCTGAGCAGCATCCCTGTGCCTGTCCCCTGTCCCTGTGTGTCCCTTCTTGCCTGTGGCTCCCTATGACCTGCTCCAGGGCCGGTGCTCTAACCTGTCTCTTGATCTGTGCCTCACTAATGTCTCTGTCTCTGATCTTTTTCTCTCAAACCTGTGTCCCAATGGGATCGTTAAGATTCGGATTAACCGAGAAGTAAGTAGACGGTTCCCCTCTGCTCCCATCTCCTCCCAGGCATCATACTGGGCAGCGTGGCCTTAAATAATATCTGGGAGAGGTCGGCTGGGAAAATGTGTGGACAAACTTGTGGACGGTCCAGGGAAGGGGAAAGCAAGGTCTCTGTGGCACGTCCTCTCCCCGGTGATGGGGAGCAGGGACCGTGTGCTTGGAGGGGGGGTTGAGTTCAATCCACAAAAATCCCCTGTGAAAGGACCCATGGTGGATGGAGGAGCCACCGTCACCTCCATGCGTGTGATGTGCTTGAACTCTGCTGGACCCATGGCCAAGGGTGGGACAGCGGGTCTCTGGTCCCTTTGGCAGTGGCCTTGCTGGGATGTGCTCTTTGGGTTGGCACGTCCCTGTTTAGAGTTGGGAATGGCCCCAGGAAGAGGCTGGGATGAAGGATGGGAGTGGGGCCATCATCCAGCATCACGTGGCTGCTGTGGGATGGGATATCATTAATGGGGCTCTCGCTGTGGTGTTGCTGTGCTTGGCACTGGGACCTGGCCTGGTGGATGTGGCCAGTTGCCACCACTTGGGTGACTGGGAAATGTTTTACGGGGCTGTCCCCCAGTGTGTCCCCCTGACTTCTCTGATGTCTCTGCTTCCCTTGCAGGGCTACCACAGGTCCAACCACTTCATAGCCACTCAAGGTGAGTTGTCTCCTCCCCCTGCCCTCTCAGCCAGTGGTTCAGCAGCTCCTGATTTAGTAGCCAGGTGGGACTTAACCTTGTGTGGGCAAGAAAGGGAGGGAGGGGGCCAATTTGGGGCCAAACTGAGTGTTTGCAACGTGGAGTGGCTCTCACCCCTCCTGCTGCCCCACGGCACTGCACGTCCCTGGGGGAAAAGGGTGCTTAAAATGCTGTGGGGTGTTAAGAGGGAAATATGGTGGCATCGTGGTGTTGCCCATCCATCCCCGGTGGCCTTTCCTCTGTCCCACAGGGCCCAAGCAGGAGATGGTCTATGACTTCTGGCGCATGGTGTGGCAGGAGCACTGTTCCAGCATCGTGATGATAACCAAACTGGTGGAGGTGGGCCGGGTAAGGACTCCATCCCATCCTTCTCCTCTGGGCTCCAGCTCTCCCAGAAACTTCCTCCGCAGAGCCAAAACCCTGTCCCGTCCTCTCCTTGCAGGTGAAATGCTCCAAATACTGGCCTGATGACTCCGAGATGTATGGGGACATCAAGATCACCCTGGTGAAGTCGGAGACACTGGCTGAGTACGCCGTCCGCACCTTCGCTCTGGAGAGGGTATGGTCATAGAATCACAGAATGGTTTAGGTTGGAAGGCACCTTAAAGATCATCAAGTTCCAACCCTCTGCCCTGGGCAGGGACACCTCCCACCAGCCCAGGTTGCTCCAAGCCTCCTCCAACCTGCCCTTGAACCCCTCCAGGGATGGGGCAGCCACAGCTTCTCGGGGCAACCTGGGCCAAGCTCTCACCACCCTCACACCAAAGAATTTCTTCCTATCTGCCCAACCCTGCCCTTGCAGGGAAAGAGCCATCCTCCTTGGGCATCCGTAACCACCACCAGATTGACATTTACCAATACCCTATTTATTTACCCCAACATTGGGCTTTCATCCCCGATTGAGGTGCAGCTTCTGAGCCCCAGGGATGCTGGTGGCTTCTTCCTTTGCCTTTTCCCCGGCTCTGCACCCTCCGCCGGGGCGAGTGGCTCAGCCCATCTTTGGTTTTGGCAATGAGTGAGTATTTAATTTCCGTGTGAGCACCGTGTAATTGCGATGGGGGTGAAAGATGTTTTTTTCTCCTCCAGGCTGGAGCATGGGTTAGGTGGCCATCACTTTCCAGTGTGGCACCTGGGGATGGAGCCGGTGCGATTTACCCCTTAATCGACAGGAATGTGAAATTACTGTCTGATTATAGGGCAGGTGTCAAAGTTGCTCATGGAATGAGACCCATGGCTGCTGCCTCTTCCTCTTCTTCCTCCTCAGCTGTTTTTTAACCTTTTTGCAGAGAGGAGGAGGGAGCTGTGGGGCTGTTGAAGCAGCCGACCGCTGTATGATCCACCTGGCTGGGCGCTGAGCTGGCAAAATCATGGGTGCCCAAGAAAATTAGGTGTTTGGGTGGCTTTGCCCTCCCTCGTGCCCCCCTCACTCCATCTCACCCTTCCCTTGCAGAGGGGCTACTCGGCTCGGCACGAGGTGAAGCAGTTCCACTTCACATCGTGGCCTGAGCACGGTGTCCCCTACCACGCCACGGGGCTGCTGGCCTTCATCCGCAGGGTGAAGGCGTCCACGCCGCCCGACGCTGGCCCCATCGTCATCCACTGCAGGTATGTCCCCAGCCGTGGGGCAGAGCTGGCTGTGGGGGGAGCATTCCCCTCCAGGATGGGGTTTGGGGGGGGTATGAGTGGCCCCAGAGGGGGTACACTGTGTTTTGGGTGGGTGCTCAGCCTCTGAATGATGCTAAAAGCTCGGAATTTCACTGAATTTCACTGAATTTTAGAGTTGGAAGGGACCATAGAGATCATCTAGTCCACCTCCCCTGCTGAAGCAGGATTGCCTAGAGCTTGTCAGAGCATGTTACTCAGGAGCATCCAGGCGGGTCTTGAAAATCTCCAAGGAAGGGGACTCCACACCCTCCCTGGGCAGCCTGTTCCAGGGCTCTGGCACCCTCACCGTGAAGAAGTTTCTCCTCATATTTGAGTGGAACCTCTTATGTCCCAACTTGTGCCCGTTGCCCCTTGTCCTCTCACTGGGAACCACTGAAAAGAGTCTGGCTCCCTCCTCCTTCACCCCTCCCTTGAGATACTTGTAGGCATTGATAAGGTCTCCCCTCAGCCTTCTCTTCTCCAGACTAAAGAGTCCCAGCTCTCTCAGTCTCTCCTCATAAGGGAGATGCTCCAATCCTTGAATCATCTTTGTTGCCCTTCGCTGGACTCTTTCTAGTAGTTCCCTGTCCCTCTTGAACTGGGGAGCCCAGAACTGGACGCAGTACTCTAGTTGTGGCCTCACCAGTGCAGAGTAGAGGGGGAGAATGACTTCCCTTGACTGGAATGATGCTAAAATATTCAGCAGGGAGATACAAAATGTATAAATTGGGTTCATAGCAGGGAAGGGCTGGGGAAGGGAAGGCACCAGGTCTGATGGCATGGGGTTGCATGTCCCTCTACGATGGCATCCAGCTGTAAAATGTCACCACCAGGCTGGTGGCAGCAGGGATGGGGGTGGCTGTGGCTGATCCAGGGGGCAAGCAGGGAGCAGCACTTTTTGAGGGGCTGCCCCAGCACCCGTTACTGATGACACAACTCTGTCCCCGTGGGCGAGGGTGGCACGGGGGGGACGGGCAGCTTCACAGCTGCTGGTGGTCAAGGACATTGGGTCTGGCCGAAGGGAGAGGTGGGGAGGGACAGCAGGACAGCCCTGTTCCCAGGCTTGGAAATGTCCCCCAGGCTCAGCCACTGGGACACCGGAGCTGGGAGGACACCGGTGGCACATCTGAGCAGGAGCGGTGGCTTTCTGTCCCCTGAGTAGGCGACGGGTTAATGGCTGGGCAAACAAGGAGGAGCTGATGAGCGGGAGGGATTTTTTTTTTTTTATTTGATTTGATTTCACCCTGTCGATTGCCTCATCAGTAGTAATTCACCGGCAACCGCCAGTGCGATTAGTGCCCGTAGCCTGTAATCACTGATAATCACGACGAGTGATTCATCAGCCCCAGAAATTAGTATTTCACTGGAAAAGACTTTGTAGGAAAGGAGTGGGGGGAGCGATTCCGTTCCCGATGTCGTGGGAGGGGGTTGCATCATAGAATCATAGAATTGTCCAGGCTGGAAGGGACCTCCAAAGGCCATCTAGTCCGCCCCCCCCGCAGTCAGCAGGGACACCCCCAACTAGACCAGGTTGCCCAGGGCCTCGTCGAGCCTCTCCTTGAATATCTCCAGGGATGGGGCCTCAACCACCTCCCTGGGCAACCTGTTCCAGTGCTCCATCACCCTCACAGTGAAGAACCCTCTCCTCATCTCCAGTCTAAATCTGTTCCTCTCCAGCTTGAAGCCATTGCCCCTCGTCCTGTCACTACAGGCCTTTCTAAACAGGCTCTCCCCAGCCTTCCTGTAGCCCCCTCAGGTACTGGAAGGCTGCTATTAGGTCTCCCTGGAGCCTCCTCTTCTCCAGGCTGAACAACCCCAGCTCCCTCAGCCTGTCCTCATAGCAGAGGTGCTCCATCCCCCTGATCATCCTTGTGGCCCTCCTCTGGACCCTCTCCATCAGGTCCATGTCCTTCTTATATTGAGGGCTCAGTAGGTCTTTGGCTGTGCATCCATCCAGGCCAGGATTTGGGATATCACTGCTGGGTTGTCTGGCTCTGGGCATAGTGCTGGGCTCAGCCTTAACCTGAGGGTCTCCCTGGGGGAATTCAGCCCCGCTCTGTGCCGGGGGTTCCTCCCTGTGCTCCCAGGGCTCAGTGCTGGGCATCCTCCTCTGCCCTTTTGGGATAGAATCCTGGAGGACTGTTGGCCCTCAGATTGTTTAGCTGTAGGTTTTGTTGCCAAAAAAGCATGTGTTTTGCTGTCTTAAAATAAAAATGAACCTAGTGGGTGCCCACCCTCCCACTGGCAGCCTGACCACCACCCAGCCCCCAGGCTGCTGCAGTGGGGTGTTTGGGTGGGTGTTTTAAGGCAAAAGTGTGGTTTTGGAGGTGTGCGAGGTCCTGGCAGCCCTGCCTGGACCCCACTACCCCCATGTTCGTGGGCAGGGTCCCCACATCAAGCCCTCACCCACACAGTCCTTACTCCATGCCCACCAGTGTGTGGCTGCTGGGTGAACTGGGAATATGTTTGCTGTGTTTTCCTCCATCCCCAGTGCTGGCACGGGGAGAACCGGCTGCTACATCGTCCTGGACGTTATGTTGGACATGGCCGAGTGCGAGGGCGTCGTGGACATCTACAACTGCGTGAAGACCTTGTGCTCACGGAGGATCAACATGATACAAACAGAGGTGAGCGGGTGTTGGGGACAACTGGGGACACTTGGAGCTGCTGTCAGCAGCAGGCTGGGGAGGCTCAGCCCTCTCCCTTTTCCTCCCCCCACAAAAGGAGCAGTACGTCTTCATCCACGATGCCATCCTGGAAGCCTGCCTGTGCGGGGAGACCAGCATCCCCGCCAACGAGTTCAAGCCCACCTACAAGGAGATGGTGAGGATAGAGCCACAGAGCAACTCCTCGCAGCTGCGGGAAGAGTTTCAGGTGAGTGGCCCCAAAAACCTTTGCATCCTCCCTCCTCCTCACCCTCCTGGTGCCCTGGTGGGCTCTGGCAGGGGTGGCTGCCCCCGAGGCAGGTAGGAGGGGAGTTAAGGGGAGCACCGTGTCCCTCCCTGCAGACCCTGAATTCGGTGACTCCCCACCTGGATGTGGAGGAGTGCAGCATCGCCCTCCTGCCCCGCAACCGGGAGAGGAACCGCAGCATGGACGTCCTGCCGCCCGACCGATGCCTTCCCTTCCTCATCTCCGTGGACGGAGACAGCAACAACTACATCAACGCGGCCTTAACTGATGTGAGCGTGCTGCGGGGAGGGAAGGGGGATGGTTTGAGTTGCTCTGGGTGTTTTTTTGTGGCAGAATCTTGCTTGGTTTCAATTTACATCCCTTCCCTTCCTCATCTCCGTGGACGGAGACAGCAACAACTACATCAACGCGGCCTTAACTGATGTGAGCGTGCTGCGGGGAGGGAAGGGGGATGGTTTGAGTTGCTCTGGGTGTTTTTTTGTGGCAGAATCTTGCTTGGTTTCAAGGGGGACGGTTTGGGTGGTTTTTTGTGGCAGAATCTTGCTTGGTTTCAATTTACATCCCTTCCCTTCCTCATCTCCGTGGACGGAGACAGCAACAACTACATCAACGCGGCCTTAACTGATGTGAGCGTGCTGTGGGGAGGGAAAGGGGACAGTTTGGGTGGCTTTGGGTGGTTTTTCGTGGCAGAATCTTGCTTGGTTTCAATTGACATCCTCGTTTTGCACAAGGGCACGAAGGCAGGTGGTGGCCCCCAGCTGTGTGCAGGGGGAGGAAGGTCTGGGACCGGTGTAGTGGGGTCCATCAGCCCTTCTTTTGTGTAGCACCAACTTGCTCGTCTTGAAAGAGCTTTTCGCCTGCTCTCACAAGCTGCACATGAAGGGTCTTCATTTATTTCATAACAAAATAGAGCTCAGGAGGCTCTGGGAGGGGTTGGCAGCACTGAGATCCCCCATGTGCTACCAGCACCCTTCTGGGCATCTTCCTGCCCGTTCTCCCAGTGCAATCCAGGGGGTCCGAACTGGTCCCGAAGCCGCTGCGCATCACCCTGCTGCGGTCAGAAATGACACCCGTAACGGCAAAGCTATTTCCTACCAGCTGACAACGGCAGAGCAGAGCTGGGAGGATGCTCCGAGCCTGCACCGAGCGACGGGTGATTTATCACCAAACCCTCTTTCCTCTCCTTGAACGAGCCGAGGTGCTTTGCCCGGGCAGAGCTGAGCCCTCCCGCACCCCAGGCATCTTCCCCGAACCCTCCTGGTCACAGCTGAGCACTGGCATCAGGCTGAGCCCTAAATTTTTTTACCCCACGGGTGATTTATCTTTGTGCAAAAAGCAGATTGTAAAGTGGAGGTGGCTGCTGGCCGTGGGGAGCAGGAGCCGGGGGGCTGCAGGCTTTGGCCGTGGTGGGATGGGAGCTTTGTTTTCAGCTTGCTCGGTGTTTGCATATCCATTTTATTTTTGTACATCACTGAGCCTCCCTTAATCTGTGCTAGAGGGTCAGAGAACAGAAATTTCTTTGCAGACAGAAAAAGCCTTTTGGATGAAATGCTGCTGAAGGGATAAAACCCATTTCCCTCTTTGAGGTGGTGGGGGGAAGAGCTCATTTTCTTTAAGTACCAAAGTGGTTTGCTCGGTCCGTCTGTCTGTCAGATGAGGTTGGTCCCTGCTGCCCAACATCACTGTGGTGGTGCTGGTGCCGGCAGCAGGCTGATGGACCCATGCTCTGCTCCATGCCAGCTTTTGTCATTTACGTGGGCGTCAAAGGATTTTGGGTCCTAAAGGATTTTGGGTGCCTGGTCAACACTTAATGAAATCCCCCTCGCCCCGCTGCTCTCCTCTCCCTGCTCGAGGGTGGAAAGCTCTCGCCAAGAGCTGGCTGTGGTGAGCCAGGATTCGTGATGCTCCCCCACGGATGGAGCAGGGGACAAGGTATGAAAGGGCTTTTCCATGAGTGACATGAGGAGGTTTTGCGGCAGCCTGAGGACTCCCCGTTAGCAGAGAGCTGTGCTAATTTGTGGGTACAGAGCATTTTCTGCCCTGTTACTGTATCCATGGAGGCTTGAGCTAAAGTGTGTTAATTTAAAAGTGATTGATGCAGCTCTGAGCCAGGCCATGGGCTCCCCATCCCTCTCCAAGCTGGCGTTGGGATGACCAAGGGGACAAATCTCGTTCAAAGCACGAACGAGAGAAGTACAATCATTTTTTATTCCCCTTCCTTCTTGCAGTCTTAAGGGATCTTTAAGGGTTTTCTTTCCTTCCTGAAAAGAACACTGACTCCAATGTCTCTTTGCTGCTCGTGGTGCCTGGAGGTGTTGGGGTGCTGTGGGGGTGATGCTGGGGGTGATGCTTTCGCTCAGGACCAGGCTGCAGAGCTGGATGCTGGGGACATCTGACAGCCACGGCTTCTGCTTGGCTCAAAGGTGACATCTGTTCCCCAGTTATTTGTGTGAAACACCCTTCCAGGCGAGAGCCAGGAGCAGAAAGGGGGGTACTTTCATCCCAACCAAGGGCAGGGATCACTTAGACCTGTTTTTACAGCATCTCCCCAGCATGAAGGGACCAAGGCTGTGCCAGAGAGGCCAGCTCTGCTCAAGCATAGAGAGGATAGCTTTGGTGGCACTCTGATCTTCTGATTGCACTGTTTTTTCAGGGTGTGACAGCAGTGGCTTCAGTGCTGCCATGTTCTTAATGGTGTTTGTCTTCCCTCTCTGCAGAGCTACACCAAGAGCGCTGCCTTCATCGTCACCCTGCACCCGCTGCAGAACACCACCACCGACTTCTGGCGGTTGGTGTATGACTATGGCTGCACCTCCATCGTCATGCTCAACCAGCTCAACCAGTCCAACTCCGCCTGGGTGAGTGCTACCGCCCAAGGGTCCACACTGGCCCCACAGGTGGCCCTGTCCCGCTCCATCCCCACCACCTTAGAAGTGCTACAACCCCTACCTTGCTCATTCAGCTCCTTCTCCTCTGCAACAGGAGATGGTAATTAGCGATAGAACAAGAGGGAATGGCTTTAAGCTCCAACAGGGTAGCTTTAAACTGAACATTAGGATGGAGTTTTTCACAGAAAGAGTAGTCAGGCATTGGAATAGGCCGCCCAGGGAGGGGGTTGAGTCACCATCCCTGGATGTGTTTAAGAGTCGTTTAGATGTGGTGTTGGGGGATATGGTGTAGGGGAGAACTTTGTAGAGTGGGGTTGGTGGTTGGACTCGATGATCCCAAGGGTCTTTTCCAACCTAGACGATTCTATGATTCTATGATTGTATGGGACGGGCTGTGGCACCCAGGATTTATCTCATGTAAGCACGGGGTTGGCAGCTGGAGCCAAAGATCCGTGGCAATAGCAAACCAGCCTGGCCTTGTTGCATTGACATTGGTGTTGGCATTGACATTGACATTGTGTTGATGTTGTGTTGACGTTGGCATTGTGTTGACATTGCTTTCCTGTACCACAATCTTTGTGGATGCCCTAGGGAGATACAAGGTTAATGACAAATATAACCTTGTTGTGATCCAGAACTGACTTTTATCCTTCTTTTACAAAGGGGAAACTGAGGCACAGGGGTTTTCCCACGTTCGTCTTCCAAGGGCACTGCTGGCTTGCGAACACTGCTTTACAAATCAGCAAAGGGGCTGTCCCGTGGGTTTTGCAGGAGTGGTGGGATGTGCAGACCTGCCAAACTGGAGGGGAGGTGTCCCCTGTCACCTGGGGGCCACGCTCGGTCTCACCTCACTTTGCTTTCCTGGTGCATTGCTCCCCAGTGGGATGCCTGAAGTGCTCCTGCTGCCACCGGAGCGGATGTAAAAGTCCGCTACAGGTCTGTAATGTTAATTCAATGAGGAAACTTACTGGATTTTTTACATAAAATTTGCATTATAGACTCTTAATGGATGTCTGGAGAAGACTTCATTAGCTGGCTTATTTTACGAGTTGAGAGCAGATACTCGATGTAAATGACCCAAAACGGCAATTGTACCATTTGTCGCAAGGGTGCAGATGGATGTGGCACCAGTACCAAGTGATGTGTAAATACGCTGGTATTTATTTATATATATATATGTATATGCATATGTATGGACACGTGAAGAGCTATGGAGCACAGCAGTGTCCCTCTGTGCTGAGCTAACGCCATGTGCTCCAAAGGACCTTTGTGTGGGGTGACAGGGCAGTGGTGGAGTCACCATCCCTGGAGGTATTTAAAAGCTGGGCAGACGTGGTGCTGAGGGACATGGGTCAGTGGTGGCTTTGGCAGTGTGAGGTTGATGGTTGAACTTGATGGTCTTGAAGGTCACCTCCAACCTGAACCATTCTATGACATTAAGCAGGCCCTGAGCATCAAGGGGTGTTCTGGGAGGGTCTATTGCCTTGCAGAGATTTGCCAGGGGAGGGGGCAGAGCTGGCCCCAACGAGCTTCCCAGGTTGTTTGCTCACTCAGAGGAGTCACTCCTAGATGAAGTTGATGCTTAACGAAGCAATCTTCCCATGGACATGCTGAAATGAGTGGGTTTGTGTGGCTGGGGTCATTGGAGAAGCCCCTTCCAGTACCAGCAGCTGGGACTGGTCAATTATCTAGAGCTGGATGATGGTGATGAACATGTTGAGTGTTTATGGGTAAGGATCAGGGAGAAGGTCAACAAGGCAGCTATCATGGTGTGAGTCTGCTATAGACAGGACAACCACCCAACCAGGATGAGGAGGCAGATGGAAGAAATATTCTATAAGTAGCTAGGAGAAGTCTCGTGTTGGCTGCCTTGTTCTCATGGGGAACTTGAACTTAACCAGATGTCTGCTGGAAATACGACACAGTGGTGAGGGAACAGTCTAGGAGTGTGTGGAAGAGAACTTCCTGACACAGTGGGTGAGGGAGCCAACTAGGGAAAGCACCCCACTGGACCTGCTGTTTGTGAATAGAGAAGGACTTGTGGGTGGTGTGATGGTTGGAGGCTGTCTTGGACACAACAGTCATGAAATGGTAGTTTTCAGTTCTTGGAGAAGTAAGGAAGGGGGTCAGCAAAACTGCCACGTTGGACTTCTGCAGGGCAGGCTTTGGCCTGTTGAGGGGCCTGGTTGATGGAGTCCCTTGGGAGGCAGTCCTGAAGGGCAGAGGAGTCCAGGAAGGACTTATCCTTCTAGGATGTCACCCATCTCGTGGATGAAGAGAAGATGGTGGATGTAGTTTTTCTGGATTTTAGTAAAGCTTTTAATGATGTCCCTCCCAACATACTTCTGGCTGAGTTGTCCTGAAGGGGCATGGACCCCCCAAGGGCTGTGAGGGACCAGTTTGGGCTGGGTGGTCCTGGGGGCTGGTGCAGCTCCTGGATTAGCCCCAGGTTGGCCTTTTGCTGGGTTTTGCTGAATGCAGCCCTAATGCCTGGGACCTTTGGCTTTGCGGGGCTGGAGCCAAACCCTTCATGTCCCTGAAGGCCACCCCCAGCCCTGGGTGTCAAGACAGTGACTGTGAGACTGTAGGGACAGGACAAGAGAACTTGAAAAGATTTATTATTGAGAACAACAAACAACGTACTATTATTACTTACTCCTACACTGTGTCTTTCTACCTCTATGATGCTCACTTGCTCCCTACGATCTCTGCTATGTCTATTCCCACCCCCAACTCCAACCCCCGCTGGGGGCAGCTGCGGTGTTTGGTCCGTAGGTGCAGGCTGGGCAGTAGCAGCAGGTTGAACCTCGGCGACGCGGTGGCCCTGGCATGGGAACAGCAGGAGCTGGTGCCAAGGTGCCCATCACCAGCCATGGATGGCACAATATTGGCAGGCCAGCCCCAGGGACCTGCACAGCAGCAAAATTTGGCCACCCAGGTGGAAATATGGGGTGTTCCATGGCTGGTATGAAGGGACTGTTTGGGGCAGGAGGCGTGGCACGGTGTGGTGAGGCCATGGCTGGAGCAGGAGCCACCTCATGGCTGCCCATGGGGCCATGGCTGCGGTGCCGTTTTGGTGGAGCTGGACCCATCTGGGCGGTTGCATCAGCCCATGGCTCGGTCGGGGTGGAGCTGGTGGTTGTGTATCTCTGGGTGATGTTCTCCTCCACAGCTCCCATGGCTACTTGGCTGTGACGTCGTCTTTTTCTTGGCTGCTCTTCCTTCACCTTGGTGCCCAGTGGGGAAGCAGCTGGGGCTCTCCTGCTCTCACCAGCACTTCGTGTAAATGTGCTGAGGAGGTTGGGGTCATCTCTCTTAAAAAAGGGGTTGTAGTAGAAGAGCAGCTACAAAATGCAAAGGAGAGGAGTTAGTTGCCATCATGTCAAGGAGAAAGACAGAGATCCAATAACTAAGCATCTGTGTCAGCAGAGACAAACATGGGTATTAAAAAGGACTCTCCAGGGCGTTTAGACCCTTATGTTTTGACTAAATAATGCCCCGAGGGTTCTTTGGTGCGCAGGGGAAGGGACGTACCTTGCCCAGAGCAGCCCCTGCTGCTGCTGCTGCTACTGCTTGCAGCTCCTTGATGGAGATGGAGATGAGAGAATCCCCTTCCATTTTGGAGAATCCATGGAGGTTCAGTTGGAGCACAAAGCCTCCCATGGAGGTGGTTTCAAAGATCTTCAGAGGTCCACTCCTCCCCAGCACTTCCTCTCTAAAGAGCTTTTCTGCGATCACAATGCAGTTTCCATCGTCGCCCCACCAGATGGACTGGAAGTCAGGGCTGCCGACGATCTTCCAGAGGTTGTAGAGGAAGGAGTCAGCTGGAGACTGGCTGGTCTCTTCACAGACCTCTGGGGAACAAAATGGCATGATGGGGGCCCAGGATTCCTCAGGGAAACCTTGAAGGGTGTTTTCTTCCTCGAGAGGTCCGATGGCAGCATCCCAAGCTGCTCCCGTATCACCTCCTGGATGGTGGTGAGAAGTGGACACCGCCCACCAGTCTGGCTCCTCTGGGTGGGAAGCCCAGGAGGCCTCTGGGGAGAGCGGCTCTGTTTTAATTTGTCTTTTCATGGCTTGGCTGCAGCTTCCAGCCGTGGCCTGTTCCCTGACCAACCACGCCTGGCGCTGCCGCTCAGCAGAATGAGGGGCCGTGGCGCCGGCTGCCTGGGAAGTTCTCCAGTGTCATTGTGGCATCATCCATGTTGCATCCTGGTGACATCACGGTGAGGGGCCCATCTCCTGGCAGCAGGAAGTGGAAGAAAGAAGAAATGGGGAAATAGCCCCATTTTCTTTCGTTGGGGAAAAGAAACTTCTTGGTTTTGACCCCAGAAGCAAATCCAACTGTACTTGGCCTTTGGCGTGTCCTGCGAGGGCTGTGCTGTGTCCCCTTGCCCTGGGAGCTGGTGCCCAGGGAGCGATGGGGGAGGCTGCAGCGTTGGGCATCAGAGTGCCCAGACCTGAAGTTTTTTCCCTGGGCACCTTTTCCCCGTGCAGAAATGCCTGTTCCCTCCTGTAAGGAATAAGCTGTGTGATTCCAGCAGCGCTGCTTCTGTGGTGGCTGCCTGTGGTCCCCAGGCGATGCCCTCAGCTTTCAGCAGGCTCTGCGTGCTGCTGGGTAGGATGGCCTCCAAGTGAAACGTTACCTAAATACATCTTGCAGTTGGAATAAACTGGTGCTCTGCCCCTGCCCCTTTCTTGGGTTGGGTTCCTCTGCTTTGCTTTGCTCACTGGAATAAACTTGTGGGGTTCTGGTGGTGGCTGTTGCCTCTTTGTGCCCCTGTGGGTCCGGAGCAGAGGGTGTTGGTGCACAGCCAGCACCCAAGGGTGGCTCTGGCATGGGCGGGCAGGCTCTCCGGTGCCAGGGCGAGGATGGGGCTGGACACGTTGGCCACATCAAGCCCTGGTGGGCAGTGGTGGCTGCCCCGAGCCTTGTGAGCAGAGCTGCCTGGGTTCCCTCTGTGTGTGGAGGTGGTGGTGATGCCTTGAGCTTGGAAGGGCTTTGCCTGCAAGTATGGCTGAGGAGAGCAGCCATGTTGCCCGAACAATGGCCAAGTCCAGCTATGGGAGGGGAACTGATGCTCCCACGTGCATTTTTCACCTTGATTTACACTTACGTGTGCTGAGATATCTTCTGGGATCAAGTGTCCCTTTGAAAACTCAGCCCTGCAGCAGTGCCACCACCTTATTGTCCCTCCACTGTGACCGTCCAGCACCTCCTGCCTGCAGCACATACCTCAGCTACCACCTGAACCCCACTGAAGTGGGCCAACACAGGGAAGGAGGCAGCAAAACCTATTTTCTTTCTCTCAACCTCTTATTTCGTTCCCTGATCCAGAAGTACCCTATGAGATGGCAGGTGCTGCCATCTCCTCTGCCATCCTCCCCCAGGTCCCCATCCCCTGCCACGGCCACTGTCCCCCAGTGCTGACTGACGGGGGCTCTGCCATTTTTCTTCATTATTCAGCCCAGCCTCTCTCTCTGGATGTCTATTCTTCAGGGATGTCTGTGTTACAATATTTAGCTGGATCTTAAATGTTTACCAGTTTAGGGGCAACAGGTAATAAATCAACCTTTACAGCAGGCAGCTCCGAAAGGTGACTTAGAGGGTATATCTCTCACTTGAACCACCTCTTGCCAAAGGAAGTTTTAATATCCAAATTATAGCTCTGGGTCTAGAAAGCTTTGAGATCTTGAAGATTTATAGCCCCTATTAATAACCAATTATTTCTCAAGCACATTTGCCATGCAGTTAGGCCCAAGCCGTTAGATGGCCTGATATGCTAAATGCCCTGTTAAAGTGCGGTGACAAACATCATATATTTTGTGTCGATGCTGGTTTCCCAGCTGTCGCTGTGTGAAAACATTCACATCTGTGGCCCTTGGACCGAGCCATCCGTGGGTGGACACATGGTGGGGAGCAGGAATGGCTCCCCAGCCCTTCCCTGGGCCGCAGGCCGGCATTGCTTTGACATTGCGGGATGTCCTGGCCATGGGGCGAGGGGGACTGTCACCCCACGTTGCTGGTGCTACTGGTGGCAGAGCAGCTTCTAAAGCCCATGGGGTTTGAGAGCAGACCTGGGGCCAAGCCCTGCTCCGTCCTTCTGCAGGATCAGGCTGGGGCTGAGGCAGGGCCCATCATGGCTCCTCCCGCACCAGCAAAGGCCATGTCCAGGAGCGTTAGCTGTTGCGTTCCTGCAGTAGGGAGAGGGCTACACGGGCGCTGGGAGGTGTCCCTGGCCTTTCATCTTTGATCCCTCCACAAGCTGAGGGATCTTCTATCCAGCAATGTGCCATGGCCCTAGTGTCCCTTCCTGAGGCCACCCCCTGTGCCAGCAGCCCCTCTTGGTGTCCAGCGCCAACCACTCCATTCCACTCAACGTTGCTTCTGATGCATGATGCCCTTTCCCCATGTCCCAGTGCATGTCCCCGGTCACAGTGAGCTGTTCCTCTTCTCTCCACAGCCCTGTTTGCAGTACTGGCCCGAGCCGGGGCTCCAGCATTACGGCCCCATGGAGGTGGAGTACGTTTCCGGAGCGGCTGATGAGGACATCGTGTCCCGTCTCTTCCGAGTCCAGAACATCACACGGGTGAGGGTCTCTCCTCTGGCTCCATGGCAGCGTAGGGTGGTTGGGGGAGCTGCATGTGTGTCTGTGAAGGTGCCACCCAGTGCAGAGGTCTGGGCTGGGTGACCTCATGTGCAGGGGACGGATTGGTTTTGTTTGGCACTGCTTTGTGGAAGGGCTGGAACATCACCAAGAGCTTCTTTATACAAGTGAAGACCTTTGGAGAGCAGAAGGATGATGCATCTAGTGAGGGCGCACAGTTCTAGAGCTTAGCATTGATCATCCAGGT
Organism: Calidris pugnax; assembly: GCF_001431845.1. Taxonomy (NCBI): domain Eukaryota; kingdom Metazoa; phylum Chordata; class Aves; order Charadriiformes; family Scolopacidae; genus Calidris; species Calidris pugnax. Next base: position 229,855 of record NW_015090941.1, read on the forward strand.
AATTCTCCATATAAACTAAGTGACTGGTGCTGTAGCTGCTGATGTCTTCTTCAACCTAATCCAGCTCCTCCAGAGGATGCAGCCCCAGCTCTTGTCCTGGCAGAGAGGAGCCTGTAAAATTGCTGTTGGCTCCATCCAACCTTTTTGGAGTTTATGGATCCTTCCAAGATTTTAGATAACTCTATAGGAAGACCTTCCTCATCCTGGCTGGAAGTCCATCTCTGCTCTGCCACGCATGTATCACAAAATGGAGATTCCCTGCGTGGGCATGGTGGCTCCCTTTGAGCCAGCACGGTGAGAAGATCCACACAGGTTTTCACCTGTTGTCCTTGTTGAATCGATGCTTGGCTGGTTCAACAAGAGAAATACAGTGAAATTGGGAAGGGACAGGGACTGACATGAACAGCCCATGTGGGTGCAGAACTGTAGATGGAAAAAAAAACTGATTTAACTACAAAAGCCAACCATGAAGAGGCAGCATCCCTGAGGTCTTTTAATCTCCTGAGGGTCACCAAGAGGCTGAGGCTAATACCCCAGTGGAGATCTTTGGGCAGATGGGAATTAGTGAACTTGGAAAGGAGTGTGTGGCTTGGCTGGTGGCCTGGCTGGGAAGGGTGCTTTGGTGTGGGAGCTGGGCCGGAGGAGAGAAATCCAGATTATTTGGACTCTTAACACAAAGAGGGTTTTGGTTCACCCTCCCTGTGGGAGCATCTGGCATTTTCTGGGTGTCAGCACAAAATCCTTCACCAAATGTGCTTTGCTCTCAGGTGGTAGAATATACCCTATGCTAAATTAAAATGCAGCGCGATTGAAATCCCTGGATCTAAGAAGATATTTCCCCAAGGAGCAAATCGCTGGAGGAGCTGCTTCTTGCCAAGCCTTGCCGTCTGGAGGGGAGCCGGGCACTGGGGGGTGTCACAAGTCCTCCAGAGCCAAACAGAGCTTTCATCTGAGCATCAGAATGGATCCCAAAGCTTTCCTTTCTATACTGTTAAAGGAGTTTTCTCCTGTTTTATCTCCACTTATTTGTGTCATCTTCCCCCTCTGCCTTCCTGGCTTTAGGCTGGAAGTGAAAGCTCGGGCCTGGGGAGGTCACCCCATCCCAGCCATGTCACCAACTCACAGCGGAGCTCCCCAAAAGGTTCAGAAAAGCCCCTGTGAGTTCGGGGTGGGCTGGTTGGAGTGGGCACTGAATGCCCCCAACACCCATCCCCCAGTCTGGGGGGATCCCTGCAGAGCCACAGGAACACCCAGTCCCACTGGTTGGTGATGGTCTGGTGCTCACCCTGCTCATCAGGCATCTGAAATCGAGTGGATGAAGCCCTCCAGAGTGGGGATCCCCTATCTGCATCTGACCCCCCCTTTCTCCTCTGAAGCGTGCTCCCCACACGTGTGCCACCGAGCCCCGAGATGCAGCTGGACTGTGTGACCTGTGATTTCATCCCATCGGGCTCCTGATGCTCCGAGTACTTCTGAGCAAGAGCCCCACATCTGCCTGGCCTTTTTTAGCTTCGTGGATGGAAGCTTCCTCCTGGAGCCTGCTAACCAGATTAGGTTTCAAAACTAACCAGATTACCAGAGTATTAAGGCGCACTTCCACTGCTCCCTGCCTCCGTGGGTGGCAGCTTCTCATCAGCCTCCTGGTTTACAGCGAACACAACAAAAACCCATCCCCTGGGATCTTCTGTGTGCAAGACAAGGATGTGATGGAGAAGCCTTGGGGAGGCTCAGGGGTTTGATAACATGTTTTGTGAGATACACAGACAGTCTGAGATGCTGTGAGTTTGGATAAACCATGGCAGCAGGGCTGCCTGGGGTGGGATGGGGTGGTGGGTCAGTGTGAGCTGTGGAGGAGAGAGCCGAACCATCCATCTTAAAGCACCAGGAAAGGGTTTTCCTCTCTTCCTCTCCTTTTAATACCTGGCAAACCCCTCTTGCCCTCCATCAAACTTCCAGTGGAGGCAAATGAGGGCAACCCATGGGTTCAAGCTGATGAGGTTTTGCTTTTCTAGTTGCAGGAGGGACACCTGATGGTCCGGCATTTCCAGTACCTGCGGTGGTCACCATATCGAGACACCCCGGACTCCAAGAAATCCTTCCTGCACCTCTTGGCCCAAGTGGAGAGGTGGCAGAAGGAGAGTGGCGATGGCAGGACGGTGGTGCACTGCCTGTGAGTGTCAGTTGGAGAGGAGCGGGCTCTGGTGTGGGGGGAGATGCCATCAGCTCATGTGTCCACAGTTCTGCCTGGAAAACCCTCCAAAAAGCCCTCACTGGGGTGACTTTGTCCCCTCTCTTTTCCACAACACGAGTTTTGGGTGAGGCAGCTTGTGGTCACTATATCAAACATCCTCCATGAGGTGGATACTCAATGGGAGTGACACCCAGTAGCAGCATCCCCACTGTTCACTCTGGGGGTGCAGAGGGGCTCAGCAGAGGTCCCAGCCCTGTCACCATGCCCGTGCGTGTGGCAGGCTCTAAAAGGACGTGGCAGGAGCTGTGCAACTCCCACCACTTGCTTCTCATGGAGGTGGACGTGCTCTCCATCCCCCTCCTCCCAGCTGGGTTTGGCTCCCACAAACACCCGTGTGTGCTCTCCTTGGATGGGACCTAACACGTTCGCAGATTGGTAGAGACAGCAGGCGAGCCTTTAATCAAAAATTAATTACAGCCTCGTCTGTCTTCATTAGCCGAAGGATAATTTGAGAACATGCTTTATAAAACACTGCCATCGTGTTCTCTCCTCCTCTCCCCCATCCCCTTTGCTGCCAGGGATGAGATGTGGTGGTGTTGGGATGGTTTCAGCACAGGGTGGAGGGAGGTACCCAGTGAGCTGTGTGCTGGGTGGAACTGGCATCATTCCTCCAGCCAGCACTACCCAACAGGTCATCCTGCAGGTGGGAAGAGGGTGGTAGAGGGACACAGTGGCTTCCCCAGGGTCACATGAGGAATCGATCCATGGCAGGGCTGGAAACTGAGCCCCGATGTCCAAGATCCAGCCCTGATAGTCCAAAAAGGTGTTTTCATGCTCTCATGAGAACTAGAGAGCAGGATCACAGCTCCTGCCATCATGTGGGGCTGGTTCAGGTCCCCCAGTCTGGGAGGACACTGGAGTATGAGCCCCTGCTCTGGGACATCTCCTGGGATGCAGGGATGGATAGAGAAGGGGGCAATTAGAGGAAGCAGGAAGATACTCCACTTGCCATCTTCTCACCACCACCACGTGTTTCTCCCGCCAGGAATGGAGGTGGCCGGAGCGGCACCTTCTGTGCCTCCACCATGATCCTGGAGATGATCAAGTGTCACAACATGGCAGATGTTTTCTATGCTGCAAAGACCCTCCGCAACTACAAGCCAAATATGGTAGAGACCTTGGTAAGCATCAGCCCCCGCCGGCGTCCACCCTGGCTGCTGTTCCCTCCGGCAGGGAGGAAAGGTCCTGGGGGATGCTCGCCCCCAAAAAACCTCCTTCCCCACCCCAAATCCTGATTAGTATTATGGAAATCTTCATGCAGAGCAGAGGTGAGGCAGCTCTTGAAAGGAGCCTCAGGCTTGCCTTCATCTCACCGTGCTGACATGCCCTTGGCGTCGGCGTTGGGCTTGTCGGAAATCCTTCCCAGGAGTAATAAAGCAGGTTCGCATTAATTCACGGGATGTAATTGCAGTTCTTCAGAGCAGCTCCGAGGTGGAGTCAGACAAATTCCTGTTGGAAATAGAAAAAGGGAGCTGCATTTTGAGTGAAATTAATTGGCGGACAAGCTGCCGGGGGCAGTGATGGAGCCACATCTCACGATGGGGAGGCTGGAGGTGGCAGTGGGTCAGGGTACAAAAGCCTGTGCCCTATTTCAGGCCCCCGATAACAGGACAGGGGATGGAGCAGGTGCGTGTCTGTCCCTGTGGTGGAGGAATCCAGGTGCCTAGTGATGTTTTAAAAGCAAGTCAGCCGGAAATGTTTGCCCTGTTTGGATTATAAAATCCCTAAGTTGCAAAATGAAATGGTTTTGAGGAGGGGATGTGATTTGCATTAGGAACGGAGGTGGAGGAGAAGGTGAGGGAGGGGACGGGGAGCAGAGGGAGGGATGCAGATAATGGAAAGATGATGTGACAAGCATGAAGCTGCTGGACCCATTGGGCTAAATTGCAAAGGTATTAAAAAAAGGCAACATTTCATCAACATCAGGACACAAGCGTCCTCCAGCCTCAAATGAACCTGAACAGTCTATTCTGGGAATCCCAATCTACTGGAGTCACTGGGAGGCCGGATCCTCGCCCAGTGTAAAGAGCCACAGCCCAGTGGAGAGCAGCCAGAATATAGCACTTCCCCACGGCCCGAGCATCTTCCCCCTCTGTTTCCCTGTGGGGTTTATTTTTATATGATGATAAATGGAAACAATCCCTTTTCTTAATCCAAAAAGCATTATGTGCTTTTAATCTAAGCCGTCACAGCCCTCCTGGCTTTGAAACCCTTCTCCCCCACTGCCTGTTCCCACCTGGGGTCCCCGAGCAGCCGCCCACCCTCGGGGGGGATAACAGGATTTTCATGCCGGTGCTCAAGCTGCGGATGAGGATTTCAGGAGATGAGCTCTCTCCCCTTTCCCTCTCTGCTGTGCCACCCAGGATGCTCCCACAATGTCCCAGTGCTTCCAGCAACATCAGAAACCTGATTTGGGGTTTTTTTACCCCCACTCTGGCTGGTTTTCGCTTGTTGGATGCTCGAAGGAGCAACATCTCATGGGGGTGGACACTTCCAAGGTCCGAGCTCCCCTGTAGGTTTCTGTGCTGTGAGTTGGACAAGGACAGGAGACCACAAGAACAGGTTATGTAAAGGAGAACAAGGATGGAGGAGACTGCTTTTGCAAGCCCAATTTCAGTGATTTTTGCTATAAAACCAGGAGCCAGCCATGCTGGCCTTCCCCTTTGCACAGCTGGGGGCTAGCAAAGGGTGGGAAGATGCTGATACTGTCTGTAGTGCTCTCAGGAAAGAGAAAGGGTGGGATAATGAGCCTGATCCTGCTTCAGGCTTTGAGAGGACCTTTGCCACCCACACCCCTTAGCTCCGGACGGGCAGATGGGTTAGACTTTGACCTGAGCACCAAAATGCTCATTTTTTTGGCATTTCCCTTGGAAAATGTGGATTTTTCGGAAGTGAAAGCTCCTAGGACTTCCCTTCCTGTCTCTCCTCCCAACGCAAAGCAAACGCCCAGACCAAATCCCTGCCAGGGATGGAAGAGGGCATTTTTTTTTTATCTGCAGTGGGAGAATTTGTGATGAGAAATGTCCTGGCAGCTGGGGCAGGGCGTCTCCAGTAATCCCACACCCGGCTTCAAACTGGAAGAGGGGAGATTTAGATTAGATATTAGGAAGGAATTTTTCAATTTGAGGGTGGTGAGAGCCTGGCCCAGGTTGCCCAGAGAAGCTGTGGCTGGTTGGAGGGGGTTGGAGGGGGCTTGGAGCAACCTGGTCTGGTGGGAGGTGTCTGGTGGGAGGTGTCTGGTGGGAGGTGTCTGGTGGGACTGGATGATCTTTAAGGTCCCTTCCAACCCAAACCATTCCGGAGGGGTTGGTCTCTTCTTCCAAGCTACAGACGATAGGACAAGGGGTAATGGCTTCAAGTTGCGCCAGGGGAAGTTCAGGTTGGATATTAGGAAACATTTCTTTACTGAAAGGGTTATCAGGCATTGGAATGGGCTGCCCAGGGAGGTGGTGGAGTCACCATCCCTGGAGGTATTTAAGAAACGTGTAGACGTGGCTCTTCAGGGCATGCTCTAGTGCCCAAGATTATTGGTTTGTGGTGGGATGTTGTGTGGGTGGGTGATGGTTTTGGTTTGGTTGTTGTTGTGTAGGGGGTGGGTGGTGGTTTGTGGTTTTTTTTGTTTGTTTTTTGTTTTTGTTTTTTTGTTTGTTTGTTGGTTTTTTTGGGTTTTTTTTGTTTGTTTGTTTGTTTTTGTTTCTGTTTTTGTTTTTTTTGTGATTGGACTCGATGATCTCTGAGGTCCCTTCCAACCACTACGATTCTGTGATTCTGTGATTCTCTAACACCCTCTTTTCTCTCTCCGAACAGGAGCAGTATCATTTTTGCTATGACATAGCACTGGAATATCTGGAGTCCCTGGAGACCAGATAGCACCTCGCCAGCAGCGCGGCAGCAAGGGCTTGCCCGGGGGTCGTGCCAACCGTGCGTTTCGCACTCGGACGTTGCGTTAGTGCTGAAGGTGAGGAGGGGAAACAGCCAAGGACCTGACGAGACAACCCATCCGATCGAGAAAAAACGAAGGGACGTGGGGACGTGTGGGCCGCTCCCCGTCTTCACCCTCCGCTCTCCATCTTTCCTTCCTGCCCCGAGCGTGTCCGAGCGGCCGTAGGTCGGATGCCACGACTTGTCCTGTCCCGTCCCTGCATCGCTTTGAGTCACGGTCGTGGGGTGGGTGTGAGGAGGATGTGGCCCCGCGGCGCTGCCTGGGCATCTCTGAAGCAGCTGGAGAGGAGGCCAGAGAGAGGAGGAGGAGGACAGAAGGAGCCGAGGCCGTTTCCCAGCAGGGAAGGATGGATATTTGGAGAAGAAACGTTGCTTTCTGAATTGTGTGTGGAATCGAAGCTGCTCTTCTGAGGAGCCCAGATGGCTGCCGGCGCAGGTTTCGTCCTTGGTGGGGACATGCTCTGAGCTGGAGCAAAGACCCTGAGAGAAGCTCTTGAGTTTCTGCTCGTTCGCACCATGAGTTTGATCTTCGTTTTTTTCAGTTCTGTGAGTTGCGACCTTTTTGTGTATCCAGCCCTGGACAAGGCGGGGACATGGGACAATGGTGGGACATGGAAGGCACTGGGCATGCGATGTCCATCTGCAGGGACCAACCTGGATCCCTCCTGACGCCTTTGCAAAGCTTTCCAAGCGATGGTTCCCCTGCTTCTCCGCACTGTCTTCTCCATCTGTAGCACTTAATTCCTCCTGGGCTGACCCAAAGGCAACAGCCCCTGGGTCCGTTTTTAACCCTTCCCTTGTGAATCACTGCACATGAGACACCAGAAACAAAATCCTCCAAAATTTGGGTCCATCCCATTTGCCTCCTGGATGCTGCTCCCAGCCAGTTGCCCATTGATGCTGCTTGGCTTTTGCTGGGCTTGGCAAAGCAGGACGGTGGGTTTTGGTGATGGTGTTGGCGTGGGGTGGGCTGTACTGAAGCCCTGAGCCGTGGCAACACTTCAGGGCTGGGCATGAGGAGTTCTCCATGGCCCTGGTACCACCCAGGGACAAGCGTATAGGGATGGTGATTGAGGGTGCCTGATAGTTTTGGCTTCTTCCTGCTCTGATTGGGTTTGAGATGTCACTTTTTCTGTCCAGTATTGTGATAATTACAGGGGTTTCTGCTTTCAGGGGAGAGCCTGGTTGTAATCAAGCTGTGGTCAGGGTTTTCTCTCCCTCCAGTTGGCCTCGAGGAGATGCAACCAGAGGGATGCAGGTCTGGGCTCTGCCTTGGAGACTCAAGGAACCAAGGAGAGGTGGCTTCTGTCTTGAGGGCCAGGCAGAACCCTTCACAGTCATTTTTTTCGGGGAGGGAGCAGAATCTGCTTTCAGGGGAGAACCTGGTTGTAATCAAGCTGTGGTCAGGGTTTTCTCTCCCTCCAGTTGGCCTCGAGGAGATGCAACCAGAGGGATGCAGGTCTGGGCTCTGCCTTGGAGACTCAAGGAACCAAGGAGAGGTGGCTTCTGTCTTGAGGGCCAGGCAGAACCCTTCACAGTCATTTTTTTCGGGGAGGGAGCAGAACAGATGAGACACTGTCCTCCATATGGAGGTTGCATGTGGGCAACCCTATTCTTCATCCTCCATGGTCCTTCATCCTCCCCCGTCCTTCAACCCCTCCATCCTTGATCCTCTCATGTCCTTCAGCCCCTCCATCCTTCATCCTCCCCCATCCTTCAGCCCCTCCATCCTTCATCCTCCCCCATCCTTCAGCTCCTCCATCCTTCATCCTCCCCTGTCCTTCAGCCCCATCTTTCCAGGGCAAGGGAAGTTTCCAGTTTCCTGCCCAGAGGCTGGGGATCCCTCTCCCTGGGGAGATCCATACCATGACCAAAGGCTTTGGAAGATGCCGTTTGGCTGGACCGATCTGCAGCACGAAGGCCGTGGAGCCAAAACGGCTGCGCCCTGGATGATCAAACCCTGGAGATATTTCCATCCACTTTCCAAGGGTGGAGGAGAACAAGAAGATAAATCTCTCTCCACCTTGGAGGATGTCCCACCTTGCGAACACCTGGGAGTAGTGACTGGGATTTCAGCAGCGTCAAGGGGGGTTTTCCCAGGCATTTGGCTTTCCCATGTGCTCGCTGAACAATTAACGCGGCCTGATAATAACCGATTCCAAGGGCTATACAACATTTCCATCCCTGCTGTCTGACCCTGCCCTGTGCCCAAGCTGTCTCGTGACCAAATAGTCCTTTTACCCCACCAGAGCCTGCAAAACGGTCCAGTTCCACCAGTACTTTTGGTAACACCAGTACTCGCATCGCAAGCCTTGACTTGGAGTAAATTAGTGCCCTTTTCCCAACCCCCATCTTTCTGTGGACGTGTCCATGCTGGTCTGGGAAGGTGCTGTGTGATGGGTGCAGAGAGGGCCGAGGGTGCAGAAATTGTTTGGTTTTGGATGAAAACAGCTGAGCCGAGCCTCTGGAATTGCCAGGGATGGGATGGTGGTGCCACCATGGATGGTCCCGCTTCATCCCAGCCCTTCCTGGGAGCCTGGGCCACCTGCATCCTCCCTCCGGTCCAGAGGGAGGGAGCATCCCCCATTTGCATCGCAGGTAAAATGTTGCCAGAAATTATTTAAAAAAAGGAAAATTGAGACCCCATTTAGTCCTACTGAGACAACAGAGACTGGAGGAGTTGTATATATGTTTCAAAAGCGAGGTTTTTTGGGTTTTTTAAAGTATTTCCTTCCATCTCTGTTTTTTTAGGGCATCTCTTCTGAAGGGCAGACTTTGAAATCAAAGTGCTATAAAAATCAACCGATCTCCCAACTCCTCCTGAGATGCTCATATGACATGAGGCAAGGACATCCTGTACATAGAAATATATATATAGAAATATATATATAAAAATTTAAATACTGTTCTTAAGATGGATAATGTTTATTGGTATTACAGATTGGAGTGGTGCTTTTTTTTTTTTTTTCTTTTTTAATAAAAAAGAAACAACCACACACACACACACAAAATAATAATTTAGACCCTTTTTTAATGAAAAAGAAACAACCACACACACACACAAAATAATAATTTAGACCCGAGAAAAAACACCAAATTGGAATGATTTTGTCTTTATGCAGAAAAAGTGACCCTGAAAACTGGCAGCATCCAAGAGTTGCTGCCAAAGGGACTGGTACCACGAAGTGGCTTCACCGTGGAGGGGGAAGGTGTGGTGGGACCGAGGGAGGGATGGTGAAGGAGGGACACGTCCAATGTGGATTGTACCACGCACATCCAGCTGTTGTTAACTGTTTGTTTGGGTTTTTTTAATTATTATTATTTTTTTTTGCTTTCTTTCCTTTGAAGAAAATCGGTTGCATAAATAAATGTTCCAAATTTGTGATGGCCTCTGGATTTCTTTCCCTGGCTGTGGATCAGGAGCTGGGATTCAGGGAACCCTGATGGTGATACCCACAGGGCAGCTTGTAGAAAAAACCTCAGTATTGGCCATATCTTGCTTTTCCAGGGTATTTTGGGGGAGCACATTTGCAGGGCCAAACTCCAGGACTTGTAAAACCTTCGTGGCCTTGAGGAGCCATGTTCAGCCATCACCAGGCAGAGGAGCTGGAGTTGCCTCGTGCTTGATGGAGGTTGAACGTCCACAGCTTCATGCAACACTTCTGATGGAAGTTTGCCATTACTGGAAAAGGTGTTAACGGAGGAAGAAGAAACTCTTTGAGAGCATTTCCCAGCTGGAAAATGAAATCCTATTGTAAGAAAAGCCTCCAGGAGAAGAAAGCTCCTGGATTGTCTTCGGTGATTTATTTATTACAAAGTGGCCTTCAGTTTAATGTGTTGTGATATTAAACACTTCCAGTAACACTTGAGTCTTAATTTAATGGAGACCAAGGCAAAAAAAAAAAAAAATCTAATTGACTTGTCGGGACTGTTTTTCATCTTTAATTATGGTTCGTGAAGGATGCGGTAATTACATTTTACCAATAAATAATAAAAAGGGAGATAATGCAAATTAAAATCAAGGGAAAGAGGGGAAGGGCTCTCTGGGTGTGTGGTGTCAGCCCTTGGCAGGGGTGTCCCTGGGTCTGAGCTGCTTGTCCCCAAGCCCTGTGGTGTTGTCCTGGAGGGCAGGGTGGCCTTGAGCAGTGGCCGTCGGTGCCAGGGGACATGAGCTGAGCTGGCCCCTGCAACTGCCAGTGCCCTGTTCTAGTGGTTTGGGGGGGCTTGGGGCTCTTTGAGGACATCAGCTCCTGCTTGGGGAGGGTCTCCACACCAGAGGAGCTTCCCAGCAAAGCTGTAGCCCCCAAGCCATCAGCAATGTCCCACTGCTGCTATTCCTTTCCCTTCCCGCTTGCTGGTGGTGACTGTGCAAAAAAAAAACCAAAACCAAAACAACGCTGAAACCAAACAAACGTGGAAAACTTCTGATAAATTTGCATCTCTAAAAAATAAGGGCAAGATGGCCTTCTGCAAGGTTATCTCCTGTGAGGACAGGCTGAGAAAGTTGGGAAGGTTCAGTCTGGAGAAGAGAAGGTTCTGGGGGGCCTTCCAGCCCCTTCCAGTCCCTCAAGGAGCTCCAGAAAAGCTCTGGATCAGGGAGTGGAACCATAGGAGGAGGGGGAAGGGTTTGACCCTGAAAGAGGGGAGATGGAGCTGAGATGTGGGGAAGAACTTGTTTGGTGTGAGGGGGGTGAGAGCCTGGCCCAGGTTGCCCCGAGAAGCTGTGGCTGCCCCATCCCTGGAGGGGTTCAAGGGCAGGTTGGAGGGGGCTTGGAGCAACGTGGTGTGGTGGGAGGTGTCCCTGCCCAGGGCAGGGGGATTGGAACTGGATGGGCTTTAAGGTCCTGAACCATTCTATGATTCTTTGATTCTATAAGGTTATTGCTGTGTGGCTCCAACCATCTGGCTTCCCCAGCTCCCCTGCAGCAGACAGCCTGGCCCCAGCACTGGCCACCAGCTTGGTGGCTCGTCCATCCAGAGCTGCTTTTGATTTCTTCCATGTGTGGTCACCCTTCTCCCCGTGGTCCCCTCCCCACCAGAGCTGGAGCCTCGCTCTTCCCAAGCTCTATTTCAGCCACAGCTCGTTGGGCACTCGCTGTCACTGGCTGCTAATGATGAAAAAGCCTTTCCCCCTGGTTTTATGAAAGCCATCATTCCACCACTGGTCTGTAATGAAGAGAGAAACAGCACCTGCTCCCTGGAGCCCTGCTCCCCACCAGGACAATGAATTGCCCTTTCTAGGTAAAAAAACCTTTTAGGTAAAAAAAGGAGCTGCTTCTGCAACGACAAAGGTGGTGGCTGTTGGGTTTGGTGATTCTCTGAGGCCCTGGAAGGTTGGGGAAGTGGGTGGTGTCACTTTCCTTCCTTGCTTCATCCCTGCAACATCATCCATGAGAGCCCATGAGAGCCATCAGGTAACTGGCACCATCCTGTGGAGCCAGGGCAGGACCAGGAGTCCGGGTCCCCATCCCATGGAGAAGTACCATGAAGATGTCCCTCCTGTCCCAGCTCTGGTTCATCAGTGTGTCCTGGTGAGCGACGTGTTGGGGGGTAGCCCAGGGATAAGGTGGAGAGAAATTCCTCTTTCCCTGCTCCGTAGAGCCAAGAGTGCCTTGGCATGGCCACAGGTGCCCAGGTCTCACTGCTGCTCTCTGCCAGGATGGATTAGAGCTGCTTCAAAGGAGCACTTTGCATTTCAATAACTAATCCAAATGTGCCGTCCAATGCCCAACTTTTGGCCCTTGGGAATTATTCGCCAACTCAACGCCTCCTTTGTGCTGTTATCTGCAGCACACATGCCCCAGTAGAGCCGATAGTGATTTCCCAAAGCCAATGTCATGGAGGTGACCTGGATATTGTTCCTTTCATGGGCTTGTTCCCTAATCCAGGCTGACAGGCAGTGCTGGACGTGCGGGGGAGCCTGGCTTTGGCCCCTGGCTGGTGGCCAGCAGGAGCTGCAGAGGTGGCAGGTGGGACCTCTGTCCCCATCAGCCCCCGTTCTCCTGCCTGGAGGGACTGGTGTTCCTAGGGCATGGTCAGCTCTGTCCTTGCCAACCCCACCATGGCCCCCCTGGTGTTCCCCATGCTGTATCTCTAGATGTGACCCCATTTCCCACAGTAACTTCTGTGCAAAGACCCAGCTGGAGTCCATGATATCCAATCAAGTCATGGGATGGACAAGGGTGCTGATCTTTCTGGGACAGGAACAGCCCGTGTCCCCCTCTTTCTTCCTCTCTGGGGCAGCCAGTAATGGGATGTACTCCTGTCCTTGAGGTTCAAGGTGGTGGTGGCACCATTGGTGACACATGTACCCATGGGTCAAAGACTGCAGGAAAAATGAGCTTAAGATCCCCCCTGTGAGTCTTTGGCTCATGGGGGGTCTGTCTGCAGCCAGAGACCCTGGGGACTTGGCAAGTCAAAGGGGTTTTTAGTGGGTGAGTGTTGTCAGGACAGCACCCAGATCCCATCCACTGTCTCAGTGGCTGGAGCTACCCCATTATCAAGGGACATGACCAAGGTCACCAAAGGAGCTATAAGCAGAACAAGGGCTTCCTTTTCCCCCTTCTGCTTTGGTGCTTCAGACAAAGTGGGGGTCCTACCTGGGGCTCTCCACCCCTGCCCCTCTCAGCAGCTTGTGGCTGGTCACCCTCTCAGCCTTTGCCTTTTTATGTGGCATTTAAAAATTTGCCTTGAGTCAAGAGGGAGGGTGAAAGGAGGGCTGGGGGAAGGGTGGGCTAGAATCCTCATGATTAACCTTAACAGATTAATTAATTAAAGCAAAACCTAAATTTAATTAGTTACAGTGGCCCATTTATCACCTGTGGTGTAGTTGCGAGGCCAAGGGCTGTCTGTGGCTCAGGTTGGGTTGCTCATCTCCATCCCCTCTCTGACCCCCAGCCTCCAGAGACCCCGTGGAGCACCAACGCTCCCCAAGCCTGTCTGATGAGGCTGGAATGGGGACAAGCATGTCACACTCCCATCCCTGGGGACAGAGCCACGTGCCCTTGGGCCAGCCATCCATCCTTGCTTTGAAAATGAGCCCAACCACCTGCATGGGTCATGAATGGTTGGGCCTGATGGGCATTGGAGGGCAGATGGGGTGTTCCTCAGGCTCCCCATTGGCTCACACAGGGGCCACATACAAAAATTTTTAGCCTCAGTCTATTTCTTATCCCTGTGCTTCCACCAGCATCAGAGCCTGCCTCCGAAACTGGGAGCTGGAGTGGTCCAGATGGGTGAGCATCCAACACCTACCATGTTTCAGCTCCGTAAGTCAGTCCCTCCCATGTGGATGTCACTGGGTTTCACTTGAGGTACAGCCTGGTTATTCTCAGCCCTTGGTCCACGAGTGTGCGTGGAGACAGAGAGCTCACAGGCTCATCCAGAGCATGCTCCCCAAAACCCAGGAAAGCCCCAAACCAACCAGTGTTTCATGTAGGGTGCTCATGGATCTTCCCTCGTGCTGTGATGGGGACATCCCCAGGAAAAGCAAAAGGAAAACTCCCTTCTGCTAATGTTACTGAAAGAAGAAAGAGCCCCCACATCCTATCATTTCTATTTTAAGCCTTATGTCCTGTGGGAGAAGGGTGTGATAGTCAAGTTGGGGATTTATCTTTGTCTGTAGGAGCCAGAGCCTGGAGCAGGAGGAGGGTGAGACGTTTTGCCTTGGTGTTTCCCCCCAACCTCTGTTTTGGTTGTTAACACGGGGCTGCCTTAACCCGCTCAGCAGCGACCTGGGATTTCCCATCGGAAAAGTGCTTTGCTGGAAATGCTTTGCTCTCTCTTGGGCAGCCGAGAGCAGCTGGAGATTGAAACACGAGCAAAAAGCAGGAGTGATTTGTGGTGGTGATTGGTTTTATAGCATGAACTGCTGATAAGGATCCTGCAAATTCTCTTCCTGCTGAAATATCCCTGAATTTTTGTCTTGCGGGGGGGGGAAAAACCCAAGAAAACCAGCTCTAAAATTGACTCCTGCTGAAATTTCCCTGAATTTTTGTCTTGCAGGGGGAAAAAACCCAAGAAAACCAGCTCTAAAATTGAGCCATTTCCATAAAAAACAAATCCCCTGGGGAGAAAATATGAGTTAGTACCAATGTTGCTTGGCTCATGTTTTGGAAAGAAGTGTGGGGGGGGTCCCTGGGTGGGGTTGTCTTGAGGGATGACTATTCCCATGGACAGCCTGGCTCTGCAGGAATGCTCATGGCACTTCTTCTGTGATGGGCACAGGGAGCAGAGGCTGAAGAGCCTGGTCCAGGGCTGTCCCCAGCTCCCCATGCCCACTTGGTGAACCAGCAGCACAGACACCACACGTCGCCGGAGACTTCCCATCTCTCCAGCGCTGCAAATGCAGCAGGGTAATTTATTTAAGTAGCCTTAATGGTACTGTAATCTATATGCTGATAGTGTCACCTCTAAATGTTCCATCAAAAGGCTCAATGGGAAGAATTTGTATTTCGAAATAAATATTTCCTCACGGTGTGCAAAATATCTAATCATGTATTTATCCTTAAGTACTTCCAAAAGTCAACATAATTATTCCAGTCCCATTAAGTTTAATTTGCAGTAAATTATGCATTTAGCTTTAAGTTGAGGTTGCTGGTTAGAGTCAAGATAAAGCTCTTGCTATTTATAAAGCAGTGTTTCAGTGCGGATATAAAATACAAACAGTTGGACAAGGAAATCCTGCTCGGGTAAGTTTGGGGAGAATTTCGAATAGGGAGGCTAATAAAAAATATATCTGTAGAGTAAGTGTCTAATCAGAGATGTGTAAGCACACTCAGT
>NW_015090941.1:250135-323724 GCF_001431845.1 Calidris pugnax
TCTCTCTCTCTTTCTCTCTCTCTCTCTCTCTCTTTCTCTCTTTCTTTTTATTCTTTTTTTTTTCTTTTTTTTTCTTTTTTTTCCCCAGAACTAGCTTTACAGTGAGAAGTGTCGAGATTGCGGCAGGGAGGCTGGAGTGGCTGCAGGAAGGGGTTGGGAAAGGGAAGGTTGTCCCCGAGCCCAGCACCAAGGACATGCCACCGGTGGCTCTGCAGAGCCCTGGGAATCCCCTGAGGTCCTGGTGAGGGCACGGACGGGGGGCTGCTGGGGTGGGATTTGGAAAGTTGCAGCTCCAAGGAAGGATGAGAAAGTTGTGGGAGATTTTTGCCTACGTAAACCCGTGCCATCATCCATCCAGGCATCAGTCCCTCCCTCCCACCGTCTCCCTTTCTGCCCCTTTTCCATGCAGTCTCATCCAGCTGTGAGCACATCTGGCACCGGGAGGAAGGAGAGCTGGTCCCCAACACCTCCGGCCGGTGCAAATAGGATCAGAGGTGACTCCAAGAAACGCCGTTTCATATGCAAACAGAGTTTTCTTGGGTGCAAATTGTGGCAGGGAGGGAGAGGAGAGCTCTGCTGCAGGGTCAGACAGCAGCACTGAGTGCTCTCTGCTCTGATTGCTTTCCCCCAGCCGACAGCAAAGGTGTTTTCGAGCTAATGTGTCACATTGGGACTTGATACCAGCCTGCCAATCTCAGCACCGATATAAGGGCCACCAGCCTGATTTGGCCTGAGGAACCTGGTTCTGGTGTCAGTCCCCGCCGCTGCCGGGGGTCCGGCTGCAGCACGTGCCCTGTCAGCTCCCGGGAGATGTCCTCCTCGTAGGACAGGCAATACTGCAAACCTTTTTGCACCTGAATAACACCACCTATCAAACCCATTTTTTCGGGGCTGTGGTGGCTGGTGGGACTTACAGCGCTCCTGGGATCCTGGCTGCTGGACCTGTTAGAGCAGGGCTAGAGAGGCCATGGAGATGCTGGGAAGGTTGGAGCCCCTCTGCTGGGAGGGGGGGCTGAGAGAGTTGGGGGGTTCAGCCTGGAGAAGAGAAGGGTCCAGGGAGACCTTCCAGCCCCTTCCAGTCCCTAAAGAAGGGAGGCTCCAGGAAAGCTGGAGAGGGACTCTGGATGAGGGAGGGGAGCCCTAGGAGGAGGGGGAAGGGTTTGACCCTGAAAGAGGGGAAATGGAGCTGAGCTGTGGGGAAGAACTTGTTTGGTGTGAGGGGGGTGAGAGCCTGGCCCAGGTTGCCCCGAGAAGCTGTGGCTGCCCCATCCCTGGAGGGGTTCAAGGGCAGGTTGGAGGAGGCTTGGAGCAACCTGGTGTGGTGGGAGGTGTCCCTGCCCAGGGCAGGGGGTGGCACTGGGTGGGCTTTAAGGTCCCTTCCAACCCAAACCATTCCATGATTCTATAATCCTGGTGCCTGGTCACATCCTGGGCAGGGCTGGGTGATGGGCTGTGGGGAGGTGGGCAGGAGAGGCTGGATCCTGCCAGAGGGAGAGCAGGGTCTTACAGCCGCGCTTCCCATTCCATGTCTGCAGCAGCACCCAGACACACCGACCTGGAGGTGGCTGATCTGCCAATTCATGGGGACCTGGGGCAGCTCACCCTGCGGAGGGGAAGCAACATTGGGGTGTCAGGTAGGACCCTCCTCTGAAACTGGGACTTAATCACTGAAATGTAGAAACTTTTCCGGGGGAATAATAATTTCACAGCAAATGTCACACTTAATGTGGTTTTATTTTTTGGTTTGAGTTTCTTTTTTTTTGTTCCCCTCTTCTTTTCTTGGTTTTTTTTTTTTTTTTCCTTTTTTTTTTTTTTTTGGAAGGAGAACATATTTCACCACGTCAAAAAAATTCTATTGAACAGACACTAGAGACCGAACCCCCTCTGGGTATTTTTCCATCCGCTCCTCCGGAGCTAACCCGGCAGTTCTGTGCTCTGTCACTCTCATGATGAGCTTCTACCCAAATCCCAGAGA
Source organism: Calidris pugnax (assembly GCF_001431845.1). Taxonomy (NCBI): domain Eukaryota; kingdom Metazoa; phylum Chordata; class Aves; order Charadriiformes; family Scolopacidae; genus Calidris; species Calidris pugnax. The sequence continues at coordinate 252,111 of NW_015090941.1, forward strand.
TGCTGCCTGAAGCCCAGATATCTGGGTGCAGCCAAAGCACACGGGGAATCGCTCTGTTTTTGGAGAAAAAACGTGCTGCTGTACGAGAGCTGTGCCCTTGGCTCCCCACATCCCTGCTTGGGGGGTGCAGCCCATCCTCAGCCCCCAGAGGCCGCGGGGAACAGAGTCAGGAGAAGGCAAAACAGAGATGAAATGGCAAAATGAAATGCTGCATCTGAGGCCGTGAAGGTGGTCAATAAAACAGCCCCGGGTCACACACCGAGCCCGTGTGTTTCAGGTGATCTTCAGAGCAGGTCACACTGCTGTGCGACGCCGAGCTCTGCGCTTACTATCAAATCATATTCCCCTTTTTTTTTGCTTTCTCTTTCCCGAGAGCTTTCAGAGACCATTAAGAGAAACAAGAGGTGTTTGCAAGGTTAAGAGACTCGGTGTCTAAACTTACCATAAAGGTTTGCAGTAATTTACAGCTGTAGGCAGCGAGCGCTCTTCGTGGGGGGAAGGGAAATGCAATCTAAGAGAACAGAAATAAATAAGAAGCCGCAGCAGCTAACACTCTCTGATTTAATCCTCAGCCCACGAGAAAGATTTATTCCATTATCTGACAGTTTGATCACTCCAGGAATCCCATAGGTCAATGCATATCTGCTGTTATTATCTCTGGGCTGCTTCCACCAAGATGCACAGAGAAGATACGTTAAAGAAATGAACCAAAGAGGGGTGCTGATAGGAGTGTAATAGATGGGACCCCCAGAGACCTTTGTCATGGAGATAAACCCAGGTGATGTGTCTGCCCAGCATCTCGGGTGGGTTGCTCCGTGCTGTGGATGGGGACGAACCTCATGGGGTGCGAGGAAAACTGGATCCTAAATATCTGCTTGGAAATAGAGAGGATGAAGAGCTGGTATCTGGGGAGGGTCCGTGCAGATGGAGCAGCCCTTGCCCAGCACCCCCACCATGCCACAGGCTGGTCTCCATGCCAGGGGTGCAGATCAGTGGGGCAGAGCTGGGATGGGACACCATGGGGCCAACAGTGTGGGTCTGGCTGGGGGGAGACACCAGGAGCCAACATCACTTGGTGCCTGCAAACTGCTCTGGGGGCTTATTGCCACCATGGTCCCCCAAGGGCAGCTTCCTCATGTGCTGTTCTCTGTTACCCCACTGGATTTATAAGGAATGTGGAAGGTAAAAGCCGGGCCACTGAGCACCTTCTGGGATCAGAAGGGCCAAATCCCTTTGTGAAAGGGAAATCTGCTCTCTCCTATGGGTCTGAACCTTCACAGGGAGGGTGTCAAGTGATTCCTACTACCTTTGGTGGGGGGAGGAAGCAGGTAAGGAGGGCGTACTTTGCACACTTAGGTGCAAAGAGGCACCCAGGAAAGGGAAATTTGGTCATGAGTGGTGGACAAGCCCAGAATACAGCGGGGAGTGACCATAAGAGACTGGTATTAGGGGCCCAAAGCAACCAGAAATCCTCTTGTAAGTCCATTAGAGCAGGTAAGAGTTGTGGAGCCTGATCTGTACAGGGAGAGGGAAGCTCCTAAGGAGTCTGAAGAATGGATGGATCATTAAGTCATTAGCCTTCATTAGCAAGGGCAGGCACTCAGGTGTTTCACAGGTCATAGCAATGAAGAAGGGCAGGACCTCAGGGCCAGGGAATGTTCAAATACAGACACCTGGGAAACAAAGAGCTTTTGGGTTGGTGGAGCCTGGGGCTGTTATTCTAAGGTGTGTGATCAACTGCCTGATGAGATGGTGTGAGATACCTGCAGGATGGTGGTGCTGTGTCTGTTGTTATACTGGGAGAAGGTGGCCCCTGAAGTGAAGGTCCACCAAGGACTTACCTCCTGGGACCATCACAGCTCACTGTATGATGTGTTCTTGTCTTGTTTCAGAGTCTGGACTGCAGAGCTGGCTCTTCAAGTTGGTTGTCTTGGAGGCTGCTGTGTTTGGAATCGCTGTGGGAGGAACTGGAGGACCCTTCTGTTGGGAACAGCCCTGTGTTGTGGTGTGGGACACCAGTGGCATGGTCATGGCACTACTCTAAGCACGCAGATCCTGGCAGACAGGTTTTCTGCTCCAGATGCTTCTTGGTTTAGGTGCCAGAAAAGGTTGAGTGGGAAAACATCCCTTTAAAACCCTAAAGGAACGAGATGGAGGTTGAAAGCCACCCACTGGGGCACCTGCAAGGTGTTTCCTTCCCTGTGGTTCTCCCTTTCACCCTGCTTGGCCATGGGTGCCTCCTGTGCAACCCCAGCACCCCTTCCCAAACGCCCTATCTGCTCTGTGGGCCATCAGAGAGACGCTCCAGGGTTCTTGTCTCCCCACCTGGCTTTTCTCTGCCAATTAACCATTTCTCAGTGTTTTCCCCTTTTCTTCCCTCGCTGTCTAATAGTCTCCCCTTGCAGAGTGTGCCTTTTGCTGTCGGAGCTGCCTGGGAATGGCACCAAAAAGCCATGGGAAACTCTCCTACGCAATCAGGCACGTAGCCACAGAGACATATGCGGAGGGAAATGCAGCCCGTACCAACAAACAGCCAGAGTGCAGATACATAAACAGACACAAATAAACAGGCTCACACCCTCCAGTCAGCCTGAAACTCATCCACACTGGCAGATGCGTCAGTGGGGCCACTCAGATACACAAAAAATTTGTTTTCATAGGGTTTTTCCTTCCACACAGCTATAGCAAGAGCGAACGCAGAGGTGGGGCACAAATGCCTTGGACCCCCATGGACGTGCTGCCCTATAGATGGAGCTTTTGGTGAAGGCCTCCCTTGGTTTGTGTTTCTCTGGCCAAAATTAAACATATCGCCGTGATCCAGGAGCTGAAGTTGTTTGCAAGCCTGTCCTTGCCCAATTTCACGGCTTTCACAGGGTTTTTTATTTAGGGACAGGCTGGCTGATGGCTGCATAGGGGTGGGCAGAAAGCTGCTGGCCAAGGAAAGGGTGTGAGATGGGTCAGCAGAAACCTAATTAGTGGCATTGCCTTAATTGACCAGAGGAAGAGGTGGGGTGCTGCATTTTTCTATGGGCGAAGGCTGGGGTTTTTTTATCTCTCCTGATCCAAAATTTTTCCAGCATTAAGTAAATAACTATCGACAGCCCTGCTGGGCTTCTGCACACCATGCCAAGAGGGGAAGGTGTATGGCTTGGCTCCAGGAGGGATGATATTGCATGGAAAAGCCTTTTTTTTTTTATCTCTCCTGATCCAAAATTTTTCCAGCATTAAGTAAATAACTATCGACAGCCCTGCTGGGCTTCTGCACACCATGCCAAGAGGGGAAGGTGTATGGCTTGGCTCCAGGAGGGATGATATTGCATGGAAAAGCCTGGCAGGGTCTTCTTCCCGGGATAATATCCTGGAGCAGGATGGGTTTGGGCTCCCACTTGGGAGCCAGGCTCTACTTAAATTATGGGTGGTGTGGCAGGAAACTTGAGCCCCCAAAATGTGACTTTGTTTCATAGGGAAAAGAGAGCAGAAAATTGCTGAGAGTCCCTGGGAAGGAAGAGGCAAAGCGAGGAAAATGCTGCTTCTTTTTCTTCTTTTTTTTTTCTTCTGTAATTTTAAATGTTTGCCTTTGAGGAACTCGGAGAACTTCGTGTTGACATTGGCTCTTCAGGCACAAGTGCGGTTTGTGTCAGACCGCAAAATATTTTTCAATCAAACTAAAAAGTAGCATCAAAAGGGGAATAACACAACACTGGGCGAGTGGTAAAACCTGATCTTTTCCAGGGTTTTTTCCCTGGCTTTCCCCCAGCCTGAAAACTGGGACAGATTTTGCAAAGCTTGGAGAGGGTTTCCAACGGATTTCTGTGGGGCTGGTTTCTGCCTTGCTCTACATCCAATTCTGCTGTGCAGATGCCTCTTATTAACTCCCTTCTCTCCTCTCTTGGCAGGGCTGGGCTGAGCACAAGCCCCAACCTGGCTACATGGTGCCACGTTGCAGGTGGCCGTGGTGGCCCGGTGTGGGCACTGCAAGGAGGGGAGCAGTTATGGGGCACCCCTCACCCCACAGCACCAAGAGCCTGCCAGTCGCCTTCATTGCATTTTGTTGGTGTTTATTCTGCTCTGGAGCCAGCGCTGCCCCTTTACAGCTGATCTTATGGTTTGGTGGCTCTTCTACCAGCATCTTTCTGCAGATGCCACAGGTCATGGTGCCCAACCAGGCTGCTGGCTCGTGCCCAACATAGAAGGGCATGAACCCCCCAAACCAACCAAGTCTGGGCCTCCCCTTGAGCTGTCCCTGCTCCACAAATTGCTAAAAGCCACCATGATGTCCCCATCCTGGCTCAGGAACTGGTCTGGCAGGGCTGGCCAGAGGTGGTGACTTGGGATGGGCTGGGAGGAGCAAAGCTCAGCAGAAGCAAATGCCTTGGGGATTCGCCCAGCAGGTTCTGCAAGCTGTGCTGGTCACCCGTGGCTCTGCTTCACCACCCACTTGTACCCCCGCCGGCTGCTTGTTTTCACCCTAATTCAATGTCTGTGCTCTCTTGCTCTGCTGCCTTGGGGATTTGCCCAGCAGGTTTTGCAAGCTGTGCTGGTCACACGTGGCTCTGCTTCACCACCCACTTGTACCCCCGCCGGCTGCTTGTTTTCACCCTAATTCAATGTCTGTGCTCTCTTGCTCTGCTAGGGTTGCTCTGAAGGAGGGTATGGGTACACCGCGCTGGGGTCTTTACCATTTATGAGTAATGACCAGTGGTGGGAGGCCAGAACTGAATTGTGGCTCTGCTCGTGTTACCATCTGCTAATTGCAAGTGATGGAGGTGGTCATCTATGGAGCCTCTACAGAGGCAGAGGGATGCCCCACTGGGCAGGTAAATGCTTGTGTGATCCAGACAACCAAGTGAAAATCAGGCTGTGCTCCAAGAAGAGGAGGAGGACGTGAGTGCTCATGTGTAGGACAGCAGGAGGGCTGGTTTTCTTCGTGGCTGGGGGCTTGGGGTGAGTGGCTCCATCTTTTTTCCCCTCTTGATGTCTGCCTCCTCACCTCTTGGGCTCTCTGTGGGGCACCTTGCTGCCTATAAACTGCACTCAATGCATTCATGAACACAGCAAAAGGGAAAGAAAAGAACTAATTGTTCAAAACGCTGAATAAATATTGACACGGAGAGGTCCTGCCTGCCTGCCTGGGCTCCTCTGACCTGAGGCTGTGCTCCAAGAAGAGGAGGAGGACGTGAGTGCTCATGTGTAGGACAGCAGGAGGGCTGGTTTTCTTCGTGGCTGGGGGCTTGGGGTGAGTGGCTCCATCTTTTTTCCCCTCTTGATGTCTGCCTCCTCACCTCTTGGGCTCTCTGTGGGGCACCTTGCTGCCTATAAACTGCACTCAATGCATTCATGAACACAGCAAAAGGGAAAGAAAAGAACTAATTGTTCAAAACGCTGAATAAATATTGACACGGAGAGGTCCTGCCTGCCTGCCTGGGCTCCTCTGACCTGGCTTGCTCCTCTCAGGCTGGACATGCCAAGGGATGTTGTTTTGTCCCCCAGCACAAGGTCTGGGGTCCTGCACCCCTGTTCAGGTGCATTGGGGTCCTCCTGATCCAGGGTTGGGAAACAACTAGGTGGGGAAAGCTGGTTGCAGAGTGTGGGGCTTTGAGCTCGGCGCTTTCCTCAGTGTTGTGTCCCACCACCTGAGGCACCTCTGGGTGAATGGACTGGTTTGGGGGGGTGCAATTAGCAGTGGGGCAGTGGGCCAGGCTGCTGGGAGGTGCCTGGGCACTCACCCCTGTGCTTGCTGCCCAGCATTTTGACTTTATTTTTAAAAACTGCGTTCAAGGTGTGGGCCGTTTCCGTTTGAGAAGCTCTGCTGATGGCAGGGAACAGCTTGATAGGGATGTATTTGCCTGTCCTGCCTGCATCCCTGCCCGCTTCACCCAGGGGCAGCTCAGCTCCGCTTCAGACTCTGTCCCACCACCACTCGATGCTGCACAGACCAGGGAATGCCTGCGATGAATAGGTGCTGTGAGTCCATCATCCCAGGTCTCCAACAACAGCAGAAAAGCAAGTCAGGATGAGGGAGTAAAGGCAAGGTAAGCATGAAGCATCCTCCGTGGTGAGGGGCTTGCTGAGCCCTCTGTGTTTGCTGTCTACCCACCCCATCCCCATGGACCCACCTTCAGCCATCCTCAGGGATGGCCTCCTCCCTGTGGAGACCCTTTCTATTGCCTGTTTCTAACATTGTCCGGCCTGGCCTTGAACCCCTCCAGGGATGGGGCAGCCACAGCTTCTTGGGGCAACCTGGGCCAGGCTCTCACCACCCTCACACCAAACAAGTTCTTCCCCACAGCTCAGCTCCATCTCCCCTCTTTCAGGGTCAAACCCTTCCCCCTCCTCCTATGGCTCCCCTCCCTGATCCAGAGTCCCTCCCCAGCTTTCCTGGAGCCCCTTGAGGGACTGGAAGGGGCTGGAAGGTCTCCCTGGAGCCTTCTCTTCTCCAGGCTGAACCCCCCAACTCTCTCCACTCGATGCTGCACAGACCAGGGAACGCCTGCGATGAATAGGTGCTGTGAGTCCATCATCCCAGGTCTCCAACAACAGCAGAAAAGCAAGTCAGGATGATGGAGTAAAGACAAGGTAAGCATGAAGCAACCTTCATGGGGAGGGGCTTGCTGAGCCCTCTGTGTTTGCTGTCTACCCACCCCATCCCCATGGACCCACCTTCAGCCATCCTCAGGGATGGCCTCCTCCCTGTGGAGACCCTTTCTATTGCCTGTTTCTAACATTGTCCGGCCTGGCCTTGAACCCCTCCAGGGATCTGGCCTCCTCCCTGTGGAGGCCCTTTCTATTGCCTGTCTCTAATGTTGTCCGGCCTGCCCTTGAACCCCTCCAGGGATGGGGCAGCCACAGCTTCTCGGGGCAACCTGGGCCAGGCTCTCACCACCCTCACACCAAACAAGTTCTTCCCCACATCTCAGCTCCATCTCCCCTCTTTCAGGGTCAAACCCTTCCCCCTCCTCCTAGGGCTCCCCTCCCTGATCCAGAGTCCCTCCCCATCTCTCCTGGAGCCCCTTGAGGGACTGGAAGGGGCTCCAAGGTCTCCCTGGAGCCTTCTCTTCTCCAGGCTGAACCCCCCAACTCTCTCAGCGTGTCCTCCAAGCAGAGGGGCTCCAGTCCTTGGAGCATCTCTGTGTCCTCTTGCAGAGGTGACTGTCTCTGAAGGATGATCCAGAAAGAGGAAAAGTCAATCCCTCAGGTTTTCTGGGCCCTCCCAAACACGCCGACATCTGCATCCCCACCAGCAGCAGGAGCGGGGCTGGATCGATGGCCGTGTGTGACAACAGTTCAGCCTCGGCGCGGGGGCCAGGCGGTGCAGGGGGGGAATGACAGAAGGGCTTAATGAGCATTTGAAAGAAACATCTTGTAAACTTTGGAGCAAGGAAGCTGCAGTTTGATTTGAACATGTTTGCTTGGCAGGGGCTGCCTGGGCCCCTGCTGCTGCTGCTGCTTTTACTGGCGCTAATTAGGCAGATTTCCATCCTGCCAGTCGCAGGCGCTTCTCCTGGAGGTGGCTCCACTGGAGATCCCAGGTCTGACTGGCATCACCACTGCGGGTGGTGGAAGGGGTTGGTGTGTGTCCCCCCATCAGTCCTGGATGGAGATGGCTCATGTCCTGGGGGCATCCCAGACACCAGCTGAGCCTCCTTGGATGGTGAGGTGGCCCAAGGCCAAGTGGGGAACGCGTGTCCTGGCTGGATGCCTGTCTCAGAGCAAAGCACTGATGGTGCTGATGGAGGATAGTCCCAAACCACAGGGACTGGGTGGACACCAGCACCCAGCTTTGCGTGGAGCACCCAGATTGGTTTGGAGCACCCTGGGGCTCGGGCAGTGGGGTGGTGGCACCCTGGGGTTTGACAGCGATATGGTGGCCCTGGAGCTGGGAGCACTTAAAAACCTTTCCAAGGTTGGGACTAGTCCTGCTCCCACTGGAGTCATCCCACCTGCACTTTCCCTTCCATTGCAACCATCTGCTTCTTTTGAAGCCTGGTAAATATTTCCTTTCCCCTGCCGTCTCCCCCCTTGGCTCCTCCTCCTCCCAGGCAATATCTTGCAATAACCAAACCATCTGCAATAACACCTCCTCCCACCCCAAAAAGGACTTTCTATTTTCTTTTTTTTTTCTTTCTGACACAGCTTCCCTTTGGTGGTGGCCATTTGGAGATGGGAAGGGGCAGGGAAGGAAGCCCGTGCTGACCTGCCAGTGCCACATCTGTGCCCAAGCTGTTGCAGGTGTTTTCCCTGGTGTCTCCAGGCAGAAGCCGTGCACCGGAGATCAACTCGCGCCGGTCGCCAGGGTAATCCATCTCCTCTGTTTAATGTTTGCTGGGAGACAGGTCCCTCTTAATCTATTACGGTGTCATTAAAAGGGAAAATGTTTGCTCCGTAGGGCCTCAAATGGCCTTTTTATACTACAGTAAAAATGTAATTACCGGCTCACTTAGGAATTTAACCCTTTCCTGATGCTGGTGTGCACGGCTTTGTTGCCAGGGAAGCGGCAGCAGAACTGTAGAGATGGGCCTGGTTCAGAAACTGGGTCAAAATTGCCCACGTTTGGCTGCTGGGTGGGTCCTCTGATGTCTGTATGACTTGAGGATGAGCTGCTGCTCTGGTGGAGCAGGTGAGTGTTTTACAAGATGCTTTGGGATCTGCAGGTGACAATGGTGGCATTTAAGAGAAGTCATCTTGCCCAAAGCTTAGAAATTTCATAGGTTCCTGCATTTGGATCCCACTCCCTGGGGAGATGCTCTTCCAGGCTTCATCTGGGCTGGAAATAACCTCCCCCTGTGCCAGCCCCGTGTGGAGGGGCTCAGCCCACGTTGGCAGATGGGGTTTGGATCCAACCTCCATCCAAGCAGCCCTTCTACCTTGCGGGTGCCAGCAGCTCCTGCCATATGGGGCCTCCCAGGGCCATAGGGATGCCTGGAGACAGACCTGAGGATGCATTGGTCTCACCCAGCCCAGGGATCCCCAGGCCAGTGTTGTCACTGCTGTTGTGCCTCCGTTTGTCACCACGGAGCAGTGTGGGACACAGCAGTGGAGCTTGGGGGGATGCTTATTCCCATGGGTATGTCAAACACGCTCCAGAAACAGAGGCAACATAAGGATGTCAGCCCAGAAATTCTCTATTTTCACATCAATTAACGCTCCTAGAGGCAGATGACTCTGCTGTGGTTGTTTCCTTCTTTATTTAGGCTACAGGCTCTGCAGAACTCCTCCCTGTGCATCCAGCGGGTGCCATGGAGGGTGCATCACCTCCACGGGCTCCTGCCAAAGGAAGGGTGGCCCAAGGGTGGCTTCACCCTTGAGCGGGCTCAGCTCTGCACACCAATACTGCAGAAAAGGGGAGAAGAAACACCCTCGACTGGTAAAAGGCAATTATTTTTTATTAGAGGGGAAAAAAACCACCAAAAACCACCAACCCACTCATAACCCTTTATTCATTCTGCGCGTGTGCTTTAAATCGTAGCAGTCACACCCGTCGAGTGGAACTTAATTATCTTACCGGGGAGCCGGGATTACTTGGTGTGTCTCACAAAGAGAGGCACTTCACACCGTGTGCTGGATGTGGCCGAGGAGAACGGGTGCCCATTAAAACCAGCACGACCCCGGCTGCCGGCGGCTGTCGCGGGGAGCAGCCCGGCCGACCAGGGCAATCGCTGCCCGGCTTCAATAGAAGCTCTGACGCCTGGAGAAAGGCTCCTGCCTCTGATGTTTTTCAAGGAGTTTTAATGTTCCTTGTCAATGAGGTGGTTTTTTTTGCCCTGTGTTAAGGTAGCAGGGAACAGGCTCTCATTTAAAGCGCTGCCTTAAAAACCCTGGAGTGAGAGGAGATGCTTGAAGGTCCTGGTGGTCCAACCATGTAGAGGACCACAGAGATTGCCTTGCTTGCTTATGATCAAGTGTCTTGTTGATGCCACAGCCCTGGTGAGGAGCTTAAACCCTTGTGTGTTCTTAAATTTCATGAATTTCCTTGAAGAATCTTCTCGTGGGACAATTTATCCAGAGGAAAAAAGTCGGTCCTGGACCCAAATCCTCAATCGTGGGTGTAGGTGCCTCCATCCTGCTTGTGACCTTGAGCTTTCTGGGCACCTCAGAGGAGCCTGGTGTGAACAGAGAAAGCTTGAACTCTTGGTCCCAGGCGGGACCTTGGCAAATGTCCCCACCTCTAGACAGAGGGACCTGGGATGGGTTTCCTTTTGCCTGAAGGAAACTCTTGTCCCTCTCCAGATACCACCCTGCTGTTCCGCTTTCAAAATGGATGAGAAACCAATTTTACAGCCACCAGCTCCTGCAAAGAGCTCTTGCCACAAAGTGGGTGGGTTTGTGTCTTAACAGAACAGCTCCAGTATCAGTCACTTTAATCAAAGCACTTGGTTTCCAACCCATTTTTTTTTTCCCTGTGTGGCCCAGTGCAATTAAGAATCATCTTCATGGCAACAGCTCAGGTCTGCATGAGCACACGGTGGGAGGTTTGAGATCCTGCCCTGTGTCTGGTCAACAAGCTGCGGGATGCAGTTCTGGCTGTAATTTTGACCACTTTATAATGAACTGTTGAAGAGAGACTAATTTTGTAGCAGAACCCAGAGAGGGAAAGTCTTGAAGGACCCGCACGTGTAGAAGCCAGAAGTGTCCTCAGCTGCAGTGCTCTCCAAGCAGGGACAGGGGGTGGTGGGTCCTGAGGACATTGTTATCCCCTACCTTGCTCCAAGCCACCCCTTCATGGGATGCCTTTAGGTTTCAATGTGTAGGATGATCTTATGGTGTCTCAGACTTCTTCTAAAGATTTCTAGCTTGAGTTTGCATCTGCGAAGCAGAAAGATATAATCTAATTTCCTGACAGGTAACTTCTTGCTCTCACCATTGCCTGCGGGAGGCTCTGGCAGGGTCCTCTGTTTGGCTCTGCCTTTCACTGCTTCTGCTTTGCAGTTAGACCCAGGGAAACAGCCACCCAGGGGAAGCAAACCCTTCTCTGCTTCTTTTCCATCCCCCTGAGATGGTCCATGGCGACATTTGGGGTCCTGTGATACCGGGGGAGCAGATGGTCTCCTTGCAGAGGAGCAGCAGCACCAGGAGGAGAGGAGAAAGGTACGCTGCAATCCTTGCCATTTCCTGGGCTACTCCATGCTGTTTATTTCTTCAGGGTTTATTTCCTTATCTGTATTCCTGGCTCTTTGTCTGCTATAATTGAGATGTCCTCTTTAACCGGTGCTAAATGTTTCTGCTGCTGTTGCTGTGAGTCAACCCAGAGGTGGTTGTATTTTGTGGCTGAGGGAAGTGGTCTGAGCACTGATAGCCTTTCGCAGATGACTTTGGCCACCCTTCCCTCTTTCTGCCTTCAAGGGCTGTCTGGGGTCTGGGCAGTGTGGGAAACCCAGTGGCAGAGATCACCTGCCCTCCTGAGCGTGGTCAGGTAGTTATGAGTTGCTGTAGGAGCATCCAGGAGGTGCAAAAAGTGGGGAAATGCCTCACCCCCTCCTTTTGCTTGGCCCAGCTCAGAAAATGTTGGTGTAGAAATGATGAGGGAGTCTGGGAGGGCAGGGGAATGAAGGTCCATGCCCAGCTGGTAACCGCTGCCTGTGTCCCTCCTTCTCCTCCCAACCCTTCAGGAGCTGCTTCCTTCACCTACAGCTCCTGAAGGAGCAGGAGGGGGTTGCAATTCCCTCCTGCTTTCAGCCATGGGGTTTGTGTTATGCAGTTCCTCATAGCAAGAGAGGTCCCAGGGAAAACTTTCTGCTCCTGGAGGTCGCTCTGACCTGGGGCTGAAGTGAGGGAGAGCATCCTGAATGCCCCCTCACCCTGAGGCTGCTGTGAGCCTACTCCATCCCCCTCACTCTGCCTTCCAAGACAAGGATGCTTAGCTTCTCTGAAGTGATGGAAAAAAACCTTCTCTTTCCATCCCAAGGGAGAGAAGGAGAAGCAGTTCAGATTTATGCTAAACAGCCAATTAGCTGTCACCCGGGTTTGAGCACAGATAGAGCAGCAGCCCTGCCTGGGTGAGGCTCCAAAGGGAAACCGAGTGGGAGAGGAGTGGTGCCAACGTGCCTGGAAAAGGCTCTCCTGGATCCCATGGTGGCTTGAAGTGGCTTGACCAGAATCTTCCTGCTGCAGGGATGCTGCAATGTTTACCTTGCAAGTGCTCAGCATCCCTTCAGCCAGGTCTTGGTCCTTGGGAGAGGGGGAAAACATTTTGGGGCAGGGAATCTACTGGGCATGGCAAGTCCTTTCCATCCCATCCTGCCAAAGTTTTAGGGATTTTTGTGCTGCTGGAAATACTGATATGGAATCATAGAATGGGTGGGGATGGAAGGGACCTTAAAGATTTTCCAGTTCCAGCCCCCCTGCCCTGGGCAGGGACACCTCCCACCACACCAGGGTGCTCCAAGCCCCCTCCAACCTGCCCTTGAACCCCTCCAGGGATGGGGCAGCCACAGCTTCTCGGGGCAACCTGGGCCAGGCTCTCCCCGCCCTCACCCCAAACAAGTTCTTCCCCACAGCTCAGCTCCATCTCCCCTCTTCCAGTGTCAAACGCGTTCCTCCTCATCCCATGGCTCCCCTCCCTGATCCAGAGTCCCTCCCCAGCTTTCCTGGAGCCCCTCGAGGGACTGGAAGGGGCTGGAAGGTCTCCCTGGAGCCTTCTCTTCTCCAGGCTGAACCCCCCCAACTCTCTCAGCCTGTCCTCATAGTTCTTCTCAGTCCAGGGTTGTTTTCACCCCTTGGCAATTTACTTGATCTAGTTCTGTGTATGAGGGTCCGGTTGAATGAAGCATCCTCTGGTAACAGGGTACAGGCAGCATAATCTACCTAAAAAAAAAAAAAAAAAGCCTTGGTGAGGATCATGCACCTCGAGTTTGATTTAAACTGGAATTGCAGAGCTGGAGATCTGGCCTTCCTGGAACAGAAGGTCCCTTCCAACCCAACCCATTCTATGATTCCCAGTGTCCATGTCTGGAGTCCTGGCCGTACAGGCTGCACAGACACAACCAGGTACAAATCCTGTAGTGAGAGTTCTTCCTGGAATGGAAGGTCCCTTCCAACCCAACCCTTTCTATGATTCCCAGTGTCCATGTCTGGAGTCCTGACCGTACAGGCTGCACAGACACAACCAGGTACAAATCCTGTAGTGAGAGCCACGACTTCATCATGCTGTGTTAATGTGAAAAGTCCTTCCCAAAGCAAAAAGTCCTTCCTGTGTAAAGTATTTGGAGAGTCCACCTCTGCCCACCATGAGCTGTGGAGGACACATGCATGTCCCACGCAGGCGTAACTCCGGCCGTGGATCCAGCTTTGGCACATGGCTCTGCTCTGGCTCCTGCCAGCTGACAGTAGTTCTAGCTCCACCTATTGTTGCAGAGTCAGATGCAGTCGAAATTCATATAAAATCGTGAGTTTATATGAATTTTATTTATGAAACTCCTCCTGTGTCTAACCAGGAGCGCTGCAGAAATCTGTAGCTGTTGGTCTTTCCCGGTGACCCAGGGAAGGTGAACGCTGCTGGAGAGTGACTGCTGAATTTTTGGGAAAGCTGAACTTTCACTTGCAATTGGTTGTTTTCCAGTCCCACCAGTCACTTTATTCCCTTCCTGGGTATTGCTTGTGTCTGCTGAGCTGTCGCAGGTGGTCTCATCTCATTTTTTGGGGACAGTGGTACAAGCTCCTCCCTGGACCGTGCCTCTCCCTGTGCCCCAGCCCAGCTCTTGTTAAGCTCCTTCAGAAACCTCTCCCTGCCTTTCACAGCAGGAAACGTGTCCCACATGGGGGAAAAAACCCAAAAGCCTGATCCTGCCTGGCCTCGGGGATTGGCTCTGGGGCAGTTTGTGGGACCCCGAGCCCTGGTGCAGAGCTGGGGGGGCATTTCCCAAACCCAATCCTGGGCTCTCTCATGCCCTTCCTGGAGGAGGACAGACCGTGCCAGGCAGGCAGCTCTCTGCTCTCAGCTACGCAGCATCCCACGAGCACCTCGCTCCCCACTGAGAGCATTTAATTACCTTTAATTACCCCTGACTTGTTTTTAATTGTTCCCCAATAACGCATCCTGATTGGGGAAGGAGGAGCGTATCCTGTTACAGCTGCAGTGCCCTGAACTTTTCTCCCTCGAGTTCAGAAGGGATTAATTTTTCATGCGGAAATATGTGGGTTTCTGTCCGCCCTCCCCAGCCAGCAGGTGCTGGGAGCACCTCTGGAATGACTGGTCGTTATTCCAGTCCAGGGGCAAAAGAGAGACTGGGGAGAAGATGGAGATGGACTGTCTGTTGTGTCTGTTGGAGGGACTGTCCCCACCACCAGGCTGGGGACAGTACTGGGACAATATCAGGATCTGTCACTCCTTAGCCCCATCCTGCCCAGACCCCTCTGGGTCCTCACTCTAGACCCTTCTGCCCTCTGAAGCACTCTTCTCTACAGTTGTGATTTTTTTCTCATTTCTTTCCATACCTTGACATAACAGCTTGAAATTAAACTGCATCAAATTTCAGCTGTCAGGAAGGGGAAAAAAAAATAAAAAATAAAAGGCAAAGTTTGTTGGACCATGGAGTAATCTTCCAGGGGAAATGGTGGGAGCTTTATTACTTCAGTCATTTACATCTGGGCTGGGCAGAAATTCTAGGAAAAAGAAATAGTGGGAGAAATGCTGTACACACGAGAGCACTGGGGGGATAAGGGACCTCCTGCGCTGGAAGATATCTGACCTTGACTTGCTGCTTCTATATCCTGAGACGTGAGGGCTTGTTTACAAGTGGGAAATCCACTTCTAACGAGGGTCTGTTCCGTAACGAGGAGGTAAGAGATCTTAGATGCTCACGTACCACAGTGTTTAAAGAAAACCGAGCTGATTGTGTCTGTCAGCTTCCCTGCAAGTTAACTAGGCTTGGTAGGATTCAGCCTTTATTTTTATTGAAAATCAGCAGTTAGAAATTGAAGCCTGTTTTTAGTTGCTGACATTTATTGCTGATATAATGTATAGTCGCTCTCAGTCTCTCTTCTCTTCGAGCCACGTGAGCACGGCTTTGGCATTGCTCCCTAAGGAGCCTGTCCTTTGGATGGCAGAGGGGGGTTTAGCAGAGGCTGGAGGAGAGGTGGCCTGGTACAGGGGACATCCCACCCTGCCCTGCATTTTCCCTGCCCATGATGTGACCAGCCCAAGGACGCATGTCCTCTGTGGGGGGAAGGCTGAGTACCATGTGTCTGACCCCCAGGAACCAAGCTGGAGCCATTTCATTTCAACCTCTGCTCTCCATCCTCAACAGGTTGTCTTCTCATGGTGTGTGGATGGATGTCTCTTGCCCAGCTCATGCTGCTGGCTCTCTGCAGTTGCTGAGTTTTGTATCTCCTGGGAAGGAAACTCTTGGGGTGTCCCTCTGCAGCATGTTGGCCATCTCCCATCTCCTGGTGCCTCATGGCAGGAATCTTGGAGCTGGGTCTGCAGGAGGTGTCAGGAGCATTGCAGCCAGGCTAGTGAGATGTTCTGCAGAGTCGAGACAGTTACATCTCCTTAGGACCTTGCTCTCCACAGTGCAGATATGGTCAGAAAGACCTAGACTCATACCTGTGTGTATGTGGACACCGTGTGTTACTCATACATGAGGTGTTACTCTTCTACTATATATTTTTCATTTTCTTCATGAAAGTTTGGTGGCTCCAAGTTCATTTCTTGCTAGAGAGAGACGGCTTCCCCAGACAGACCCTGCTTTGGACTAGCTGTGTCCCAGCTGTGCTGGACCCATTTCTGGGCTGGGTGTTTGGCCCCATGGACTTAATGCCTGTGAGCTGAAGGTGGAGGCTCACATTTGGTGCAGCACCACATGAAAAGGGCCAGAAGCAGGCCACATCTTTTCCTGGAGGAACATTTTGTATGCAGAGGAGTGTCTTGTCTCTGCTGTGAGGGTTTCCTCCTCACTGGGATCAAATGTGAAGTTCATGCAGGCATTCTCCAAGGGATGGAGGCATTTGTGGCTATTCCAGAAAGGTAAAGCCCACTCCCTGGGGCTGCAGAGGGACAGTAAAGGCTGGGAAGAGGATGCTCATGGGCACACAGAGTGTAGAAAAGGGCTTGTGGCATGGACAGACTCCCTGGCCTCAGCTCCTCTTTCTGTCCAGTCTGGGTGTGATTCAGCCCCGACCAAACCCAGCTGCAGAACAGGCCGGCAGATTTTGCTGTGGTTAAGTCCCCCACTGCACTCCTAATCCTATTAGTTTCCCAGATTTAGTGTTTTGCATCTGGGTGTTTATCAGGATT
The DNA here is from genome assembly GCF_001431845.1 of Calidris pugnax. Taxonomy (NCBI): domain Eukaryota; kingdom Metazoa; phylum Chordata; class Aves; order Charadriiformes; family Scolopacidae; genus Calidris; species Calidris pugnax. Next base: position 268,342 of record NW_015090941.1, read on the forward strand.
TAATGGCTATTGACTCGTTAATATTTAAACATCAGCAGCTTGCTCTCCAGAGTGGAGATGTCCTGGGGCTTGCTGTTGTTTTGACTCCGGGACCTTAAAATAGCAGGGTGGTTCCCAAGGCATCCAAGCAGCCAGAAATAGGGATCTGTGCATCGCTGCTGGGTTTAATCCTGGGCTGGGGATGGGTATGGGGGTCTCTAGGTTTATTCTGCTCCTCTGAGCTCCTCCACGTGTCCTTGGAGTGCCCTCAGCCCAGGGCATAGGCTTTGGAAGTAGCTCCCCTTTGTTCTCCAGGTTCCCTCTTGCTCTCCTGCTCTGCTCCAGACGAGTCTCCTCCATGCTGCTGTTGCTGTAGGAGGGCTGCTGAGAAAAAGATTTCAGGCTTTGCTGCCTGTTGAGCTGGGATGCCCTGGAGATGTGAGTGCAGGAAGAAATCCCTCCTTGCAAGACGGCAGCGTTTCCCCACCAAGAAAGTTTCAATTGGATCGATCCCCGGGTGTTGATGGGAGATGCTGGTTTTCCTCTCCTCTCCTCTCCTCTCCTCTCCTCTCCTCTCCTCTCCGGAAGAAGGAGAGATGGAAACCCCTCATGCCCCGATCCTTGTGAGCACAATCCTGCAGTGTCTAAGTGCGTGTGTGTTCACTAGGACTGCTCCATCGTCTCTCTGCTCCTGCCCACACAGCGATGTGTAGTGCCGTGTGGCTCCCAGTTGACACCAGTGCTCTGACCTCCCTTGCCTCCAGCATTGATCCTCAACACAAAGCTCATTAAACTGAATGGGCAGGGACACGCCGACAGGAGAGACCCCCCCTTGCCAGCCCACCCCAGGCCAGCACAGGGGAATGGGTATTTAGCAAAAGCAAGTGTGAAATCCACGCACGGAAAGGGGGATTAGTGTTAATAGCACCCGAAATCGATAGAAGCACCAACAGATCCACTTTTAACAAGCTGCACTGAGAAGGTGAAGGTAACATCCAGGGGTTAATAAAGCAGGTAAGTGTGCTCTTCAGAGGTGGCCGTGGAAGTTGTGTTAACAAAAGAGCAGGTACAAGGCCATTTTGGGCAGGGGAGAAAGATTCCCAGCTGAGAAAAGGTGGTGAAGCGGAGGTCAGCAAACTTTCCAGAGATACCCAGGCTTAGGGTTGGAAAAACCCCACCAGTATTCTTAAGCAAAAGCTTGTGAGAGCTCTAGAGCTATGAGGAATGGATAAAACATTTAGCAATTTAAAGGTGATGGGAATTACAAGAGTACATCTAATGCCAGGGGTGAGCCATGTGGCTTTGTCCAGCTCGAGGAAGGCATGGAGTGGGTGGATGCTGAGATGTCTGCTGATGCCTGTCCAGCAAGAACATCTCCTGCTATGTGTTGGTGTCCCCAGGACAGGCAGCCTCGTCCCTAGATTTTAGGGTGTTCTGGAGTCACATTTTTGCAACCAGACTCCTGCTCCTCGGGGCCAGCCTGACAGTGAAGGACCTCAGTGTGTAGGAGATGATGTAGACAAGAGCAGAACAAGGAGACAAAAGCCAGGAGGCACAAACCTCTCTGAATAAATGGTTGTTGATTGGTGTGGTTTCAAGAGACCAAGAAGATTCTGCTGTCAGCTCCGTGCCCTTGGGAGCCCTCTCTTATCTCCATGGTTTTCATGTGTTGGTGTCATCAGGCTTGTAAGAGAGACAGAGCTGATTTGATTAAGAGGCAGCTCATCTCTTAGCCTGTTCTTGGCAGGCTTTGAAGAAATCAGGACCTCAGATCAGGTTTATCTGACAGTGTGGGCACAGAAAACATTCTCCATCACGGGAGACTTCATTTGATCCTTTCACCTTTCCTCCTCTTTTTCCTATTTCTTTTCCTGTCTTAATACTGAGTATCTGACTTTTCTTGGGACAGATATTTAGCATGTCGCCCCATCAAGGGAGTCAATTTTCCTTCCAACTCCATTAAAAAGCTTGTAATAAAACCTGAAAAGGATGGACGATGGGGCTAGTTAGTAGCATTAAATTAATTAGATATGGGAAGATGAGTCTAGGGGATTTCTTAATGCAGTTTAGTTTTATGGATTGATATTTCCAGGCTCTCCTCATTGATCAGAAGAGATGTCCTTCATTGTGAGCTCCAGAGGGACTGACACGCTGGGCACTGCATTGCACTGAAGCTGGGATGCTCACGATGGGAAGCAGTTCTGGCACTGCTTCATAAACACATGAAAGAGCAGAGATGTGTGAATGTTAAACGATTTCATTGCGTCTTCTGTTGTGTCTGAAGATGGTGAGTGATTAAAATGAAATTCCTGGTAGTGGAAACCAAAATAGAGATCTCTGTGGGGGTGAGGGAACCAGGCTCGGGAAAAAGCAAGATAGCAGGAGAGAGGAGGTAACATCCTAGTGTATTAGATGACTCCTAAACCTATGAGTAAGATGATAATATGCCCTGGAAAACTACCAGAAGTGAGTTAAGCAAAAGAGCAGCAACACAAAGAAGACACGGCTTCAAGAGAGCTTTGCCAGATCTTCAGCTGAGAGTGGGATCCAGCAGAGCTGCCAGCGCTACAGCCATTTACACGGGGCGTGGGTGGATCAGCCCCACCGACATCCCGGTGGCTCCGGTGGCACCTTGAGCAACCTTCAGTCTTGCTGGGAAAAAGCCAAGCTGCTGCATGGGATGTCATCAGGAATCTGTGGAAGTGGATAATAAGGGCAAAATTGCTTCTGGGCATGTTCTGCTGCTCTGACATTGAGCAGTGCCTTATTCCTCCAGCAGCTCCATGGGCAGCTTCTGATCCACGCACCGAGGGAGTGTGGTCCCCCTGCCCAGGACCTTCCTGGCACCTTCCCTCGAGCAGATCCCCAAGACCTGTTGCAGGTGATGGCAACTGCAGAGAGCTGAGGCAGAGGCAAGGCAGGGATGCAGGAATTAGGACACCCCTCCCTTTCTTGAGCAGAGACAAAACCTTTTGTTCTGCGCCGTTGTTACGGGAGATGAGAGAAGCTGGGAGACAAGCTCTTGTGCTGATTCCTGCTCTCAGAATAACTCCAGCGCTGGCCACTTTCATCTTGCAGAAATACATCTGGCTAAGGTTTCTCCCCATCCTCCTGGGCAAGCACACACGTTGCCAAAGGAGGTCCTCCTACCTGCAAATGTTTTATGATTATTCAGGGTGCATGTGCACAAGGAGGCACGGTCTCCATCACACAAAGCCTTCAGCAGCCCCTATACAAAACCTTTCCCTCTGTTTTGTTGACTCAAGGCACTCAGAGGATGGACTCAGATCACTTGAGGAGTCTCACGCCAGGTCCTGGAGGAGGTATTTCTATATTATATAAAACTGTGTGCTGGGAAGCTTTTCTCAGCAGGTTGGATTTAATGGCCAAAGGATGACAAACATCTCCTTCAGCCTTTCTAATGGTCCCTCTAGGTCAGGGCAGGACCACATGTGAGCTCAGAGCTCTTGTCATTCCTCTGCCTGTCGGGTTGCTCAGTTATTGAAGTTTCAGGCTTTCTTGTTCAGCAGCTTTAACCAAATTTGCTCAGAAAATTAGAAAATTGTATATATCCAACGTTAGAAAGTTGTATATATCCAACGCACTGCTCTTGTCACTTCTTTAGTGCCAGAGATCAGAGGGGTGTTCTCAGGCAAGAGCCTCTGGCAATTATCCTCCAAAACATCTGGGTCCCACAGACAACCTTTCAAGAAACTGAATTTTGATGTGGGGAAGAGGGGGTCAGAATGGAATGCTCTTGTACGGTGGTCAGAGCGGACACTGGGGAGAGGAACCAGTGTCACTTTGGTGTAGGTTGTGAAACTGGTGGGAGCTTGTTTTAAGAGTATGTGAGTGTCAAGGTGCCCTATATTTCTGAGGGAAGCACTTCTGATGGTCAACACTTCTTGGGGCACAATGCTTAGATGTTGTCCAATGTCTTTTTGGGTTCTGCCACAGGTCTGGACTGCAAAACCAGGGACTGAAGTCTCCCCATCATACCCCCATCATTCTCGTGCCATGGGAGCTCCACCTGCTCTTGGCCAAGCCTCTTTGGGGTAGCCCAGCAGGGAAGGAAGGAGAAGATGGTTACAAAGGGATGTCATCAGCTTTATTATTTTACATTCAGAGCACCTGAGAATTACAGATGTCTGAAGCCAACAGGAGTCCAGCTGGGGTGACCCAGCCGGGGTTTTCTGGCATTGGCAGATGGGGGAGGTCAGAGTGTCAGGACAGAGCTGTCCCCGAGAGCGACCACCTGCGTGTGTGACTTCTGCAGGACTTTCATCCCAATGAAACTTCAGGGACATATGGCTTCTGCCCACAGGAGTAGATGCAGCCACAGGTGTGTTCAGTGTCCTTTTAGCTTTTTTGGGGGGGTTATCCAGTATAGGGCAGCCCCAAGAAGTCATGTTGCCTGGATGCTCGGTAAAGAGACCGGGACTGACTCCTCCCGGGAGTGGCTGGAAAGGCAATTGCTGCTCTTGAGTGGAGGGAACCAGAGAAAATAATTTGAAATATCCTCGTGCCACATATGCTTTATTTTGAGGAGCAGGCAATAACCTCTTTTAGCTTTTTTGGGGGTTTATCCTGTATAGGGCAGCCCCAAGAAGTCATGTTGCCTGGATGCTCGGTACAGGGACCGGGACTGACTCCTCCCGGGAGTGGCTGGAAAGGCAATTGCTGCTCTTGAGTGGAGGGAACCAGAGAAAATAATTTGAAATATCCTCGTGCCACATATGCTTTATTTTGAGGAGCAGGCAATAACCCTGCATCCCCAAGTGAAATATTGAATTTTAAGGGAGATGCAAACAAGTACAAATGAAAAATGTCTCTGATCATAAAGAAAGCATTTGCTAAAATTAAAATGGAATGCATTACTGTCCAGGCTGGAGACAGAAATGTCAGCAGAGCTATGAAAGGGGAGGCTGACTACTTAGGTGACCAGATACATTTATTGTTTTCTTTCCATTAATGCCAGTGGCAGTATTAGAGGAAAAAAAAAATCCAATTGCCTGACAACACTTTAGAAGTGAATTAAGTCCAGTCCTTGCTGAGATCTCCTTAGCTTGTGTCTCAGCAGGAATGGAGACTTGAATGGACTCGTATCCAGAGGGACAGGGGTGGGGAGAGAAGAATTAATTTTCCTGAGCATGAATAATATAGATAATGTCATAATAATCATTAGAGGACAAGTGAAATTGGTCTGGCCCTTGAAGCAATCAATATGGCCCATTATCCAGTTGAATTGGCATTTGATGGGAATGGCTCATTATTGCATCGGATGTGTCTGTGTTGCACATCATCAACTAATTCAGAGCCCGAGGTGCATTAATATCAGGCCACGTGCATTTGCAGGGAGTTTGTGGCAGGTTTGCGTTTAGGAAAGTGTTTATGTGGCCGATCCGAAGGCGCGTGTGCTTGAGCATCCTCCAGGATCCATTTGGACTCCCCTCTCTGCACCGGCGGAGGCTCTGACCAAACCGACCTCATCCAGAGCCCGTTGAAGTTAATGAAAAGCATCCGATGACTCTAGTGGGCTCTGGGCCAGGGCTGATGCGTGGACAAACATCCTGCTCAGCGATACGAGCACCATCTGTAGGTATGTAAATGCTCCATGTGCTGCTGTTGGCCGGGGCAGATGTTCTTGTGAAAGTTCAGGCCTGGCCAGATTGCAGCAAACTTGTTCTGGGAGAATTGCCAGCCTTGTTTTACACTGCCGTGGGGCTCGGCGGTGGGGCAGAATGTGGAGAAGGCTCTGAAAATGTGGTGTTTCCTGCAAGGACCAGCAGGGCACAGGTCCTGCAGCTCTCCATCGTACTATTTCTATGAGGCTGAAAAAGTGACAACAACAACAACAACATGAATTTGTTCTTTTAAAAGCTCCGTGACAGATTTCCATCTTGCAGCATCTCAGGCTGGGGTTGTAAGCCCTGAAAGGTCTATCTCCCATGTGGTTTACCCAAATAAGGACCTGCATCCTTCCGCAGAACCCCTGTGTCCTCTCTCTTCCAGTGGGATCCCAAAGCCAGAGCTGCAGAGGGAGTACGGGGTGACAAACCAGATGCTGAAACATCTGGCCTTGGTGCTCCCTGGTGAAAGCAGCACCCCGTGTCTTGTTGCCTGTCTCCTATCCCTGGGATGCAGTCACTGCTGTCCTGCCTCACCGCAATGGAGAGCTGTGATTTGCTGAGGACTGATGGAGCTCAGCACCAGCAGTGATGCCACCTGAGATTGCCACTCTCTTCAGAGGCACCAAAATTCTCCTAAATTGCAGATCTGGATTGCAAGTGCCATCTCTTTGGAGACAGGCTGTGGATCACATCTTGCCCTGATCAGATGTGAACGTGGGTGCAGGAAATTGTCACCTCCCCCTGCCCTTTCCACTGTTTGGGTGGAGTGTCCTGCACCAGCACGGCTGGCGCTTGGTGGGTTTGTGAGGAAGAGCTGGAGGATTTAGTCCTGACGTGGATGGAGATTGGAAGCAGCAGCAAAACACATCCCTGGCCAGAAAGACAGGAAGGAGAAGCTCAGATGGGACTTTCTCAGCCTCTCGAGGAGCTGGGTTTGGGACAGACCCCTGCCACAGCACGGCACTTTTCTGTTGGTCACGAGACAGTTAATTTCCATTTCTCTCCAAGCGGGAGAAAACAGAGAGGTAAAAAAATCTCAGTGATTTCAGTCAATTAAACTAAAGCCTACTGGGTCTGTTGCTTTGGGATTTTTTTTTTTATTTATTTTATATTTTTGTAAATGAGTCTTCCAGGGTCTTCGAGCACTTACCATGGGGAGTGACAATCACAGTCCGCTGCCTCCCCTCTCCCCATGCTGCCTCTCCACAGGAGCTCAAGAAATCTTAACATCCCATCAAAAGCTAATTACATTCTGACACACCAATTGGAGACATCGAGAGATGGGGGGGGGTTTTAAAATTACATGGAACATGCTGAATATTTGGCGCTATGAAGAGTCCGTAGTTCAGAACAGCAGAGAGAGAAGGGAAGGAGGTACAATAGGAATTGTACTTGAAACCCACTCCAGGTTGGAGGTGCAAGACCTGATCCTGGACCTTGTGTTCGCTTTCAGTCACTGCAGCCTTTTTTTGAAGGGAAAGATGCCCTCAGCCTTCCCCTTCTTGGGTTTCTTTCTACCCATGGGATGGCAGCATCACTAAAGCAAAGGGGGTGGTTGTCATCTCCTTGTGCTCTGGGAACATTTTCCTGGTCCTAGTCAACAGAGATAAGCCCTGTCCTGCCTGCAACCCCCAGAAGCAAAGATGGGAGAGCTGAAAGTAAAGTGAGATGAGAAGTCTGAGAGTAACTGGGCAGAAGGATCTGTCCAGGGTTGTTCACAGCAAAGCTGCACCAAGGTAAGGGCTGGAGAAGACCTTTTGGGAAGTGCTCCTACCCATTCATCCCCTTCTTGTGTCCTTCCTAAGGCATTTGCTGATGGCCAGTCCTGAGAGCAGAACACTGATTGAGATGAAGTGGGTGGACTTGAGCCTGGAGCTGGAGGTTATGGTAGGGAGACAGAGGAAAATTGGATTGCCTTTGATTTTTCTGGCTTTTTTTCTGGTCTCCAGTGCTATGACCTCAGCTTGTTTCAGCCCTAAAACATCCTGAGAGGTGGCAGGCTCCCACCACTGGAGACTGCACATCAGCAGCACTTGGAGTCTCTGGGAAAGTGAGACTTACCAAACAAGCCTCTGAAAAAAAATATTTGGCTCCTTGTCCTCAAACTGGTGAAGAATCCTCACTTTTGGCTCTGGAGGACCTGTGTTACAGCCATGGACACCCATCACGTGATGGGAGAGCAGTGGTGTGTGTCCCAGCAGGGTGGGCTGTGGGGTGCAGCATTCAGCCACCCTGTCCTGGGGAAGGTGCTGTTTTCTGAATCAGGTCATCCAGCTGCCCTAGAACCAATGTAATTCTTTCTTAATGTTATTGGCTGGGCTCAGGAGCATGGCAGGAGGGCTGTGGCTGACCAGGCAGCAAATTAACTGGAATCTCATTATCTAATAATTTATATGGTGCCTATGTATTTTGGCAAGACACCTTCATTAATAGAAGATGCCCTCTGTCCACTGACTATTTACATTACTGGTTTCCCTGGGACCACACGTGATGCTTCCCTTTTTAGTGACCTTCATAAAAGAGAGAAAAAAGTTCCTCCTTTCCCTTGATCTTTATAATGAATTTTGCTCCCTTCTGCTTTGCCAGGATTTCTTCCTCTGATTTAAAACACTACGGCCTTAAATTTCCCTCTGTACTGGTGTAAATCAGGATTTGCTCCCCAGGTGTGACTTGTGTTACAAAAGCTGCTGGGCAGCCCAAGAAAGATGCTCACGTGTCCCCGTCTCTTGGGTTTGGTGGCCTCAGACAGCAGGACAAGAGCATGGTGTTGGTGGGCAAGTGCCAGCACACGTGTGAATGCCAGCCAGGAGCCACGGCCAACATCTCACCTTCTTGTGTAGAAGCCCTCAGAGATGCTGCCTGGTCCCCTGACTACAGGCATGGTGCCACCACCACTTTGCCACCTCTCCCTCGTTCCAGCATGTGGTTTCACTCAGGGCAGTGCGAGGCATAGCAGGATGTCACCTGCCATGTCCTGGTGAGGAAGGTGGCACCTGGCAGGCTCTAGTGAGGACAAAGGCATCCTTGTGTGGCTTTGGCATGTTGTCCCCCTCTGATGAGCATCTCTGCTGCTCTGCTTTAGCTGGCAGCCAGCCTGCTGGACCCCTCTTGCAGTTATATCTGTCCTCCTGTGGGGACAGTGACAGTAGCAGAGAGACCTGCTGGCTCCTCAGGATGCTTGAGACTAAGCTTCTTTGAGGTTTTTCCTAGCTGAAGAAAACAAAGGCTCATTAAATCCATCTCCAAGCTCCGGTGACGCGGAGAGGTGACATCAAGGATGTGACTCACACAACACCAGCAGAAAAGCAGCATCCGGGAGGGCAGGTTGGTTCTTTGTGCTGCTGGGGGGAGGGAGAGGACACCCTGCAGCCCTGTGTGGGTGTCTGGAGGCTGTGCCAGGTGTGCAGGCACTAATCCCCTTATCCCCTTCTCCCTGGTGCCCTGCTCCTGCCTGGGGAAAAGCTCTGCTGTAGGCGCAGGAGCTGATGGGGTCTCACCTGGAGCCTCCGGCCATGGGGCTGGGAGCCACTGTGGTTTCATTGCACTGTGCCCACAGCAAGTTTGGGTCCATGCAGGAGCTGATGGGGGCCCACCTGGAGCCTCTTGCCATGGGGCTGGGAGCCTATTTTGCCACTGTGCTTTCTTTGCACTGTGCCCACAGCAAGTTTGGGTCCATCTCCAGGTGCCAAAAGTCCCCAGTGCCACTGCTCCCCCTCCTCCTGCGCACAGTGGGGATGGCACTGCCAGCTCTGGGCATTGGTTCCTTCTCTTACCTGAGGGACATGGCCAGCTCAGCCTGGAGAGAGCTTCCTGGCAAAGAAAGTTTGTGGATTTACAGCCCTTATGGCACGGGTGGTACCACGTGTACCCATGGACATACCCATAATCCAAGTCCTACGGTCCTGTTGTGTATCACTTGTAGGCAGGGGCTAAACTTGGCAGTTTCCCTGCTGCACCAGTTTTGCCCCAGTTTGGTTGGGAATTCATCAGCTGTCACTAGTGAAGGGCAAAGCCTCCGCCGAGTGACAGGCAGGGACAAGCTGTTCCCCTTCCCATCCTCCCCCTCGGATTGATTTGCAGAGCAGCATCAGCCAGTCGAGTGTCTCCATTTCCTAGTGCTTGAGGGCTGCAATGAAAGCCTCTCCTGGAGAGATAAGGGTGCTCCAGAGCACCACAGCATCAGCGCTGCCAACTGGCGCAGGGCATGGTAATGAGGGCTGGAGAGCCAGCCCAGACAGAGAATGTCTTCTCCTCACCCCGCGCTGCCAGAAGGACCCTCCTGGTCCCAGGAGGACCCTGCCTTTGAGGGACGAGGCGTCTTGCCCCTGTTGCACAACAGGATGCCTCCCCCTGCTTTGAGCACACACTTTTCTTCCTTTTAATTAAAGCTGAGAGGAGTGAGGGTGTAAGGTGAAGAGGGGGAAGTAGCAAAGTCTGACTCATGTTCTCTGTTTCAGAGGATGGTGGGGGGGAATCAGGGCTGGGAAGGTTATAGTCCAGGTCCTGTCTGATCTCCCTCGTTGTTTTAGCCTCTTTGAAGGATACAATATCCTTTGGAGCTTGAATCAAAAGATGCTGCGGTGGCTGATCGTGTTACCTGGGCACTGCCTGTGCCAGCATCACTGCTTCAGCCCAGGGCTCGGAGAAATGGTTGGACTAGATGATCTCCAGAGGTCCCTTCCAGCCCCATGACATTTTGTGATTTTATGAAATGCCCAGATGGAGCTTTTCTACCCCATGTCCCAGGTGTGCCCAGCATTGGTGCCTGGATGGGGTTTGCTGGGTAAAGAAAATGTAAATTATGGTTCAGCTTGGCCTTTTGGAGCAATATGAACTGCACCCGTAGGAGGATAGGGACTTTGTCCGGAGTTGGTAATAATTAGGATCTATATTTATTAGTCTCACGCCCTCGATGGGTCACTGGCTCTGCTCTGGTGCTCACTTTGCTCTTCTGCAGCACCAGTCACTTTTAATTCTGTAACACCAACAAAAGGAGAGGAATAATCCAAAGCTGAAACCCTGCAACGCAGGAACCTACAGTTTTCTCAAGCAGCAGGAGAACCTGGTATGGACCTAATCAAGGGCCCTTTGATGTCTCTGAAAAGGTCCTTACAGGCATCTGGCTGCCCCAGGTCCCAGCCTGGGTCCCCCCTCATAAAGCCCTTTCTGCCCCTACTGTTCTCTGCTGCCCAGTGGGAGCTGGTGGGTGTTTCCCAGGCACGGGGCAGGTGAGTTTGTTTAGTCCTGCTCTTGTGGGATGCTCGTCTGCATCCTCTTCTATCCCCTAGTAGATAGAGGGACTCACGCAGAGTGGATGAGAAGGCACACACTGACTTTCTAATCTTCAACAAGTGGAGACAGACTGGAAAGGGGCTAAAAAAATGGATAGAAGAGCAGTATGTAGGGGGAAGAATGGATGGGTGGTTGGAGTTGGGTGGTGGGAGCAACAGCTAGGAATTTGGATGGATGGATGGATGGATGAATGGGGAGGAGATGGTGGTGGTACCAGGTCATTGGTCTTGGTGGAGACATGGTGGTGGTACCAGGTCATTGGTCTTGGTTCTGGAGAGTCATTCCTCTGTGGTACCTGCCCAGGCAATGGTGGGTGGTTCCTGATCTGGGTACCTGTAGCTCCCAGGGTTTTAACACCAGGGAGATGGTATGGGAGCTGGGTCTGGCTTGCTGGTGGGTGCTGGTGCTCAGGCTGCCCCACGGATCCCACCACCACCAGCCTGGGTGCCAAATGGCCTTTTCACTTACTGACAGTGATCCCAGAAGCATGTGACATTCTCCTGGGCTCTGCAAGAGGGGCATGGGCACACGCCATGCTTATTTACATTCTCCAGCTAATTAGAAGAACCAGGGCAAATCTTTGTAGTGTGCAAAGCCCTGGAATGTCTCCAGGGTGCCTGGTCACGATCTGCTGGCTTGGTCCAGGACACAATGCCGGGGCAGGGTGGTGGTGGAGAGGAATGGAAGGACTCTGTAAGAGCAGAGCTTGGCCGGTGCCTGCAGCAGAAGACAGAAGCTGCAAACAGCCGCCCTCCTGCTCTGCCTCCGAGCAAGCTCCATTCATCTGGCTGTGGCAGAGGCTTCTCCCTACCTGTCTCCTCTCTCCCTGCCTCCATGTGCCTTGAATATTGATGGAGACCCTCTCTCCCTGCTGCAGGATGCCTGGAGCCAGCTGACGCCAGGAGGATTTGCAAACACATGGAGCGAGGCCAGGAAGCACACGAGTATCTCCTGCCCCGAGCTGGGAAGATTTGTCCTCTGGGGCCCGGCACAGAGGGTGAGAGATGTGTTTTTCCTGTTTTCCTGTGGCAGAAGGGCTGTATCATGGCACACATTGGACCTGGGGCTCTGGTGGGGATGTTTCCTGCAGACGGTGCCGGCGCTGGATGCGCGGAGGCCAGGGCATGAGCTGGGAGTTGTGTCCCTGGGGGATGCTCCGAGTTTGGCTTCAATTTAAGGTCTGTCTGTACCACACACTGCACTTGTGCTGAGACACCAGCCCTTGGCAGTGGTGTGACCACGTTGGCATGGTGCTGTGGCTGGGCAAAGGAGCCTTGCATCTCTAAGAAGCCCACAGCACCCTGCCAGAGGTGGTGGTGGCTTCTTTTTCTGGCTTCTAGCCCAGCAGAATGTGGGACTTGCTGGTTCAAAAGGGCTTTACCCACCCTCAGTGTCAGCAGGGGTTAGATGTCAAGATATCTGGGCTTTATCTCTGTGCCCAAGCTTTCCTGGCAGTCCCTGAGCTTCTCACCCTCACCTCAGCCTTGTGTCATCTGCCCCAGATGAGGGAACTGATCCATCAGGTCCTGTCCATCAGTTTTACTGGAAAAAAAACCCCATCCAAAGTCTCAAAACTCCACAAAAACAAACAAGCAAACAAAAAAGCCAACCAATCATCTTTCCATCAGCCAACTGCATTTTTCCAGGCAGCAGTTTTGGTCCCAGATGATGCTCCACCTCTGCTGCACTTACACATCTGGGGATAGCCTGTGCTAATGAGAGAAGAGCTGTCTAGGACTAAATATGGTGACTTGGGTTTCATTCCTTTCTCTCTTTTTGTCCTTGAGGTTTGTATTTGTTTGGCTTAAGCATAAAGGAGCAGATAGTGTTTGATGGTCAATGGCGTGGCTGGGGGACTTGAACTTGAGTTGGGATTGGGTTGGGCCATGGAGATGCTGGGAGGGCTGGAGCCCCTCTGCTGGGAGGGGGGGCTGAGAGAGTTGGGGGGGTTCAGCCTGGAGAAGAGAAGGCTCCAGGGAGACCTTCGAGCCCCTTCCAGTCCCTCTAGGGGAAAGCTGGGGGGGACACTCTGGATCAGGGAGGGGAGCAACAGGAGGAGGGGGAAGGGTTTGACCCTGAAAGAGGGGAGATGGAGCTGAGATGTGGGGAAGAACTTGTTTGGTGTGAGGGTGGTGAGAGCCTGGCCCAGGTTGGCCAGAGAAGCTGTGGCTGCCCCATCCCTGGAGGGGTTCAAGGGCAGGTTGGAGGGGGCTTGGAGCAAGCTGGGCTGGTGGGAGGTGTCCCTGCCCAGGGCAGGGGGTGGCACTGGGTGGGCTTTAAGGTCCCTTCCAATCCAAACCATTCTATGATTTTGCAAACCACCAGGATGAGAGGCTGATAGGCAGGAAAAGCTGCCCTGTACGAGAAATGAGTCATTCTGAAGCACAGGCCAAGCCACCAGGATGAGAGGCTGACAGGCAGGAAAACCTGCCCCGTACGAGAAATGAGTCATTCTGAAGCACAGGGATGAATCCCTTGTAGAGAGTGAGATTGAAACTCCAAACTGTATGTGTGCTGATCCTTTGCTCAAGTAGGGGATGATGAGATTTATGTGTTGGCTGCGGGGTGTGACTGCCTCCACAGCAGGCGTCTGAAGGCAGGGTGTCCCTGGTGGGATGCTCTCTCCTGGTACGGGAGCGTACGAGGAGCTCTTGCATCTAAAGGGAGCAGGTTACAAATTGCTGGCAACCTCCATGCATCCCCGCTGCAAGGAAGAGGAGTGGGTGGAAGAGGGAGATGTAGAGAGGCAAAGCTTCTGAAGATTTCAGCTGTACAGGAAGCTCTCTCCAGCTCGCTCGGGCAATTATCTGAGGCACAGCAGAAGTAAAGCTCGCCGGTCTGCAATTGTGTTTCCTTGGTGTGGAATTCTCTTCTGTGCGGTGGGAGAACTTTTAACTAGAGAGTTTTAGCAGCGAGGAAAGATCCTGATTTTTTTTCTGCAGAAATGGGGTTTGCGTTCAGGAACCTTGTCCCTTTTTGGGAAATTATTTTGTCAACTGCGTAAACAGATAGGTCTAGGATGGTGAGAGGAATTAACCTAAATCCAAATGCAGGGACAGGATGTGGGGAAAGGAGATGCTGAATCAGAGAAATGACTGAAGAACTTAATACCCTCCCCGAGGTAGAACTGGAAATATGGGTATGACATTTATATTTTGCCATTGGCCTAAAACGTTTCAAAGAACAGAGTCAGATCCCCAGATTTGTGGGTTTTTTATGGTCATGAGTGTCTGGTTTGCCTGCCCAACACGGGCTGATTTTCACAAGAACTGCAAGCAATTCTCTCCCTCCCAACTTCTCTGTTGCAAATTACCGACAATCAGCCCAAAAAAAAATTTTTTTGCAGCAGAATTGATGATGTTGCGAGGCTTGGAACTGGAACCCTACCGGTGATTTGGAGAGAGCTGGAAATTGCTTATGATCTCATGGTGTCAGGTGTCTCATTTACGATAAATAAATACAGAAAATATACCCCAGACAATCGCTGTCAGATACCGGGAGTTATCAGCCAGAGAGCTCCCTCGGAATTTGGTATTTTAGGTCAGCCGACGTTAACTTATTGGAAACTGCAGGCAGATAAATATCAAGGACTCTGTGAGTCAGAGCTGCGGTATCCTGAAGACATTCAGTTGTTCATAAGGGGTTTGGGTCAGTCTGTAAATGAATAAGTGAAGTGCAGAGGCGAGGGGAAAAAAAAAAAAAAAAAAAAAAAAAAAAAGCAGCAAGCAGCCACTTTTCGAAATTTCCCATGAAATTAAAAAGCAAACCTTCCGCTGTTGTCTTTCACTTTCCTGTGAATATCAAAGGCGGGGAGCTGCGGCGGTGGGTTCAGAGGGCCCGTACGGCGCGGTGCAGAGCCTTCCTGGAAAGGGCAGGAAAGCTCATTTGCAGCCGTTGAAATGGAAATGCAGAAATCCCACTTTGTTCCTGTTTTGGCCCCGCAGGGCGGGAGATGAGAGGTGGCGGCAGAAGTGCCGCTGGAGGCACCAAGGCGATATATCATCGCATCTGGGCAATTTCAACCCCCATTAATTTGTAAACATAAGCATTCGGGGTGGAAAACCTGATTTGCAGAACTCTGCTCGTCCAAGGGAAGAGAAAAGGGGACCGTCCGGCCTCTGTGCTCTGCCACAGCTAATCAGCGTGGCTCGAAATCTAGAGACCAAATCCTGGTGATGAAAGGCTGGTGGACGGCCCGTCGCCTCCCAACCAAAGCTCCCGCTGGCGCTAATTCCACTGACGTCAGCGCCCGCGTCCCCAGCAGAGAATTTGCTCCCCAGAATTATTCCGAGCGATTGTTTGGTGAATAATTCTGGATAATGAAAATGCGGGAGGGGAGGAATTGGAAACTTGTTCGCTGTCAGTTCACAAAAGAGGAGAAATGGAGGAATTTATCATGTCAATGGTTTGCCTATGAATTATTCACTCACTCCACACACACAAAAAAAAAAACAAAAAAAAAAAACCACCATAAAAATCCCTTTTTCCCCCCCAAACCCCATCCGAGATGAGGTTTGTCGGGTTTGTGGTAATGTGTTTTTTGATGTGCTGGCTGCTGGTAATGCCCCCCACCAGCTCCCGTGTGTTGAATTACACGTCGCAGGCGCCGCACGTGAGTCCCGCTGCTCGAGGGGAGGTCGTCCCCGGAGCGACGCGGGGAAGTAAAACAGCGGTGCTAAAATCCAGGAATGATGCCAGAGAAGCTATAAACAACTGGAAAGGCTATTAACGGCGTCTAACCTGATGCTGCTGTACCAATAATGGGAGGAGACTGTGCCTCAGCAAGGGACGTTAGAGCGATGTTTTACTGTCTCCGTGCTCCTAAGCATCCATTTGGCAGCAGGAAGGGAAATGCCATTGAAAAAGGGGTTGTTGGAGGGAGGTAGAAGAAATACGCTGTTGTGGAAGATGGGAGGTGAGGGAGGGTGGGATGGGAAAGGACGAAGAGTTGTTTTCATCTGCTGCCTCTGTGGTGTGTGTGCTTAAAACCTTAATCAGAGAGTGGGCAGAGATGAGTTGAGCCTATGGACTGGTCCCCTGGAGAAGGGGAAAGGGCAGCACCCAACCTGCTGCACGTCAGCGTTGAACCCACGTCCAGCAGGACATGGACCTGTTGAAGCAGGGTCTGAGGAGGCCAGGGAGATGTTGGGAGGGCTGGAGCCCCTCTGCTGTGAGGACAGGCTGAGAGAGTTGGGGGGTTCAGCCTGGAGAAGAGAAGGCTCCGGGGAGACCTTGGAGCCCCTTCCAGTCCCTCAAGGGGCTCCAGGAAAGCTGGGGAGGGACTCTGGATCAGGGAGGGAGCCACAGGAGGAGAGGGAAGGGTTTGACACTGAAAGAGGGGAGATGGAGCTGAGCTGTGGGGAAGAACTTGTTTGGTGTGAGGGTGGTGAGAGCCTGGCCCAGGTTGCCCCGAGAAGCTGTGGCTGCCCCATCCCTGGAGGGGTTCAAGGGCAGGTTGGATGGGGCTTGGAGCAACCTGGTGTGATGGGAGGTGTCCCTGCCCAGGGCAGGGGGGTGGAATGAGATGGTCTTTAAGGTCCCTTCCAGCCCAAACCATTCCATGATTCTATGAACCTGCAGGTAACTTCCTACATCTGCTGTTGTGTAGGGACAGGTGAGCTGAGAACCTGGAGTGCTCTGCTCCCAAACTGGGGCTGGGAAAGTAATCCAGGGAGTGGATAAATGGTCGGGAGGAGTGTGTACTTGTCTTCCCTATGCTACTATTTAAACCTGCATTGATTTAGCTAAAGACGCTGTTTAATAGCCCATTTAAGTTACCATAGTAAGAAACATCCACACAAGGGCTTTCAGGGTGTTCACTGAATTGGTTGGAACCCTCAACTAGAAAGTGGTATAATTTAGTGGAAGAGGCAAGTTCTTACTCTCATTTTCATAAAATAAGAGTGATAAAATTGAGCCAATTTCTTAAGAAGCTAAGCTTATAGTGCTAAACTGAGTTTTCACGACAGACAGACGTACGTTTTAGACTAAGAAATGAGACTAGAAAAAAGCACCAATGAAAGTGGATCATCATCTATCACCTGCATTTATTTGTACCCTCACACCTTTCTTCAGATCTTCTCAGGACCAGTCTCTGTCTGAACACGGAGTGAGATGTTGCTCCTGCCTCACAGCCTGCATAGAAACTTCAGAAAACTGAATGAGAGCAAAGGGCCAGGCCCAAGAAATGTCTCTGACAATGTTTTTACAGCACTTTGCATTTTTTTCTCAGGCCCAGGCTGTGGAGATGCTGCCCTGCATGAGGAGCAGAGGTGGCTCCGATGCTGGGATTCCTCCTGCTGAGTAAGTAAAGAGAAACACAATCACACCCATCATTAATTCAGAGAGCAGGGGAGGGCTGCGTGTTGATTTGGTAAATATCGTAGACTCTCCTACGTGGGAACCGACTGTGGGAGAGGTGTTGCACTGCTCCTCGGTGACTCTGGCCATTCCTGGGTGGATAAGTTGGTTCATGGTGGGGGAAAATGTTCCCAGGGAAGCGTTGCTTGTCAGTGGCTATTGATCTTATGAGATGCTGCAGAAAATGTGTGTCTGAGGCATCACATCAATTTCTGATTTCTCTTTTGATCTTGCCCTGAGTGGACCATGCTCCACCGGGAGGATCCTCTGTGTGTGTGTGAAATAAACATTGGGAAATAAGGTTTCATGAAGGTTTTCATCCTTGGGGAGACAAAGAAGGAGGCTCAGTTTGGTGGTCCCTGTGGTGGCGAAAATTATCCTTTCTAATTAAGACGTAAAGGGGAAAGGGTTCATTCCAAACGAGTGTGGGAGCAGGGCCAGGATGGGGAGATGCTGCCAGGCAGGTCCAAGGATCAGTTTTACAGTCACAAACTGGGGTTAAGTGGGTTGAAATCAGCTTTGCAGGTTCTGCCCAGGCAAGAGGAAAGGCTGTTTGTTGAGCAAACAAAACAACTGAGCCAACACTGCCTTGTACTACACTTTCATGGTGTGTCTTCTCTCCACGGGCGCGGAAAGGTCGATGCTCTTCAATTATATCTGACTTCTGAAGGCAACACGCTTTTCTCCTTTTCCTCTTGATTCAGCTTTGACACCACGACAGAAAATGAGGAATAACAGCAGGTTCAGCTCAGTCTGCCTGACACAGGTTTTGCTGCACTGCTGTTTGTGGGAAGTTTGACCCATCCAAGACCAGTGGGTACCAAATCGGTCCTCTCCCGGGTGCTGCCCCACTCTGTCCTCACAGCAGAGGGTCACCAGGACCCCAGTATCAAGAGGGAGTATGTCCTTTGCCAGGGGAATATCTCTGGGTTGGCACTAGACACGACCAGGAGATGAAGAGGGTCACTTGTTGTGCATCAACATTTCCCCATCCCTAGGAAGCCTGGGAGAATTTTGTCCTTGGGATGGGATTTCAGGACACATCTTCATACAAAGCTTTCCTGTCTTTCATGAAGATGCTGTAGTGCAGCCAGAGAAACCTTTTTCTTTCCTCAGAGGGTAAGAAGGGGGTTGAGGAAAGAAAACACCTGCTTTTATTATTTATTTTTATTTTTTTCCCCGAAATGTGCCTGTCAGGTTTGAAGGATGGGTCAAGAGGAGATTGGATGCCATGGCACGGTGTGCAAGTGGCAAGGAAGCCAGGGAGAATTTTGTCCTTGGGATGGGATTTCAGGACACATCTTCATACAAAGCTTTCCTATCTTTCATGAAGATGCTGTAGTGCAGCCAGAGAAACCTTTTTCTTTCCTCAGAGGGTAAGAAGGGGGTTGAGGAAAGAAAACACCTGCTTTTATTATTTATTTTTATTTTTTTCCCCGAAATGTGCCTGTCAGGTTTGAAGGATGGGTCAAGAGGAGATTGGATGCCATGGCACGGTGTGCAAGTGGCAGCAGAAAGCTGTGTGTGGGGCTCCCTTCAAGCCTCTGTACATCTGGAAGGCCTTTGTGGGGGTGTTTGTTCTGCACATCGTAGACCCACATCCCCCCACAGCCGTGTGTGACGGGGCGTTTGGGTTCTGTACGTGAGGAAAGAGTTGGAGCCAGCAAAAGGAGCATGGAGATGGTGTGCTTTGATTTCCCCATGCTGGGAGGAGGTGAGGAGGGGAGGCTGGGCTTTGTGCAGGCAGATGTGTTCAAGGGAAAGTCAATTCTGTGGTGTAAAGATAAAAATAATCAAGCATAAGGGGGCTTGTGTGTATGCGTGCACATGCACGCCTGGAGAGGCTTCACCAGGTGAGAAATAACACCACGTGTCATTAATTTGGGAATATTTTAGGCATTTGGGGTGAATGTGTGTCGGGGTTAAAGAGTGAGAAGTGCCCGATCAGGGATAAAAATCTGAAGGATGAGCTGATTTTGCTGGGAGTCCCCCTTCTCTCCCACTGTTTTGCCGCGGCAGCCTGCGCAGCATTTTATTGGTCCCATTAAAGCCAGTTGTCTGTGCAGGGATTGATTTCAGAGGAGCACAGAGTTAATTCATTTCCAAAATGAAAGACTCCATGTACACAAACCAGCCTCTCTTCTCCTCCGGATAGGTGAGCCCCAGTATTTCATGCCATTTCCTTACAGCCCTTTCTGAGATTACAGCGAGGATGGAGCCTATACTTCCCCTGCATGTAGATTCAAGGATAAAACGACAGATGTCTTTCATTAAACATCTCCGCAACGAGCTGTTCAGGAGGCAATATGTATTCAGACTCTATCAATATTTCATAAAGCCGTAATAGATGTTATCATAGATCCTCCATCCAATATTTATTGCACCATAATCACTGATACATCGCACCGGGGCTCTCCATCCACCCCTCCCCTGCCTGTCCCCCCCCCATAAGACACGTGCCCAGGTACACAGGATTTAAATGAAGTACAAACCTAGTGCCACAATAAATTTGAAGGAGTTTGAAGTTGTTTGTTACTTCAGGCACTTTCAGGCCCAACGATAATGAAACAAATCTGTTTGCAGAAGGCGTTTTTATGGAAGGGTTTCAAAGTGAGTTGGCTCAGTGTAAATCTCTGGGTTGAGGCCATTAGAAAGCATTTAAGCTGCAGCGAGGCAGCGGGCTGTGTCTCCAAGTCTGTGGGTGTTGGAAAGCAAAGACCTAAAATTAGCAGCGTGGAAAATATGAGTCCTTTTGGGAGCCTGCTGCTAGGTCAAGACAGGTAGGAGAGACCTGGATGGAGCTGGGCTCTTCCACCCCTGACCCCACCAGCATCCTATGGAGCCTTCTGAACAACCGTGGTGCTCCCAGGGGAGCTGGGCAGGGAAGGGATTCAACCCGAAAGATTTATAGTTGGGATTTTCAAAGGAGCCCAATGGATGAAATTCTATAGCCTGTGTCACTCAGGAGGTCAAACTCCTGGTCGTGATAATCTTTTCTGCCCTCAAAACCCATCAGTCTAAGGGAGGCCAACTGTCACCCTCTACGCTTATTCTTAAGTTGGTCAAACTTCTCAAAAACATTTGGCTTTGTATCACAGGACATCCTAACGGATAAAGTGGAGCCATCCAAAATCAACACGGTGCACATTAAACACACAGGGTTTGTAATTGGTTTCCAAATGGAGTCCTAAAAAAGAAATTCCACACAAAACAGCTTTGTTTCTCGGGGAGACCCTAAATGGCTGGTCTTGACCCCGTTCCATTTAATGTCCCCAGCAATGAGGCAGGGGAAAATAAAGAGAAGAATCCGTTAAATGCTCATTGATAAACGTTTAAAGTGACACAAAGACCAGGGAAGAAAAGCAGCCCTTGCAGAGCCCCAGTTAATGACATGGAGCCTTGGGTTTGCTTGGCAGCCCTGGGTCAAGTAAACATGGCATTTTGGTACGGTCAAATGTCAGACCATTCATCTCACTTAACAGAGGCCATCCAAATGTTGGGTGTGTGGGGTCCACTTCTAGTCCTAGGAAGGCTGGAGGCACCTCCAGAGCATGAGTTATTCATTGTACCTCAGATGTCCCTTAGAGTGGGGTGAATTCCCTCTGGACAATGCCTATTTCTCTCTATTGACAGTGGAGACAACTTAGATGAGTGGTGAACTTAAAACTCGTAGATGGCTAAAGCAGGGGCAGAAAGCTCAGTTGTGGAGCCAGGGAATGCAGGGAATAATTGTAGGATGGGATAACGGATGACTCAGGAAAGCCCTGGGGAGACAGTAGGTCACTGATGAGCAACTTATGATCCTCTGGCCAGCTTTGCAGGGGAAGGTTGTGTTACCCCTGCGCTTGGCACGGTATCCACAGTTCAAAAAGGGTGTGGAAATACCGGAGGAGACTCGAGGAAGAGCCACAAAAAGACTAATGAATAGGAAATCACACCTTTCGGAGAGCAAATCAAGGAGTGTGATCTGCTTAATTTAGCAAAGAGAGGGTAATAGCTGGCTGATGGCACCATTACACCTGCAGGGAAGAGAAACGGCCGTATGTGAGAGCTTCACAACACGGCGGGGAGAAGCTGCACAAGCATCAGGGGCTGGACAGCTTTGCTAGGAGAGCCCAGCCCAGGAGCAGGGTGGTGTTTTTAAATAGCGAAGGAAATGATTTGGTGATATTGCTGGATTTCTCATTACTGGAAGAAATTAACTCAAAAACATCCCTTTTTTTTTTTTTGAGGTGGTGCATCCTACTGTGTTTCTCATAGGAGTTTAAATGGGGTCATGAACTGTTAGAAAATGCTTAAGAAACACCTACTTTACTGAAATTTTATTGTCTCTTCAGGCCCCTGGGACCCTGAGGGGAAGCAGACCATAAGGAATGTGCGCACGTGTGTGCAGAGGGAGGGATGGTTTTTTAGGATGTGTGAAAAATATTCGCCTAAAGGCTCACAGCAACCTTGAAATCTGGAGCATAAATGAGATAAGAGCTTTCCCTTCAACATAAGGTGTCCGTGAAGACATGGAGTGCCAAATGGGTGAGGGGACTTGGGAGATGCTGGAAGTGCAGGAGGTCTGGGTGGGACGGGCATCCCAGGCAAGGTGGGACAGAGGAGCTCTCAACTCCTCCTCTTGCATCCCTTTAAAACAACACCCTGCAGCCAAACATCACCTCTGTAAACAAAAGGGATTTTAGCTTTGATTCTCCATAAATCACAGGAGCTGTTTTCTCTTTGGAGAGCAGCGTGAGGGCTGGAGTGTAATGAGCTGGTTCATGGGGCAGGCAGGGAAGGGTTTTATTTGACTCTTTTGGGCCCTGCGAGCCCCCAGGTCTGACTTTGAGTTTTTGTGAAACAGAAAACGTTTGCTGAGGTAAGGGAGCCTGAAATAACTAGGAAAGCTTGGGGGCTGCTGACACTTGAATAAATCCAAATGTCCTGGTATTTGGTTAAACCTGAATCTGAATATTTGTGTATGTTTTTTACAACATTTACTTGCCTCGGGGAGCAATTTGTGGAGCTGAAATAATCCAAGAGCTTTTTTATTTTTTTTTTTTCCCCTGCCTGGTATTTCCACCCTCCAGGAAGCGAAAAGCCTTGAGAAGATTGGATCATGCATTATTTTTACCCTTGCAAATAGTTCCCAGGCGCACGGAGCTCAAGCTGTGAAAAATGCACAATGCAAGCCCTGGGCACGCACGGGCTCTCAAAATGCCAAGTGGGGAGCTGAGACCGGACCATTCGTCTCACGGATAGAACCTCCGTGGGGTCCCAGCTGGGACCACATCACCTCGAGGGGTCCTGGCAGAAATTCAGCCCCGCTTTTCCCAAACCTCACCCTCTTCACGTTGCTGGAGCGGGAAGACGCACACACCTTGGCTCCTTTGAGATGAATTTCAGATTTCTGAGGCAACCTGGCTTCCTGACAACTTGGCTTCATCTGCGTATTATATGTAACACATAACCTCCTTAATATTACACATGGCATGTTTAACTGCTTAATTTACTTCAGGAACTATTGCCAAGTACAGCTATTCTGTTGACATATCATTTGCATGATAAACTAGTATATTTTAAGCCACAAATAGGATGTTTCTGTGAGCTATCTGTCTACGCTTTTACAAGCTACCAGCAGTACAGTGGCTTCCCTCCTTGAGATAGAGAATGTGGCCCCACATCACAGCCGGGGAGGGAATGGATGATCTTTTCTCCCAGGAGGAGACCAGAGGCTCACGGCTTGTCTACATCAGGGAGTCAGATGATGTAGCTCTTCTGAAATAAATTACAAAATTACAGAATCACAGAATGCTATGGTGTTGGAAGGGACCTCTGGAGATCATCTAATCCAACCCTCTGCCAAAGCAGGTCCACCCAGAGCAGGTTGCACATGAACATGTCCAGGTGGGTTTGAATGTCTCCAGAGATGGAGACTCCACCACCTCCCTGGGCAGCCTCTGCCAGGCTCTGCCACCCTCACAGGAAAGAAGTTCCTCCTCATGTTTTGATGGAATTTCTTATGTTCAAGCTTGTGCCCATTTCCTCTTGTCCTGTCACTGGGCATCACTGAGAAAAGACTGGCCCCATCCTCCTGACACCTTCCCTTGAAGTGTTTATAGGTGTTGATCAGATCCTCCCTCAGTCTTCTCTTCTCCAGACTAAAAAGACCCAGGACCCTCAGCCTCTCCTCATCAGAGAGATGCTCCAGGCTCCTCATCATCTTTGTAGCCCTCTGCTGTCCCAGCAGTTCCCTGGGGAACTGGGGAACCCAGAACTGGACCCAGTGCTCCAGCTGTGGCCTCACCAGTGCAGAGCAGAGGGGGAGGATGACCTCCCTCGACCTACTGGTCAAACTCTTCCTGATGGACCCCAGGATGCCATTGGCCTTCTTGGCCACAAGGGCACATTTCTGGCTCATGATCATCCTGTTGTCTGCCAGAACTTCCAGGTCTCTTTACTTAGACCTCAAATTCTTGGGTAGATGTTCTCCTTGGACTAAAAATGACTTTCTTTTTCCCCTCAAACAACTATTCTTTTTTGGATAAGATTGGGAAAGATGCTTTTTCCCCTAGACAAAGCTGTGACCAAGCCCCCAGAGAGGTTCAGGCATGGAGCTCGCATCTGGTGGCTCTACCTTGGGCAAACCTTCACAGGTGCAAGTGCTGCACAGGAGCAGACCCAACCTACCTCTTCTGGACCCCAAATCCACCCCTTGATCCCCCCCAAATCTCCTTTTTCTGGCACCATGCATCTGTGTGTCTGTCTGCACCTTCTCCTTCCTTCTGGAGGTGGGTTGTCAGCCACTAATGAGCCCGTATCGCTCCCTCCGTGCCTTGCTCAATGGGGCAGCGTCACCTTCCATCTCTTCCTGGTATTAGCCTTGCAGGCACACAGCTTGGAGACCTTTGAAAACCGAAGGCTGACATCTTGAAGTCTAATTTGACACATTTCCTACAGGGGAAGCATTTATTACATTAGACAAGTTGATGCAGCTCTCAGGTTGGGAATTGCACTTATTTGCCATAATAATGGTGTAAAGTCCTCTTCCTTTTATTGTGTTATCTCTCTTTAATCATGCAGAGACGCTCCCCAGTAATTTTAATCAAAGGCTCAAGCATCACTTATCTGAAGACTAATGACTCAACTCAACTAGAGGGGAAACTTTGAAGAGCTTGCAGTTGAGCTGGGAGGAGCGCAAAAAGGAGAGTTTATTTGAAACTTTTTTTCCCCCTTTCTTTACATGTGTCATTATTTCACCTGATTTTAGCTGGATAAATTTGTGTGTCTGGTGAGCGGGGACAAGCTGTGTCTTGCTGCTTTTGCCGAACGTGCTGCGTTTGGGAACACGGCTGAGAGAACGAGACGTATTTTTCACAAGAAAGATATTCCCACTGGAAAAAGATGGTGTGGTCAAAGCTGTTCTTTTCTGTAGAGAAAAATGCCAGATTGCCTGAATCTTTTTCCTTGCTCAATGAGGATATTTGAAAGATATTTGTCTTGGAATGAACTCTTTTACCTTCAAAGGTCATTACTCACAGGAAAAGAAAGGGTCTTTTTGGACTTAAAACAGAAATTCTCGTGGAAGCCCCAGAAACTTGTTGTAAAAAACCCCAAAGAGGGTATAAAAGGAATTCATGTGAGGTTTGTAAATGTAAGGTTTCTGGTGCTGATTCCTGCGATTTTAGCTGAAGTAGCTCATTGCCTGTGTTGGAATTGAACTGTTCTGCTTTAGGTTTCTTCATAGGCAAATCCCAGGGAGCTCTTGACGCAGAGACCAGCCTCTTTCCACCTGGCACAAAGTTTCTGCTGGGGATTTGCTGTGATATTGCTCTCTGTAGGTCAAGATTATCAAAAGTGGGTGCCCAGCCTGTGGTGAAGTGTGTCTCCAGCTGCCAGGGACTGGGAGTTTTCCAGCAATCTGGCCTTTTTTGGGTTGTCTTGGCTACAGCAAGTAAAAGAATCTTCTAAAATTGTGAGTGCTGTTTGAATGACGTGCCCGGGTAGAGCAGAGGGCTTCCGAATGGCAGGTAAACAGCACCGACCCTGCTTTCTGGCTGGGGGAATTAAATCAGTGTATTGTTCAGGGACCTTGATGTTGGAAGGAAATTGGAGATTTCCAAGGCTACATGCAGACCAGTATGGAGATCCTGAGCCTCCTGGGGGCTGGTTTTGCTGCCACGTTGTCTATCCATGCAGGACCTCCTGCCTGAGGAGGCCAAATCTACCCACAATTTTTTCTGCAAATTCCCCTTCATTTTCACACAGCTCTGCACAGCCACGGCAGGAGCAGAAGAGCTGAATTCTGGCGGAGAAGTCTCCTCTGGGGCTGTTCAGAGGTTGATGAGAAGCAGGAGTGAACATTAATCTTTTGACACACCGTTCCCGGGAGCCGTGTCTTTCAGACTTACTCTCTTAGGAGGTCTCCTGAGAAAGACCTGGATTGAAATCCTGCTCACGAGATGGTGACCAAGAACAAAACTCCCCATCCAGGACGTTACTGCTGCAGCTTCAGTGGCTTCTTCCAGCAGTTTCCTCACGGGGGTTTCCTTTAATGGGAGAACATGGATTGACCGTTCTTCCTTTCACCTTCAAGCTCTTGCTTTGGTCACAGGGGTGAAAAAAAAAAGGGAGACGCTGAACATGATCCAGTTTTTGAGTTGTTTTAGTAATTTCCACCAGGCACTTGGCATCCTCATGTGGACACCCATAGACTACCACGCTTGTGGCCAATCCAGCAATTTCCCAATTTGTGCAGGTGGGTTCCTTGCAGGGATCCAGGATTTGTTTTCAGACCTGAACCAGAGCTGCCTGGGGAAGGAATGGACCTTTCCCTGCTCTTCTTTTTGCAGTGAGACTGATGGGGGGAACGTGCACAGAGGCAGGTGACATCCCTACATTATAGGATGTTTTCCTGGCATTAAATACAGCTGGGATAACAGCATTCAGTGGGATGCTGGGTTTGCTGTGTGAGGACCTCATGAGTGCAGGACCCACCAGTCCAGGACAAGGGGCTGGTGGGTGCCTTTCCAAGCCCAACCCATGGAAAGGCTCGTTTTAAAAACAATGGAAACTAAACTGGCAACTACTCTGAACGTGGCTGGGCTTTCTCAGTGATGTTTCTCTCCTTATTTTGCTGTGGTTGTGCAGATTCCCCTCTCTGGGCCCCTCCACATGCTGCAGGGAGAAGCCTCTCTGGCTTTATGTCTTGGTGCTCCCAACTTTTTCCTGTGGGTTCTCATCTTCCTCTCCAGCAGGGGCTGCAGTTTAGAGGTGATTTACAGCTCTGGGCGAGGGGGAACTGGTGGGAGCTGCTGGGATGGAGAGGGCTGCCTGATTTGCCATGCTGATGAGGATGAGCCGAACGCACCCAGCGATGCCAGATGGTTGCAGCGTTATCTATCGCGGTGGATCTCCGAGCAGATGGAGGCTATATAAAAATTTCACAACTGTGGTACTATTATTGATGCAATTACTATTAATACTATTTATAAGTATTACATTAACACAAACAGAGCGCTGTAATAATGAACACAAAGCGTACTTAGCGTGATTGTTGGTCTAATAATTAATGACATCTTTCAGTAGTGCTATCCGTTATTACAACTAATGATGCAATGGCAACACGTCTTGATTTCCAAAGGAAGGAGCGTTTGGGAAAAGGTTCTTGTGATGAGTCAGAGCCCAGGGAAGGCTGTGGGAGTTAGAGAGGATGCCCAGCTTCAGAGAAAATCGTAGTGGGAGACCGAAAACCTGAGGACATTAATGAATTGTGGGTCTTGGGAGAAGAAATTTGGGGCTGTTGCATTCTGGCTGTGTACCAGCCATCTCTGAAATAGGCTTTGCAGCTCTCTGGGCCTTCTGAATTCAAGGTGGCCAGAGCATCTGGGCTAGAGCAATTTGAAGAGTATGGTTTGTGCCTTAGTGCCAAAGAAAAGGCATTAATTGAGGGATCTCGGACCTGCTACTTGCCTGCGCTCTCATTTCGACTCTGCTTCCGACCTGCTGTGCGACTTCCCATAAATCTGTGCCTCCATCTGTCTTGTCTATTTTTATTGCAGTTTTTTTTGGGGCCAGGCCTTGGCTCTGTGTCTGTGTGCAGCTCCTAGCACAACAGGGCGCCGAGTCTAATCAGGACCTCTAGATCCCGTAACAACACTGGTAATGAGATGACTTGAGATCCTGGTTGGAGCTTGGGGCTTGACGGTGGTCCAGGGGCAGGATTTGTCTGGCCTAACCTGAAACACTGATATATGTTCAAGTCTGAGCTGGTTTCCAAGCCCAGTGTTTACCTTAGAGCTGACTGCAGTATGAGATAATTTGTTGGGTTTGGGTTGGTTTGTTGTTTTTTTTTTTTTTATTATTTTTCTCCTCCATAAGGATTACAGAGAGAGCTGAAGGTGTATAACTTTGATTTAAGTGCTTAATTTATGCACAGGTTAGGGTGAATGAAACTCATCCAAAGTCTGGGATTGACAGAAGGGCCCATTTTCCCCTTAAGGTGTAAAACTCATCCAATGAGCTTAAAAGTGACTAATTTTGCTGACATACAGAGGAAAAAAAGAAGCAAGCAGGTCTTTAAAATACCTTTTTTCCCAGCGTGTCATGCAGCAGCATGTCCTCTGGTGTGTCGAGCCCCAGGAGATGGAGAGGACTAAGCACAAGCTCTCAGTGGGGGAATGGGCAACCTTCAAATGCCATTGCACATCATGAAGCTCCTAAAGCTGCCTTGTACCAAAGCTTCTTCCTTGCAGGGTTGTGCAGCCCCAGGACAGGCCCTAAGAGAGGTGGTGGAGCTGCCATCCCTGGAGATATTCAGAAGGTGACTGCACAAGGTCCTGAGCTAATGTTGAAGCTGGCCAACGTTCCTCTGAGGAGCTCAGACTAGAGACCTCCAGAGGTCCCTTCAACCTAAAATTATTCTGTGATTCTCTGATATAGCTAAAAATCCTTTTTTTGTATGCACCTGGATGTTAAAGCATTTATATACCTTTGAGAAAATCAAGCCCAGACATTTCTGCTTCAAAAGAGCTCTTTGAAAAACCCAGGCTGGGCTATGAATGGCTTTAGACAGTGTTTCCCATCTGTACACGTCAGACACAATAAGGGAGTTGGAGGTTCCTGCCCGATACAACAACATGAGAAAGATTCATGGTATGTGCTTTACCCCCCCATGAACTCCTTGGCTTCCCAGTGCTTTGTTAATGCGCATTGATTATGTTCTGAGGAGTTTACTGCACTGTTAGAAAGTCATTTAGGGATTTATTGGGCTGGCTTTAAATACTGAAAATGAATCATTACCCTGACCCTCTTGCCACGAGCCTGAGCCTGATGCCCAAGTTTAGGATGGGGAGGCAACAGGCCAGAGGTGAAAATCCTCCCAGGAAACTTTATTTTGAAGGTAACAAATGGGTTAAACGCAGCTTGTTCGAGCACATCACCGCCAGCCTAAGAGCATACAGGAATCGCCTAATTTCCTCTTCCACCCTGCTTAATCAGAGATAATAATAGGATAGCAATAGGAATTCAAACCCAATGGCAATGAGTGCTGTGGAACAAAACCGGCTGCACAGGCAAAGCCCGGCTCCTCGCACCGGGGACAGGGGATGAGGGATTTTTCACTGAAGGATTTTCATTGAAGATCAATGGGACTTGGCTGTCTGCCTCCCGTCATAAATTTGAATGTCTCTCCTTAGATTCAGACGATTATTGGTGAGACGTGTTGGCAGTTTCCCTTCAAACAGAAGGGGAATGCCGGAGATTTTCTTAGAATTTAGGATTTGGCTCAACCTGAATCATGGGATGGGCCATTAGCCAAGAAAAATGTATACCCTTTCTGGAAGGACCATTCATATTTTTGTAGGTTTTTTTTTTTTTTTTTTTTGTTCTTGGGTTTCTTTCATTTATTTATTTTATGTTTCCAGTGCATTGCTGCAGGACCATGCTTGTGATTTCTAGCTGACACAGTTGTAGCAGTAATAATAATAATAATGATAATGGCAAGAGGCTGAGATGCACACTGGCAGGTTGGTTCCTCCCAGCACACAGGCCAAGCTGTGAAGTTTGGCTCCCAGTCTGATGGCTCCCAGTGGTCTGAGGAGCCAACCTCTGAGCACAGACCAACCCTGGCATTTCTATTTACTTTTGCCTTCAGACTTTTGCTGTGTTTGGAGCACGTGGAGTCCCCCTTTCCTACCAGTGGACCTCTCCATCAAGATGTACAGTGAAATCACGCAAACCTGGGACAACTGAGTGGAGCTCAGGTGAGTCCAACACCGTCAGAGATCATTTGGATGGCTCCTCATCCCCATGCCAGCACTGTTTTGGTGGCAGATCTGCTGTAATTGAGCCAGCTTAGGGTCTGCTCTAATTTACATCACTTGGCTACAGCCCCCTTTATCCAGACAGTGAGCTTGGAAGCGCTCCTGCTCTGCCAGTCCAAAAATGCACACTTATGCCAAGTAAAAACATCTCCACAAAGGACTCAATAATGCCCTGCAAGCACCACTGCTCTCCGAGGCAGGGATTTCCTTTAATGCAGACACCTCAGTTGTGAGTCCAGAGCTGGGGAGGTGAGTCCCCCTTCCCTCCACCCTACAGAGACCTGGGCTGCATCCAAGTAATGGGGATCAACCAAAACAGACTTGTGGAGAAAGGACAAGGCAATTCTAATCCAGCTTTTCCACTGTAAAGGAGACAACTTTTAGCAGCAGAAAAAAGAAAAATAAAACCCAAACCTCAATAAGGGCTTAAAATAAGCCAAGTAAAGCCAGCAGTGTAAGGAGAAGCCTCGAGTCCTCCAACTTTAAGAGCTCTGGGTCTCTCAGGTCTCACCGCCTTCAGGTCCTGCAGGAGAGGAGCACATCTCACCGCAGTGCAGGATGGTTTTTGGGTGCTGTTGGAGAAGCTCTGACCCACAAAGGTTGGAGAGCAACAGCCGGTCTACAACCTTAGAAACATTCAAGGATAAAAAGGAGTGTGTTCCTCCGGAGGGGTGAGATCAGGAGGGTTCTCCTGGAAAAAGGGGGTTTGGTGGTGCTAGATCAGCTCTCAGCCTCATTGCAGGGGGGATGCACTACGTATCTGGGAGACGGTCCTCTCTGCTGCCAAAGCTGTGGCTGGCAGAGACGTCTACATCTCTCCTTCCATCCCATCTGAGCAAATAACCCCTCTCAGAGCCAGAGAGGGACATATGGAGGGGACAGCACAAGATTTACCCGGGGGCCAGCGCTCAGCGTGGCGAGGAGCACGGGGAAGGGCTGGGGGCCAGGCTCTCAGCTGCTATCAATTAACGTCACTCCATCAATGTCAGGAAACACATGCTGGATTATACCAGCCCTTTGGCTGCAGCTCCTGAGGCCCCGCTCGGGTACCAGCAGCTGAACGTTGCCTCCACATTTCTAGAGCTGGGGAGCCTGCAAAGGGTTTCATGCATTCCCCTCGGTGCCTGCATTTGGAAAACGCTGGTCCAGCACTTTAAAACAGCTGCTTTATCCTGGGGAGGGCAAGCTTTAGGTGAGATTAAGGGATACATTGAATTTGAGCGAGATTTTTCCACGAGAACGCCCTTGTTCTACTGGGTTTCGGTAAAAATCGAGATTTCTGCAAATCATCTCCCCCTCTAAGTGTCAATTTTGTTGGGAGTGTTCATTTCTTTTCTTCAGGAAAGGAAGAATGAAACACTTCCCTCCAGGCTGATGTTAAACTGTTTTGTCTGAGTTGCCACGAGTGGAGCTTTCTGGGTAAAAATTGTCACCTGGAATGTTTCTGACAGAAAAATCAGAATGGATTTAGTCAAAGTATTTTGCAAATTCATGTTGAATTGTGACAACGAACAAAGGAACCTCTGCACAACACCTGGCGTTCTGCCTTTCAACGTTTTTAAAATGAAATGAGCCTTAATTCAGAAGGACTCCATTTTTTTTTTATTATTTTTGACACTTAATGCCTTTTCACTAAAACACACACATGCATATGTATTAAAAATATGGCATCTTTTCAGTCTACAGAATAGATTTGATTCCTATCAAAATGGTTTTCACCTCATTATTTATACTGCAGCCAAATGAGAATGCAGGTATTTACATGCCCCAAGGGAGATGCTCAAGACCACAACCCCCTGCTTGGCTCGAGGACCATGATGGACCATTTTTCTCCTGTGGCTCAGACTCCCGGGGGCCAGCCCAGCCTTGGTGCCTGTCCCCCAGCTCTCCTGGGCTGAACGGCAGCGTGGGCAGAGGCAGGTTGATGTCTTGCTGTGCCAAAACGAGCTGTTTTGACATATCCGAATGGAAATTGCATGGGATTCCACCTCTGCCATCTTTTCCCCGCATATTTTGAATTTTCTGTCCTCATTTGGGACAAGCATGTGTCAAAACATCGGGTTTGGATTTTTATTGCCTCTTGTCTCACAGTGGCTCTGAGGATGCACTGATTTGCTCCCTTGTATCTCCCAGGCTCGAGAGATCGGGTGCACTTTGTGCTGCAGGGAGACAGACAGCATCGCTCCTGGCTCCCGAACGCTCCCAGGAGAGCTTCTTCCACACCAGCCTGGAAATTGTCTTCTCTTCACTGATTTATTGAAGGCAAGAGCTCTGCAGTCATCCCCCCAGCCCTGCCTCCAGCTGCCACCGCCACCTGGTCCAACCTCTGCTGCCTGTGCCTGGAAATGGTGGGGAAAAACCACTGCCACAGCAAGCCCCAGTGCAAATCCACCAGGAGGATGGGATGAGGAACTGGGACAGGTCTTCCTTGGGTGGCTTTGGCTTGAGTTGGTCCATCTCCATGGCAGGGTGGGTGCGAAAGCCCCCAGCTCACTACCAAACCTTTTCTTCCAAAGAAACTTTCCTATGCAGTTTACCTTTTTCCCCCCAAACATGGGGCCTTGAAAACTCCACCCCATGGCATCAAGTTCCCCAAATTCATTTCTTTTCAAGCTGGGCAGAGGTAGCTGCGGGGAGAACTGCCTGACCTGGATTTCCACTCTCCCTTGGCTGGGGAGTTTTGCTCTGCTGATGCCTAATTACATCCAGGCAAATGTTATTCGTGGAGCTGGGCTCCAATCTCAGCTTCTAAATAAAGCCATTTGCGTGGCGTGGGGGAAGAGGAACGAGCGGCCACAGGACCATTAACGCTGGCATGGGAGTTAATGAGTCCTGAAGAAATCCCACATTTCTCTGGCTGCTTGGCAGGGTGGACCTGCTTGTAAGAGTGGTCTATCGAACTGCGTCCTCTCCCTTGCCTTTGTAAAGTTACTTAATATTTTATGAACATCTATAGGGTAAGGCATTAGCTTCCTTCTCCACACCAGCCCTTGATAACTTACTTGCCGTTTTTATTGCGCATTAAATGCTTTTATGGGAGTGATTGTGAATCCTTTAGAGGTGCTTCCAGTGCAATCTTGGTCGATGTCCCCTCAATACGGAGACAGCCAGCAGTGGGATGTGTTGCTCAGGGGTGTATCTCTCCCTTTAGGTTGCAGGTGGCACCTAAAAGTCTCCGATGGGGACCCCATTCAGCTGCCACCATGTGAATGCTGAGAAGTCCCAGCTCCGGGGTGCTGCCTGGGTTGGGTCTGGCTTTGCCTGCGTGGAGGCAGCGATAGGCAGGGGAAGATGTGGTGTTTGCTAGATGTGAGCTTGTGTTTGCTCAAGAAAGGTTTGCCATCGGAGGGGCAGCATTACCAGGGATGATGGATGCGCGCAGCGGTGAGTCCTGACACCTCTGAAACCACAACAGCCAGGGGAGAGCTGCTCTGGGGTACCCGTGGCGTCTCTGCTTCCTCCTAAACGAATCCCAAATTGGCAGTGATGTAAAAGGGAGGGAGGCAGGGATTTTTCTGGTTGTGACTCCTGTCTCTGCGAGGTTCTTTTGGCACTTTGCAGGGAGCCCTGGTTTTGCTACCGCTTCATCTTTCAGGTCTTTGTGATCCACTGGGTTGTGCCCTGAAATCACAGGCGGGGGGGTAAGGTGGTGACGGAGGAATGGACCGGCACAAATGCAAATGCCAACATCTGCCTTTAATGCCGGAAGATAACTTCTTTGATTGTTCATGTGTCTTTGACTTCACTTTCCAGCTGCAGGGAGGCATGGCAGGGAGGAGCCGCTGGGGAAAGGGAAGCTCCAAGAGAATACTAAGAGACCGTGGGAGCGTGGAGAATGGCTTTTAAAATATACAAACACAGGTATTCACACTGGAAATGGCATCCTCAGAGCTACTGTGTTTCTGTTTAATACTGAGAGTGATGTCTACCAAAACCCATGTCCCGTTGCTTCCACCGATCACCTGCAAGACCTTGCTGGGAAAGGGGAGGCACAAGAGGAACCAAGCCCGTGAGGATGGGTCCCAGCACCCAGCTTCTGGGCTTCACCTTCTTGTGGGTGCTATACCCCAAATTTGGCGCTGAGAATTCAGCACTAAAGGGTATGTGAGCAGAGCTAGGATCCTATGAAAAGCCAATTTGCTGAGAGGGACCCCGGCTGCTTCTTGTATCTGGCAAAACCTTCCGCAGCACCTCAGGGGAGACACAAGCTTGAAATCTTAATTAAAAAGCAGAAACCGGCGTTTCATGCTAGGCTGATATTGTGACTCTCTTCTCTTTATGGACAATTCTTATGCAAGCTCCTACTGTGTCTGTGGAATTGCTAATTTAAAGAAAACTACAGATTTGTGCAGTGCAGGGCCTGTGTCAGCAGTGTTTAACATCAGGAGAACGGAGGGGTGTGCTGATCCCTTTCGTTGTTAGGAACTTTCTTTTTAATTTCTCCCAAGCCTTCCTTTCTTGTCTTCTACTTCAGAAACCACCCAAAGGAACATTGTCACCATCTGGGGTGTGTGGAGAGAGCACCGATAAAACAAAGCATCATCATTCAGCACTAAAACAATGTTCGTGGCCAAATAGTGACAAGGTCCATCTCAGCAAAAGGTACCACGTGTAGGTTGAAGCCTCCTTTGGAAATTTCCAGGGGGAAGGGGACAGAGTTGTTCGGACAAATCCACAAACATCTCTGACTGAGAAGGCTGAGAATCGCACTTGAGAGACTTGTGATTTATGGTTTTTTTTACCTTTGATACAAGCCTGGTGGAAACCTTGGAAAGCCAGGCTGGCCTTGTCAAATCTGAGCCAGTCTCTAACCAGCCTGATGTGACCGAGATGTCCCCTCTCCAGCTGAAAAACGACTGAGGATTCCAGCCTCTAGAAAGGATTCATTTTCTTTTCATGTCTTATTAGGCACGTACGAGCTCCTCTTTTGATGTTTGACTTGGAAAAATGTAACTTCATTGCTTTAGTTTCTCCTTTTCTGGAAGAAAATAAAATCTTTTGTCCCATTAGATCAGTGGATGGGAAGAGATTTAGAAGGAAGCTGGTAGCAATGCGAAAGTTTAAGAGACCTGAAAGTGCAGTTATTTGGGATGGTCCTAATAGGAACACCCCCAAAATTAGGGAGATTTTAGGGACAGGCTGTACCTTATGGAGTTGGATGGATTTGGGGAGACCAAAAGCTCGTTTGTGAATCCCTTGGGCACGCGGACCCTGACACACACCAGCCTTTGGCCAGGCATGACTTGCACTTCCTCACAGAGATTGAAGAAAGATTTGAGTTCAGAATGATGCCAGGGACAGATGAAATTCAAGATAACTTTATCTCTCCCTTTATGGAGGAAGGACTTTTTCAGACAACGCCTAATTCAATTGTGAAACTCACTGTCGGGGCCAGTGGAGCCCCAGAGCAGAAATGGGTCTGAAAAGTCATTAGACAAATATGTACAGAAAAGGGCCATCAAGGGCTTTTAAATACAGGTCACTTACAGATATATCTTTGGCTCAGGAAGGCCCCGAGCTGCAGATTGTCAGGATTGGGAAGGGTTTATGGCCACACGCCTGTCCTGTTCCTGTGCTGGCCGTACAGGAGACTGGCCTAGATCTGGGCCAGGAAACTATTCTTTTACCCTTAACACAAATGGGCTCTGCAAAATTATTAGAGATCAGGCAAAATGGGAGCTGGAAGGAAATTCAGATTGGATCTGACTTTGTTGCTAGTTCCTTGTGGGAAGACAGGGGTTTGGACACAATTTGGGTTTTTTCCCCTTGTTCCAGAGATGCTCAAACTTCATCCCTGTGATCCGGCTGTGAGGAAACAGCCCTCATGTTCTCAAAAGCTGCAAATCACAGAATCTCAGAATGCTATGGGGTGGGAAGGGATCTCTGGAGATCATCCGGTCCAAATCAGTGGGTTCAAGAGAAAGTGATGCCTTCAGCAGAGCGGTGGGGCTGGTGGGCACGGAGCTGCGTGGGTTTTCTCTGGAGACTCTTGGTCACAGGGGCCCAGGAAACCTCGAGCATCTCCAGGCTGCAAAGAGAGTGAGAAGACGGGCGCGGGGTGGTGTTGGGTACTTGTGCTGGGTAATGCAGTTTCCAGACAGAACAGGCCAGCGGTGAAGTAGGTTGATGGATTAGTCTATCATCTCAGTGAAGCGAGGTTTGCGTCTGCCTAAGGGCATGGCTGTAAATGAGCCCCTAATGGATTCTGCTCCTAAAACTTCCCTGTAATACAGAAATAGCTGCATCCCTTAGAAGTGGGAAAGGGCTTGAGGGGGGGTGGGGAGGGCTGAGATAGGCTTCGAGTTACCCCTGAGGGAAGGGATGCTGGAGCCCCAAGGTGGTTTGGAAGGCAAGGAAAACCTCTGCTGAAGCAGCCTGGGCGATGCTGAGACTGGTTAGAGACTGTGAAAGGGGGGACGTGGGCATCCCCCCTCCTCGCTCCCAAGCTCTGCTTGCTCGTATTGCTGCTGCTGCCATAATAAATTGGGATGGGGATCTGCTCCTGTCTCTCCACCCTCCTCCCCCTGCACCTCGGGAACCCCCAGTTTGGCTCAGATATGGGATGCTGAGAGGCAGGTGGCCTTGCCATGGCGGGGACCACGAGGACCATCCTTTGCCAGCCAGGATGCTGCTCTGCTTGGGTTCTCTCCTGCACAGCCACCTCCCATCCCCTCCCTGTTCCAGCAGCCCTTGCTCTCCTGCTGGGTCAAACAGAGGGAGACGTGGGGCTGTTATCTCCTCGGCGTGGCTGAGGGCTCCTCGATGCTAACAGTGTCGCACTGTTTCTCCATGTCTGCAAACAAACAAATAAACAAATAAATGCTGTCTGCTCCCTGATGATTTTAGCTTCTCAAAGTTGTTTGTTTTTTTTGTTTTTTCTTTTCGGTTTTGCAGCTCCTGGATGGATGGAGAATGATCCTGAGCATGCAAAGGAAACACCAGCGGAGATGGTGGAGGCTGATGGATCCATAACTGCAGGAACAGGTATGGGGTGGTGGGGGCAAGTCTCATGGTGGGACTGGTCTTGTGCCTGGTGTTGGCCCCTCAAAATGAATATGGTATACATGGGGGTATCTCCTCCTGCCTTTTTATCTGAAAATCTCAAAATCCATCCTCAGGAAAGTGCAAAACCCTCCATTGTGAGGGCTCAAACCCACCCAGGGCAGAGCAGGGACCCAAACCACCAGGTCTTGCCCATCTCTCTGGTGAAGTTCAGAGTTTCTTTCCTGCCCATACGAAGCCACTAATGTCCATCCCTGGCAGAGCCCGAACCTGCTGAACAGACCCTGGGTGTAATGTCTGAGCCATTCTGGCCACCTGGGCCCAAGGGGTGGTGTTGGTGCCCAGAGCATCGCAGAAGTGACATATCTCCCCTGGCAACATCCATCACCTCAACTTAGCTCACAGCCTTGGTCCATCAAACCCTAAGAACTAAGTAAAAGGGAGGTATAAGCCCTGGCGAGGTGCTCGCTGGGATTCAGAGCACTTTAATTATGGGAATTCCCATAGAAGCCTCCCTGGGTGACACCTTCCACAATAACCCGTGTGTGTGGTGACTGCCCCAGTGCCACACTGCACACCCAACACTGCAGAGATGCCACCAGAGTCTCCACCAGCAGCTGGGACCTGCCAGGAACCATTGGGTCCCCACCTACGGTCTGGTTCCTGCTGCCAAATAACCTGCAATTGGGGAGGGAAACACCACAGAGGCAGAAAATACCCTCAGTGTTTAGGGCCTCAGTGTTTGCAGGGTCTGTGTTGTTACCAAAATGCTGTTTGCCCCCACTCGTGCTCGCTCGGTCCCACCCAAAAGGAGAGCAGGGCAGCAGGAAAATCTGGGCTCTACCCCCCCCACCTACGGTCTGGTTCCTGCTGCCAAATAACCTGCAATTGGGGAGGGAAACACCACAGAGGCAGAAAATACCCTCAGTGTTTAGGGCCTCAGTGTTTGCAGGGTCTGTGTTGTTACCAAAATGCTGTTTGCCCCCACTCGTGCTCGCTCGGTCCCACCCAAAAGGAGAGCAGGGCAGCAGGAAAATCTGGGCTCTACCCCAGCATCTCCCAAGCTCAGGTTAAGACGAGGACGTGTTGATGTCAGGGATGGGGAGGGGTGGAAGGGGTCCACGCCAAGCTGACAGAGGCAGACCCAGCCCTGAAAAGCCCCAAGACACAGGCGGTGTGGGGAGAAAGAGTTTGGAACTGCCATCTCCACCTCGCAGAGGGGCTCAGAGCAGCAGGGAAACGCGGAGCCACTGCAGCAATGCCCTCTCGTGGGGATTCCTTCAGCTCTCGAGCTCAATCCACTCCTGGAAAAAAATGGAGCTTTGGGATGCTCCGACTCATATAAACTTAATTTCTGCGGGGCTGGTTTCTTTTTATTTATATATTTTTTTTCCTTTTGCCAACACGCCTGTCAGTCAGGGTTGTGATTTTGTTTTCTCCCCCCCCAGTCCTTTTTAGACTTACCAATGCCAGCAGTTTTTTTCCAGGCCAGCATAAAATCCCACAAACACGTGGGATTCTCCAGCCCTGGTGGGACTTGAATATAGATCATCTGCGTCTCCTGTTGCCTGCCCTAAATCCAACACTGTGCCTTCCCTACGGAGCCCAGCAGCGATGCCAGACCCTCCCTGTGCAGTGACACTGGGGCAGAGACACTGGAGCTGTTTCTCATCCCTTTGCTGAGATCCCACTGGCCGGACAAACAGCAGAAAATCAGGCTGTAACCTGGGGCATGGAGTTGTTCGTTTGATCTCTTCCTGGAGCTTATTAGTGGAGAAAACAGGGGGAGCTTCAGGAGTTGGAGTGGTGCCTCCCTTATCCCAGTAATGCCCTGGGGGTGGGGAAAAAAAGCACTGGTTCAAGTCAAGCTGCAGAGAAGCCGTGGGGCTGATGGCAAACATGGAATGGGCAAGAGGATGGGACCTGCGAAGCCCCGCAGCTCTGGAGCTGCTTTCCAGACCTGCTTCGCTTTTTTTTTTGCAGCCCTGCAAAATTTCCCTTGTTTCCTGCCAGGGAAATTTGCCTTTCAAATGGGCAACCTCCCGCAGCTGCAGAAATTGTCCTTGGGTTGCCCAGGTGGTTGCCCAGGCTCAGCCCTGGTGCTCGCTGTGGCCACCCTCTCCCCAGCCAAAAACAGTGGAAGTTTTCCAGCTTCTGCCTCTAACTGCTGGTAGGTCGCTGGGATGGTCTTGGGTCTTGCACAAAGTCTGGCAGATTTTACCTTGCCAGGAGTCTTTCTAATCTGCCAGATGATTTCCTTCCCATCCCTTTCCATCATTTTTATGGCCTCGCAGGTCTCGGTGCCGCTCAGCGGGAGGTGGGGGATCCAGCTCGGGCGCCGCAGCGAGCGCCTGATTCATCACCGCTAATTCCTTTTGCCATTTGCCATAATAACAATAATCAAAACGAATTAATTTGGTGTTTAGTGGGGAAGGAACGTTGAAACTGCATGGGAACGGTGCTGCAATCAAATAAGGTACGTGTCAATTCAAAGTGAGATCTCTTTATCTCTTTAATAGCTGTCTACCTATGTATGACTACATTTTATTCTGAAGGACCAGCTATCATATCAATACAACTTATAGTTATTCAAAAATGTTTTTCATCTTTCACAGCTTGTTCTAAATATTTTAGTAAATATAAAGTGGATTTCTTCCTTTAATCCTCCCTTAGAATGAGGCAGAAGATAATAAAAACCGCAGTTTTCCCCACAACGAACGTACCTTTTTATAGCTTATTGGGAATCAAGCAAAATATATCAATTAGATGATCGTGTGGAGCAGCTTCTTCTTTATGGGGTGATAACTCTAGGCAGACAGAAACAAACTCTCTGGGTATATGGCCACGGTGTTTATTAGCCAAAGATACATTTATATGAGGCTAATAGGAAACACCATCAATTTATTATTAGCACTAGATAAAGGTCAGAGCTAATAAAGGACTTACACATTTTAAATGAGACTTGGGTCCCAGATTTAGGGTCTTATCTAAAACCGATGCTCAGTGTCCTCCAGAGACCTCCTCAGCTGGTCGGTGCCTCGTTGAGGTTCACCACTCTTGGGCTGAAGGAAGGAGGAAGGACAGTGACCGTGGGGTGCAGGGACTGTCACCTCAGCTGAGATGGGACCTGGACCCGGAGTGATAACAGGGTGGAGATGCTGGATCTGTCCTGGGCACACTACTGCCTTGGGGCCATCCATGCTCTGGTGGCTTTTTCATGGTGCTCCAGGGCGTTTTTGACTAAGTCACCTGCTGGCACTGCCCATCTCGCCAATGCTGAGCAGTATCTAAAGGGCAGGTGGCAAGAGGTTGGGGCCAGATTCTTCTTAGTGGTGCCCTGCAACAGGACAAGGGGCAATGGGCACAAACTGGAACAAGGGAAATTCCACCTGAACATGAGGAGGAACTTCCTTCCTTTGAGGGTGGCAGCGCCCTGGAACAGGCTGCCCAGAGAGGGTGTGGAGTCTCCTTCTCTGGAGAGGTTCAAACCCACCTGGATGCATCCCTGTGCAACCTGCTCTGGGTGACTCTGCTCTGATAGGGGGTTGGAGGAGATGATCGACACAGGTCCCTTCCAACCCCTGCCAGTCTGCAATACTGTGATTCTGTGATGTCCTCCCTGCTCTGCCCTTCATCCTGTCTCAGGAGGATGGTGACCTCCGATACTGTGATTCTGTGATCTCCTCCCTGCTCTGCCTTTCATCCTGTCTCAGGAGGATGGTGACCTCCTGGTGACACCAACTGCCCATTACACAGAGGACTTCTCATTACACAGAGGAGGTGTGAAGCTCTCCCTGGAGTGAGGGGTTTTATTCTCACCCTGGTGCTTTGCAGGGAGGAGACACTGGACGGGAAGATGTGCTCTGGCTATGGGGAGACCTCAGAGAAATGCAATGCACACAAGGACCACCTGGAGCACCTCCCTTACGAGGAAAAGCTCAAGGAGCTGGGACTCTTTAGCCTGGACAAGTGAAGACTAAGGGGAGACCTTATTTATAAGTATCTAAAGGATTAGTTGAAGGATGTTGGAGCTGGAATCTTTTCAGTGGTTTCCAGCGATAGGACAAGGGACAACGGGCTCAAGCTGGAACATGGGAAGTTCCATTCAAATATGAGAAAAAACTTCTTTACAGTGAGAGTGGCAGAGCCCTGGAACAGGCTGCCCAGGGAGGTCGTGGAGTCCCCTTCTCTGGAGAACTTCAAGACCCGCCTGGATGCAGTTCTGAGTGATGTGCTCTGGGTGTTCCTGCTTTAGCAGTGGAGTTGGACCAGATGATCTCTAGAGGTCCCTTCCAACTCTGACAATTTTGTGATTCTGTGAAGGACCAGCTGAGCCATCAGCCCTTCTTCGGGGGCGAGAAACCTCCTTCATGATAGATGATAGACCTGGACCAGCTGAGCCTTCTTTGGGGGCAAGAAACCTCCTTCATGATAGATGATAGACCTCTCTGGGCTTCTGGTTTGCACCAACGCTGTGCAGGAGCCCTGCTCTGAGGTTTGCATTAGGTCCCCATGGAGTGGCCTGGAGTGTTTCTCCTTTGCCAAGGCTCCAGTGAAGCAGCCGGCAGAAGATCATCCCGTGGTGCTACGTCTACCCCCGAGCCATGCTGGGCTCTCGTCTCTATTTTCTTCCCGTCATTCAGAGGCGAACTTCATGGGGGAAATATGAAAGAAACAAATTAGAATTGCCTCGCTGGTGTGACAGCGAGGAGAGCTCTGAGTTGGAGAAGCTGAATGGAATGATAAATCCCATCACTTAAACCGCGTAATGAATTTTCCTGGAGATTTGTCTCAGTGTAAAGAGAGAGAGAGGGGGGAAAAAGTATGAAATTCTCCTCCGATTTGGCAGAAGGGTTGCAGGCAGCTCTGACTGAAAAGTGTAAATCTGAAGAGTTTGTGCCTGCAGCGCATCCAAATAAGTTCCCCTTCCTTAATAGTCCTGGGTGCAATTTTCAATGAAATGTCAAATCGTCTTTGCCTCCACTGGCATTCGGTCTAATAACATTATTTTGTCCAAGGAGCCTGGAGAACTAACGTGTTCCAGGAGTAATTCTGCAGCTAAATATAGAAAAGAGGATTTTTTGCATTACAAGAAAACATTTTTGTGCTGTGAGGGACTTCTGTGGGGGTTGGAAAATCCTTTGCCATTGATTTGTTGGGTGACCTTGGATAAATCACTGTCCCTCTCACTGCTTACGTCTCCTTCCCTCTCTGAACTTCTCATGTATTTAAGTTGCAAGGTCTTTGGGGCAGGGACCAGATTTGCTACATCCTTCTCAGTACACAACACCAGGCTCATCCAGGAACATTATAGATCAAGTGATGGACATGGAAATACATTATTTTTTTTTTTTATTGCATGTAACATAGCTCTATATGGTCTGCTATACTGAAGGAACCATGAATTAGAGAACAGCCACTGCTCTAGTGTTAGGATTTCCAAAATCCTGTAGGATTTCCAAACTCCTGTAGGAGTGAGATGCTCATGTAGAACAGCTCCCCAGCCTGGGAAGGAAGGACACCATGATACAAAGGTTCTTCAGACACTTTCTTTGGAGGGGTCCGCAGTAAAACAGGCAACAAACTTGAGAGAGTCAGACTTTTCCTCAAAAGCAGACCTCAGGAACCCACAGACAAAGCCTATTGCAACCTCCCTCCCCAGGAAATTCTAAAGAAACACATGTTTAATGCACGAGGATCCAAAATATTTATACTGTATTCTGAGACATGAGCAACCCTATCTAGCGACAGAGGTATTTTGATGACAGCAAACAGGAAAACATAGTTCATTTCCATGAAGGCTGTGCCTGGAGCACAGGCACCTGGGGAGTCAACTGAGACCTCACCAGCCCCAGGGAGCTCCTACCAGGCTGAAGACCTCATTTCGCCACTTTCAAGCCCAGAAAAGACGGGGTCTGTGTATGATCTGGACTGTCCCATTACTGCCAGCAGCTC
Source organism: Calidris pugnax (assembly GCF_001431845.1). Taxonomy (NCBI): domain Eukaryota; kingdom Metazoa; phylum Chordata; class Aves; order Charadriiformes; family Scolopacidae; genus Calidris; species Calidris pugnax. The sequence continues at coordinate 310,868 of NW_015090941.1, forward strand.
CCACCCTCCTTTCCACATCTGAATATCAAGCTACACCATATTTTCTTTTAAAAAATCTCCTTTTTTTTTTTTTTTTTTTTAAGAGAGGCCCAGAGGAAAAACCCTGCAAGCTGCCTCCTGCGGGGATGGAGCTCCAGGCATGAGCAAACCTACAAATATGTACTAGGGAAAACACATTAAAAAATTATATTCCCTCAGGTAAAATATGAATGTTCCTCTGTGTTCAGACCGTGTTGTCTCACTTCACTGCTTTTTTTATACAGAACCAGAGTATTGGCTGTTTTGGCCATAACCAACCTGTGGGTCTGTCCAGAGAGAGACAGCAGATTTTAAAGAAATCCTGAAGATTCTCTGCAAAAAACGTATTTTAATCTTAAAAAACAAAACAAAATGGATTAATTCGAATGAACCTCTCAGGCCAGTGACACAAAATCTGGTTGTATCAGGTCTCACCAAAGAAAGGCAAGGTTTTGAAGCAATCTCCTGAGCTTCAGGGGAAGCATGGCTTCCAGCCTCCCATCGGCACCAATCTCCCTCTCCGTCCCCGCTCTCAACAAATACTCAAAGCCCATCCATCTCGTCCGACAAGGGACAATTACGGATTTGTTGCACGAGGTACATTAGTTACATTGATTTGGCTTCGCAGCCCCAGCCGAGGTACCTTTAGTTCCACGCAGTACATTAATGGGAGCAATGGGCATGACAACTCTTACACACAAAAGCACCGGGCTACTTACAGCTGGTAAATGAACCTTGGAACTTACATAAAGCAGAAGGTAATGAAGAGTAATAGAAGTTTTAAGCAATTCATTTTTCTTTCTCTCTCACTCTCCTTCCTACTGTCTCTTTTTTCCCTTTTCCTTCACCCCTTTTTCCTTCAAGGGTTACGGTGAGTGGTCTTGTCTTCCTCAACGGGGGTCCTCAAGGGACACCATCCTCATCACCACCATGTTACTGCAGCCAGGGCGTGGAGGGCCATCAGTGTGATGTGAAGGGGAAGCAACTTGGCAGCTACCCCACTCCTCCCAGCTCTGTTGAATAAAAATTTTTGTCCTAAAAACGCTTCAGAACATTGCAAAAAGAAGAAAAGGATAGAAAGTGCTTCTTTTAGCATAGAACATGTTAAAAAATGTTCTGGAATGCATAGATTTGAGAATTATAACAAAAAAATCATTTTTTTTTCCCCTCTTTTCTTTTTTTTTTTTTTTTTCTGTTTTGCCCTGGCTGGGCAATAGGAATGAGCCTTGGCTGGATATTTCTGCAACTAACGGGGTACTAACCTCCTCTCCAATTCTTAGCCTCACATCCTGGCTTAAGGACAGTAGGAACTTCCCATGGGCTGTATTAAAAATCATTGCCCTCATTAACATTTCAGGCTATGCAGGTGAGTATATACGCATGCAAGTGTCTGTCAATTGAGGTGATCCAGCACAAAACCATTTTGGTGGCTTGGATTTTGACTGGTGAACACAGGGACGGGGTTGAAGGATGAAACTCAGCAGTTCAGTGGAAATCTTGTCTAAAAACCAGACCCAAGCTCAGCAGGGATGTGATTTTGAGACCAAATGTTACCTGAATTTTGGAAGGATGGTTTTTATTTGCCCAGTGGGATAGAGCGGAGGGGGGGGCTGGTGCAAGATTTTGGGTGGGCCAGGTCTCTAAAGGCTAGATGGGGTTTGAGATCCAGGTGCTGGTAATGGCTCACAGCTGTCTAAAGAGAAAGGCAGCTATTCCGGTCGTCGGCTTCAGAGAGGTTTAATGCAGCCTAATGCAACCCTTTTTGTCTTAGCTTTGCTGATGTGCTGATGAGCTGAGAGCGGTGGTACACCTCCCAACCCCAAAACCTCTCCCGGAGGGAAAGAAAAGCTGTGTCTGCAGTGAAATGTCCCGGCCGAGTGGAAACGGGAAGGCTGAAAGCCAAAGGAATAATTTAGAAAATTACCAAAAAATGCCCATTTAATTCTTTCCCATTTCCTGAGCTATTTTTGGCCCTGGAAACCTCCAGATGTGATGGGAAGCAAGCGTTCTGAAAATATTAAATTGCACAGATAAATTTGGGGTCTTTCATCTTTATTTTTGATTGGGAGAGGGAATGTGGACAATAAGAAAATTCTTGTGGACTCTTCTTTGCTGCAGGGTTTCACCCTCACTCCAAGTCATAGAATCATAGAATCATTGAGGTTGGAAGAGACCCTTGGGATCATCGAGTCCAACCATCTCCCCTACTCTACAAAGTCCTCCCCTACACCATATCCCTCAGCACTGCATCTAAACGGCCCTTAAACACAGTCAGGGATGGGGACTCCACGGGGTTTCACCCTCACTCCGAGTGCTACAGCAATGGTCAGGGTTGGCAAAAGCATCTTGATGCCAGCAACCCACCCGTTGGAGGCATCTCTGGGACATGGTCTAATGGGTTAAACGTGAGACTGGAGCACTAAAAACCCAGCTCTGCTCTCAACCACCCGTCGCCTGAGCGTGAGCAGAGCGTGTCTTCCCATTTCCCTCCGGAAAATGGAAACCGTTGTTTTTACGGGGGTTGAGCTGTGAAACACGAGGGTGGTTTGTTGTGAATGTGGCTGAAATTTGCTTTTCTACCCAGGAAACAGGCAGCGTGGCACGAAGTATTGCAGTGCAAATTACACTTTCCTTTATTACTACATTGCTACAGCAATGCTACAATGCTACAGCAATGGTCACGGTTGGCAAAAGCATCTTGATGCCAGAAACCCACCCGTTGGAGGCATCTCTGGGCCATGGTCTAATGGGTTAAACGTGAGACTGGAGCACTAAAAACCCAGCTCTGCTCTCAACCACCCGTCGCCTGAGCATGAGCAGAGCGTGTCTTCCCATTTCCCTCTGGAAAATGGAAACCGTTGTTTTTACGGGGGTTGAGCTGTGAAACACGAGGGTGGTTTGTTGTGAATGTGGCTGAAATTTGCTTTTCTACCCAGGAAACAGGCAGCGTGGCACGAAGTATTGCAGTGCAAATTACACTTTCCTTTATTTGGGCTTTAGATTATGGAACTAAAATTAAATTTAAACTCTTTGCGGAAAGGTAATTTTTCCTAATCACTCACACTGCTGCACAGATCTCTACAACTTGATTACATTCTAATTAGATTAATTGGATGGAGAATAATTTCTTTCTCCAAGAAGATCAACTACAAAAGACAAACAATTCTATAGACTCTGCAGGGGAAAAAAAAATACAACAAAAAAAACCAAACCCTCACTCAAAGCTTTAAAACCAAAGCACAAAATACAGAGTAATACAACAAAAAAACCAAACCCTCACTTTAAAACCAAAGCACAAAATACAGAGTAATTAAATTGTTAAAGAATTTATGAGCATATCTAGATGAGCAGGGGTGGTGGGTTTTTTTTTCCCCTTTTCCCCTCTTTCATCATTTTCCTTTGTGCTCTCCCTCTTTTTCTCCCGACCATAAAATGAGATGTGGAATTCCAATTCCTTCATTGATTTTTGAGATAAAAATTTAAGAAACTCGAGTAACAAAAGGTTGCAGTCCTGCGTTCTGCATGTGAAATGGATTGCCTTTGTTACAGGGGCAGAAAATATTGAACTGTATAATGCTGCGAGGTCTTTGGCCTGAATACTAATACCCGCTACTTACCAGAAATGAACACAAGCCAGGGAGGTCCAGCATCTCTCGATGGGCTTTGGCATCCCAAAATGGGATGTCAGGGAGTGAGGGATGAGGGACTCGAAAATGGGTTCCAGGGCTCGATTTCTCTGCTTGGCCCAATATTCCTGAGCTGAGCTGCCTGTGAATTGGTGCCATGCAGCTTTTTCGTTGGATGCAATCGCTTGGTAGAGCACGTGGTGGTTTCAGAAGAGGCTGCAATGTGCTGTCCTAGGAGGTTGGGTTCCTGACGGCCTCGCTGGATTCTTCCATTTGCCCTTTCCTCAGGCCGTGCTCACCTTTGCTGGGCACAAGTTCAAGCCGAGATGGGAGAACTCGTGGCTGTAAATTCATCCTCACCTGGGAGGGAGGCACGGTCATTGGGCAGCGTGGCTCTTCCCTGCCACACACTCTGTGTGGATGGAAGATGCTGGGCTGCAAATGAAGCTTGCGGGAGGCTGGGGACCTACGAGGGCTACAGGGAGATTCCAGCAACTCATCCTTGAAGCTCTGGTGTCTCTCAGCACCAGGTTGAGAGGCGTCAGGGCCCGTTAACTTCTGGGAAGGACACAGAGGCTCCTCAGTTGCTCTCTGTCGTCTCGTAAAAATCCATCTGCGATGAGAGCAGAAAGGAAACTTTGCCACTTGACCTTCAATATGCCCAAGCAGGTCAATTATACGGGTGCAAATGGGACCAGATTTGTTCTGGCGACTCTCAGGTCAACGCGACTCTTTCACGAACGGTCCTACAAGGGCTGCTGAGAAAATGCACCTTCCCCGCTATTCAAGGAACGAGCAAATTGTACCTCTCTGCAGCGGCGCTGGAGATCATCGCTGCTAAATGATACAGTATTGGAGCCCTCTTCCTTCTCCCTTGCAGCCATTTGTTTCGCCGCGAGACGGGTGGCAGATTTATGCCTCGCTAGTTCAGCGGCTCGGCAAGGTGTTTGGCTGGTTCGTGCTGAATGCTAAGTGCACTCCAGAGTTTGAAATATGAAAAGTATTTGGATAAAGCAGATAGGCCACCTTGAAGACATAATCCCCAGGAATAATGACAGGGCCTGGCAAAGCCAAAGCAAGTACTGAAATTAATAGCAAGAGATCTATTAAAGGGATTAGCCGCATGTTGTAACACTTTAAATGCTTTATCTCACAGTGCTTGTGGCAGGAACTATATATTTCCCCAAAATAAATGGCTAGGGGATGATTTATAGATTAGGGAGGGTGGAAAGAAACTTTGCACACTTGAATTTCCAAATCTCTGAGCTTTGGCTGGGGGTAAGGGACGGTGACTTGGCCCTCATAGGACATCTCTATTAGTGTCTTAGTTGTGATCAAGATGTGCCTGTGAAGGGATCCTCCTTGTTGTCCCCATCAGCTGTGTTTTAGTTCACACCCTGGTGTCATCCTGGAGAGCATGGACTGGACCCTGCCCAATGCCCCTGGCTGGGAAGGTGTCATCTGGAAGCATCCTGGCCGTGTCCAGAGCATGGGATAGCGCTGGGGCAAGTCTAAAACACCCCCTCAAACTCATACCATTGACTCATAGAATGGTTTGAGTTGGAAGGGACCCTAAAGCTCACCCAGTGCCACCCCCTGCCCTGGGCAGGGACCCCTCCCACCACACCAGGGTGCTCCAAGCCCCCTCCAACCTGCCCTTGAACCCCTCCAGGGATGGGGCAGCCACAGCTTCTCGGGGCAACCTGGGCCAGGCTCTCACCACCCTCCCACCAAACAAGTTCTTCCCCACATCTCAGCTCCATCTCCCCTCTTTCAGGGTCAAACCCTTCCCCCTCCTCCTATGGCTCCCCTCCCTGATCCAGAGTCCCTCCCCAGCTTTCCTGGAGCCCCTTGAGGGACTGGCTGGGGCTCCAAGGTCTCCCTGGAGCCTTCTCTTCTCCAGGCTGAACCCCCCCAACTCTCTCAGCCCCCCCTCCCAGCAGAGGGGCTCCAGCCCTCCCAGCATCTCCGTGGCCTCCTCTGGACCAGACCCTTGCAGTTATTAATGCAGACATAACCATGCACACAAATATTGCCTTTATTTTTGAAGGGGAGCTGTGGTTTTGAAGACCCTCAATTTCCAGGGAGAAGCTTTTTGGGGAAGTCAGCAGCACTTGCTGCTTTCTGCACCCACAGCCCATCTGTGTCCTGTCTCTGCTTTATCTGCTCGGGCAGCCGAAACACCATGAGTCACTCCTGAAAAGGTAAGGTCCTGACATTTTGTCAACGCTAAGTGGACAGCTTAAGTGTATATACGGGCATATATCTCTATATCTACAAATATTAAAATGGCAGATTTGAGCTGTCAAAGGTCTGAGTGCTGGACTTTACAGCCAAAACCTATTTTGGATGTAATTCTGTGTGTGCCATCTGTAAGATTAAAGGAAAAATAAAGTAGAAGATGGAAAACCCCATCCCCAGGACCACACAGCAGTGGCTGGGTCTCCAGGTCTACTATTGGACTTGATTCCTCCCCAAACCTGGCTCAGGGTGATAACAGCAAAACTCTCTAGGACTGCCATGGGAAGAAAAGCCATCCTCTAACCCCTCATGTCTCATTGGCACGTAGTAAATTCTGGGATGTTCACAGGCTCTTGAACCTCCTGGCTGATGGCACAGCCTAAGCAGGTCCTTTTATGTTTCCTGACGCCCGTTAGCTAGTTTTAAGAGAATGGAAAGAACAGAAAAAAAATCAGATTTTGTCATTTCTTTTACAATATGCCCCTAAAAGGAGCCTCATAAAATATGAATTCCACTGAATGTGCTTGTTTCTAAATTCAGAACATGTGTCCAAGTGAATTTGCAGCTCGGGAAACGAAGGACAAACTGCCTGGGACGGGAGATCTGCAGACAGGCAGCTGCCCTCCCCCTGCCCTGCCATCCCTGCTGCCCCTCCAGCCTGCCCAGGAATTTTTGCTGGCCATTCCCTAAATATATTGCACCCAAGGCAGCTCACCCTCATCTCCCAGTCCCTAGTTTGTAATTTTGATATTAGATGTGCACACAGGAACGTGCTGCTGCCTCATCCCTGGCTCTTCCTTGGGGCTGCCCCTGGGTCGTGCTCTCTGGTTTGCTGAGACACCCTCAACTTCCCAAATAATGATCCCGACGCTTAAACTGGGGGAGGAAAAAACTTCCCTGCCCTGCCAAATGTTTGGAGTGCAGCAAACCTCCTCTGCCAGCCAGCCTGGGATGGGGAGAGGAGCTCTCAAATACCATTTACAATACGAAAGCTTGGCAGAATAAATTGCTTTTGATCTGTGCAAATAATTCCCTTGGCAATTTTGGGGAGGGTTTTTTTTGTTTTTTTTTGTTTCCATTTCTGCTGTGTTAACTTCATGTTTGTAATAATTAATTTCACGATAATCAGCTCAACATTGTGAGACGCAGAATCATTTCAAACCAGAAATTTCTTTTATTTTGCAAATATCAAGGCTGGAACATGAACAGAGATGAAAATGTCCCGGAGGCAGGCAGAAAGGAGGGGGCTTGATATAGGCTCCACCGTGCAAAAGTTCAGTCTTACCAAATAGACATTTTCTAAAGTCCCAGCTTCCTCCTTGTGCTGAGGACTTAATTGGCCTCCAGGTCAATATTTTTCTCCTCCTCCTTTAATTTTCTTGGGTTTTAAGGTGTGATATAGTCTCGCTGGAACCTTTTCCAGGGCAGCAGCAATCGTCAATAGCTGAGCTCATTTCTCTTTGGAGGGGGGGGGAAATAGTGTACTGGGGAGGGAAGAGAGCTGCCAGAGCAAGAGGGAACATTTACAGTCCTGTGTTGTGAGTCGTCATAAATTACCTGGCACGGCGTGAGAGAGAGAGGATGGAAGCAGGGTGTTTAATCAGACCCACATCAAGAAGTTTACTCACTTTACTCTGCTCTGGTGAGACCTCACCTGGAGTATTGTGTGCAGGTCTGGAGCCCTCAATATAAGAAGGACATGGACCTGATGGAGAGGGTCCAGAGGAGGGCCACGAGGATGATCAGGGGGATGGAGCACCTCTGCTACGAGGACAGGCTGAGGGAGCTGGGGTTGTTCAGCCTGGAGAAGAGGAGGCTCCGGGGAGACCTAATAGCAGCCTTCCAGTACCTGAAGGGGCCTACAGGAAGGCTGGGGAGAGCCTGTTTAGAAAGGCCTGTAGTGACAGGACGAGGGGCAATGGCTTCAAGCTGGAGGGGAGCAGATTTAGATTGGAGATTAGAAGGGGGTTCTTCACTGTGAGGGTGGTGGAGCACTGGAACAGGTTGCCCAGGGAGGTGGTTGAGGCCCCTTCCCTGGAGATATTCAAGGAGAGGCTCGACGAGGCCCTGGGCAACCTGGTCTAGTTGGGGGTGTCCCTGCTGACTGCGGGGGGGTGGGACTAGATGGCCTTTGGAGGTCCCTTCCAGCCTGGGCAATTCTATGATTCTATGATTCTAAGTTGCAGGACCAAACCCTCACTCCTTCATGGGAAAATTGCCCAGTGGAGGGCTGCTTCTAACGAGCAATTTATAACCTGGTGCCATCCAAAAGGATGTGAACCACTGATTCCAGGGGAGCTGTAGGGTTCTTTTATACGATCTTTTGGGGGGGCAGCACCCTCAGCTGCACCCTGCCTGGCTGCAGGAATGCTGCTCTTGTCTTCCTGGTGATGATTAACCTGCTGTTTAATTGGGGAGAGCGCCTGGGTATTTGCAAGCTTTCAGGCTCTGCTTCTCTCCATTAAAACTGTAGCAAAAACAAGGAGCAGCGCAAGTAATTTTATGGGTAATGAAAAGGGTCAAACACATTTGCTCTTTGAGGAGAGAAGCCGTAGTAAATCCTTAACTGGGAGCTGGATGGATCAGGGTTTCTGAGCATAGACAGGCAGAGAAAAAATTAGGAGGCAAGATGGGCTGATAGGTCAGTCTGGGAGGATAGATAGATGGATAGATTAAATGAAGATCTACTTAGCCATCCATCTATCTATCCTCAGTCTTCATCTAGGAGGAGAGCTCGCTCCCTATGATGGGAAATGTATCAGGATTTAAGAAGCGAGATGGATAGGTGGAGGAACAGATGGATGGTTGGGTAGCTTTCTACCAATCCATCTCCATCCGTCCTTACACCTAAATCTTTATCTAATCTAGTCGATGCCAGCAGATAAATAGCTGGAAACCTAAGTAGAGAGATAGACAGAGTTTAGGGTAGTGTGGGGAGAGAGAGGTTATACTCACCCTCAAGAGAACGAAAAGGGGAGAGGACACAGTGTCTTTGGAGCAGCCATGCCTGTCCTGCCCTTGTGCCCTGAGAGGCCACAGCTCTGCCCTGGCCGTGCCCAGGGCTGCCAATAACCTCCCCGTTCTTCCCTGCTCGCTCAGGCTCTGCCTTTGGAGGTAATTCATTTCAGAGCAGGGGAAAAAAAAGGCAAAAATTAAAAATATCTTCTTTTTTTATTTTGCCTTGCCAGCTGCTCATGTCCCCTTTCCTCCGGCCTGAATGCAGGATCATTCAACAGAAAGTTATTGGGAAAGTCACTGCATTGGTTTTTTTCTATACAAATAACACTGTATTTCAGAGCCTCTGAAATTGCAGCATGAATCAAACCGGACAGCTGGAGTCTGTGCATCCCAGTCCTCTTGTGGGAATGCACACGAGGTCCTGCTCTGCCCCTGAGATGTGTGCAGCCACCTGAAGGTCCCCAAAGATGGGTGCTCATCTGCAAGAACAACAGTTCGCTGGCCAGAGCCTTGCTCCATCCTGGGAGTGGTGTTCCAGGAGCTTTAAAACAACAAGTTCCCCATTTTTTTTAGGGAGAAGGATGCAAATGTAGGCTTAGAAGCTGAGCCCCACACCATGCATTTCTAGCAGGAGAAATCCATCCAAGTCTTGGTCCTCTCCTCTTCCAGACCCCTTCCCAAAGCCGTACAATGGAGCCTAGTCCAAAATTACGACTATTCCCCAGCACATCAGTGCTATCACACATTTTCTCTTCCAGATCCCCTCCCAAAACCTTGCAATGGAGCCAAAGTGATGACACTTCACCATCACGGCGTTGCCGTGCCACCCCGCAGCACCCCGAGCCTTTCATTCCAGTAAGTGTTATTGCTCCGCGTCCATCAATACCGAGCGCTGCAGTGGAGCTGTTATTTTAACACAGATTTGAATCCCCGCTTTGTGTGCCAAAATCGATAGAGGAATCGTGAGTGATATTTCAATAATAACGATCATGATAATAAATACAGCGATGTGCTGGATGCCGCGCTCGTATGCAGGGGCACAGTCCCTCCCGTGTATTAAAAGATCCTGACCCCAAATGGTTGGATACCAGGAAACCTGCTTATTGATTTAATGACCTTTGGCTGAAGTCATCAGCAAAGAAAAGAGACAGAAAGAAAGATGTAGATGGAGGGGAGGCAAAGTATCAAAGGGAGAAGAGCAGGCGCCTGGGAGACCTTATTGGGGTCTTTCAGTACTGAAAGGGGGCTCCAGGAAAGCTGGGGAGGGACTTCTATCAGGGAGAGGAGTGATAGATGGGGGGAATGGGTTTGACACTGGAAGAGGGGAGATGGAGCTGAGCTGTGGGGAAGAACTTGTTTGGTGTGAGGGTGGCGAGAGCCTGGCCCAGGTTGCCCAGAGAAGCTGTGGCTGCCCCATCCCTGGAGGGGTTCAAGGGCAGGTTGGAGGGGGCTTGGAGCAACCTGGGCTGGTGGGAGGTGTCTCTGCCCAGGGCAGGGGTGGCACTGGGTGGGCTTTAAGGTCCATTCCAACCCAAACCGTTCTATGAGTCTCAGACATCATGTTTACCTGAATTTATTTTATTCCACATTTTTAGCTTAGACATCATGTTTGTCTGAATTTATTTTATTCCACATTTTTAGCTCATTCCTTCCCATGTCCTAGTTCCAAGCTTGTCAGTCCCGAGGAATAAGGACACGTGATTTTGTGCCCTGGTGTGTGCAAATTGGCACAGCCCCATGCAGTCAAGTGGACTCACCCCGACAGTTGGGGCAGGGTGTAAGGTGGGTGCTGCAACAAGGTTCTTGGGTGTCATCCTGCAAGTAATTTTCCCTTTTTGGGGAAATCCATGGGCACTGTCCCCTGAGGTGGCAGCAGCTGGGATGCCTGGGGCTGGTCTGCCGTGTCCCCCCACCCGTCCTCCTCCAGGACAATGCCTTGCTGAAAACCTCTCTCCTGGCCAGACACAACCCCGTGCTAAGCCAGTCGCTTAGCATGGATGAAAGTCAACGGGGAGCCGAGGGGGTGGAGGATTTTAATACCTATCCCTCTCTAACTGCTACGGAAAGGGAAAGTTCATTGGTTGTCGATATTACCCTGCTGTGATAAAAGCTTAAGAAGCTGCTTTGCAGATGCCCACTGCGAGGAGCATGCTATAAATGTTTCCAGAGTGAAGCGATACATCACAGCTCATGGTTGCTCCCACTGAGAAAGATCCAAGCTCTGGCACCTTCCAGGGACACCCTTACGAAATGCAATCTACTGGCACCGGCACAATCAAACACCTATTGTTCCCAGGTATAAAATTGGCCACCGGTGAATTAATACCGAGTGCCTTGCTCTTAGGTAGCTCTTCCATATGTCAGTCTCAAAATGTTTTTTGTTTTTTTTTGTTTTTTTTTTTAAGAAAAGAGGTTAGCATCATCAGCATCCCTACCCTCCAGGAGGGAAACTGAGGCAGGGACAGTCCCACTCGTTGCTGCTCTGCCTGTCAGTTGACCACCAGCAAGGTATTCCTGGTGAGACCCTACCCACAGATAGGAAAAGAAGGAGATAGGAACATTTTCTGCAGATGTTCACTCCATTTCCCTAAGGAAATTAAGGTTAAAAGAAACTCCACGCTGTGTGTCTGTGTGTGTAGCTGTGTTTTCTACCACCTCTCTGATTTCTGAAATTTTTTTTTGCTATTTTCAAGCAAATTTGACAGAGGAACAGAGGTTCATGATGTTTCTGCCATCTCCTGTCTATAGCAGCTGAGCAGCAGAGAAAGTCCCCACAAATGACCTGCGTGAAGCTCTCAGCATCGTCCCGTACGATTAGATGTCAGAGCTGTGGCATGGGCTAGTGGGGAGGAAGGCAGAGGAGCCTTAAGGATGTGAAAAGTTTTGACCAGAACTCATCACCCATGAGACACAAATCTGCGGGAAACCAGCCAATTTGGAGCCAGATATTCATGTAACTACTGTTTTTTTCCTCCTGATCTTTCTGAATTACTATTTTTGTGTCTGTATGTCGAGATGGGGAGGGGAAGCCTCCAATGAGCTGTGCAAAACTCGTGCAGGGAGGCTGAAGAGAGGGTAGGAGAGGGAGCAGAGGCATCAAGAACGTCAGGCAAAACCCTCAAACTCATGTGAGAAGTAGCTGAGATGAGAGGGAACGCTTTCCTCCCCGTTGCCAGCCTGTAACCCTGCCCCTTTGTCTGTCCTGACGTTGTCTCACGTGGAATTACATCAGTTTCCTATCCAGAAACATGGATTTCATTTAACCATTCGAATCTGTATCTGCTTAGATGTTCTGGAGCTACATACGAAAGCTAAGGAAAGTTAGTTATTTTAGCCCATTTAAAGTGATTTCGCTAATGTATTCTGCAGAGTGGGTTTAGCATGTGAGCCCTTTAGTAAAATCATTACTGTATTAATGAGACCTAACCTAAAGCCACTAAACATGACTTTAAAGAAATATCTCGAAGCTGCTATTGAGATGGATGGGAGCAGAAAGAACATGTTTGTAAAGTCATACTTAGTCAAATCAAACTGGAACTCATTAAATACAGCAAAATAATTCACTGAATAATTCACTCCGGTTGAATATGAAAGATTTGAAGAACCTTGGGCTGTTTGATTGAAAACCAGCTTATTTTTATGCTCCTGTGTGTGCGACAAAGAAAAAATATGAGTTGAAGGTGGAGAGCTGTGTCACCTTGGTGTCAAGGGCCTTCCATGGAGAAAGGTTCATTAAAACTGAAGTCTGACAAATTCTGACAAGAAAGGAGGTGTGCACTTTTCTTGGGGAGGGTAATTAACAGCAGCCTGACCGACCCGGGGACACGAGGGGGTTTTGAGCATTTGTCATCTTCTGTGTGGGGTGGGATGTGACTTCTCCAGGGACTGCTGGAGCTCCAGTGGAGCTCTGAGGGTGGTGCAGATACTATTGGTTGAGGGTCTTGGGTCAGCTTGGACTTGTGGGAGACTCCTGTTTATCAAGCCAGGCTTTGAGAGTGGTGGCAGGAGTAATAA
>NW_015090941.1:335357-375068 GCF_001431845.1 Calidris pugnax
AAGAGGGGAGATGGAGCTGAGATGTGGGGAAGAACTTGTTTGGTGTGAGGGTGGTGAGAGCCTGGCCCAGGTTGGCCAGAGAAGCTGTGTCTGCCCCATCCCTGGAGGGGTTCAAGGGCAGGTTGGAGGGGGCTTGGAGCAACCTGGTGTGGTGGGAGGTGTCCCTGCCCAGGGCAGGGGGTGACACTGGATGAGCTTTAAGGTCCCTTCCAACCCAAACCATTCTATGAGTCTCAGACATCATGTTTGTCTGAATTTATTTTATTCCACATTTTTAGCTCATTCCTTCCCATGTCCTAGTTCCAAGCTTGTCAGTCCCGAGGAATAAGGACACCTCTGTGGCCCCCTACTCATCTCCCAGTGGTGACTTTGTGCCCTGGTGTGTGCAAATTGGCACAGCCCCACGCAGTCGAGTGGACTCACCCCGACAGTTGGGGCAGGGTGTAAGGTGGGTGCTGCAACAAGGTTCTTGGGTGTCATCCTGCAAGTAATTTTCCCTTTTTGGGGAAATCCATGGGCACTGTCCCCTGAGGTGGCAGCAGCTGGGATGCCTGGGGCTGGTCTGCCGTGTCCCCCCACCCGTCCTCCTCCAGGACAATGCCTTGCTGAAAACCTCTCTCCTGGCCAGACACAACCCCGTGCTAAGCCAGTCGCTTAGCATGGATGAAAGTCAACGGGGAGCCGAGGGGGTGGAGGATTTTAATACCTATCCCTCTCTAACTGCTACGGAAAGGGAAAGTTCATTGGTTGTCGATATTACCCTGCTGTGATAAAAGCTTAAGAAGCTGCTTTGCAGATGCCCACTGCGAGGAGCATGCTATAAATGTTTCCAGAGTGAAGCGATACATCACAGCTCATGGTTGCTCCCACTGAGAAAGATCCAAGCTCTGGCACCTTCCAGGGACACCCTTACGAAATGCAATCTACTGGCACCGGCACAATCAAACACCTATTGTTCCCAGGTATAAAATTGGCCACCGGTGAATTAATACCGAGTGCCTTGCTCTTAGGTAGCTCTTCCATATGTCAGTCTCAAAATGTTTTTTGGTTTTTTTTGTTTTTTTTTTAAGAAAAGAGGTTAGCATCATCAGCATCCCTACCCTGCAGGAGGGAAACTGAGGCAGGGACAGTCCCACTGGTTGCTGCTCTGCCTGTCAGTTGACCACCAGCAAGGTATTCCTGGTGAGACCCTACCCACAGATAGGAAAAGAAGGAGATAGGAACATTTTCTGCAGATGTTCACTCCATTTCCCTAAGGAAATTAAGGTTAAAAGAAACTCCACGCTGTGTGTCTGTGTGTGTAGCTGTGTTTTCTACCACCTCTCTGATTTCTGAAATTTTTTTTTGCTATTTTCAAGCAAATTTGACAGAGGAACAGAGGTTCATGATGTTTCTGCCATCTCCTGTCTATAGCAGCTGAGCAGCAGAGAAAGTCCCCACAAATGACCTGCGTGAAGCTCTCAGCATCGTCCCGTACGATTAGATGTCAGAGCTGTGGCATGGGCTAGTGGGGAGGAAGGCAGAGGAGCCTTAAGGATGTGAAAAGTTTTGACCAGAACTCATCACCCATGAGACACAAATCTGCGGGAAACCAGCCAATTTGGAGCCAGATATTCATGTAACTACTGTTTTTTTCCTCCTGATCTTTCTGAATTACTATTTTTGTGTCTGTATGTCGAGATGGGGAGGGGAAGCCTCCAATGAGCTGTGCAAAACTCGTGCAGGGAGGCTGAAGAGAGGGTAGGAGAGGGAGCAGAGGCATCAAGAACGTCAGGCAAAACCCTCAAACTCATGTGAGAAGTAGCTGAGATGAGAGGGAACGCTTTCCTCCCCGTTGCCAGCCTGTAACCCTGCCCCTTTGTCTGTCCTGACGTTGTCTCACGTGGAATTACATCAGTTTCCTATCCAGAAACATGGATTTCATTTAACCATTCGAATCTGTATCTGCTTAGATGTTCTGGAGCTACATACGAAAGCTAAGGAAAGTTAGTTATTTTAGCCCATTTAAAGTGATTTCGCTAATGTATTCTGCAGAGTGGGTTTAGCATGTGAGCCCTTTAGTAAAATCATTACTGTATTAATGAGACCTAACCTAAAGCCACTAAACATGACTTTCAAGGAATATCTCAAAGCTGCTATTGAGATGGATGGGAGCAGAAAGAACATGTTTGTAAAGTCATACTTAGTCAAATCAAACTGGAACTCATTAAATACAGCAAAATAATTCACTGAATAATTCACTCCGGTTGAATATGAAAGATTTGAAGAACCTTGGGCTGTTTGATTGAAAACCAGCTTATTTTTATGCTCCTGTGTGTGCGACAAAGAAAAAATATGAGTTGAAGGTGGAGAGCTGTGTCACCTTGGTGTCAAGGGCCTTCCATGGAGAAAGGTTCATTAAAACTGAAGTCTGACAAATTCTGACAAGAAAGGAGGTGTGCACTTTTCTTGGGGAGGGTAATTAACAGCAGCCTGACCGACCCGGGGACACGAGGGGGTTTTGAGCATTTGTCATCTTCTGTGTGGGGTGGGATGTGACTTCTCCAGGGACTGCTGGAGCTCCAGTGGAGCTCTGAGGGTGGTGCAGATACTATTGGTTGAGGGTCTTGGGTCAGCTTGGACTTGTGGGAGACTCCTGTTTATCAAGCCAGGCTTTGAGAGTGGTGGCAGGAGTAATAATCACACATCTCATTTTTTTGCTTGCCATCTAAGTTGTCCCTGTCCCCAGGCATCCATAGCTGCAGTGAGGAGGAACCAACCCTGTGTGGGGCTGTGAGCACAGCAGGGCTTGTGCGGGAATCATAGGATCATGGAATGGTTTGGGTTGGAAGGGACCTTAAAGACCACCCAGTGCTACCTCCTGCCCTGGGCAGGGACACCTCCCACCAGCCCAGGTTGCTCCAAGCCCCATCCGACCTGACCTTGAACCCCTCCAGGGATGGGGCAGCCACAGCTTCTCGGGGCAACCTGGGCCAGGCTCTCACCACCCTCACACCAAACAAGTTCTTCCCCACATCTCAGCTCCATCTCCCCTCTTTCAGGGTCAAACCCTTCCCCCTCCTCCTGTGGCTCCCCTCCCTGATCCAGAGTCCCTCCCCATCTCTCCTGGAGCCCCTTGAGGAACTGGAAGGGGCTCTAAGCTCTCCCTGGAGCCTTCTCTTCTCCAGGCTGAACCTCCCCCACTCTCTCAGCCCGTCCTCCCAGCAGAGGTGCTCCAGCCCGTGGAGCATCTCTGTGGCCTCCTCTGGCCCCGCTCCAACAGGTCCATGTCCTTCCTGTGCTGAGGTAGAGCTCTGTGCTGCATCTTTTTCTCCTTGCAAAGGCAGCTCCAAGCGCAGCTGAGGTTTAGGAGGGGACACAGGCTCGCCGAGGTGAGGGCTGGCTCCAGCAGCCCGTGTGCCACCATTTGCCTTCCCCAGGCAGGGAGAACAGTCTGCTCTTAAATTGAGGAAAAAGCTATTACCATTTTGCGCAAGTTTGTAGGCCAAATCTCAGATCTGGTCCTAACTGCTAAGACATCCCTGCAGCTTAAGAAATGCTCATCCTTGGTTTGCCTACCAAGAAAACTCTGTTAGAGGTAAGGTGACCAGTGGCACGTATCTTCCCTCCGTGCCCCAACCCCTCCTTTAACCCTCTTGATGCCACCGGCGAGGTGACTCCGCAATTCGCTCAGGAATCTCCCAGCAAAAGAAGAAGCTTTAAACAAAATACAATTTTACAGTTCATTTCAGTTAATCACAGACTCTATGTTCCGAAATGATCTTCTCAGCATTGCCTATGGAGAGAGGCGATGGCTGATTGGCATTCCATTACTAAACAGCTAAGCCATTCATAATGCAAAAAAACAGACTTGATGGAAAGATTTGATTCAGTTTTCAAGCTAGACTAATTCAAAACCCAGTGCTCTATAAATCAGAGCAAATGTTCTTTATAAAAAAATATAGCCAGAGCCCATGTGCAGTATCAGACCTATGATTTATGCCTGTATCCCATTAAACTGAAGGACAAGTGAGGGGAGCGTGGGGCTGCCACTGAATACTAGATTCCCTTCTGCCCCATAATAAACATGTTCAGCGACTGCAGAAATAGCCTCAATGTTTGAGGGACGTTTGGGGACGTTATGTTTTCCTCCAGGGAGGGGGCACAGCTAAGCCCTCCTGTTGCTGCCTGCAGGGACAGCAGAGCCTTCAGAGGGGCAGAGGATGGAGAGGAGCAGATTGCATGCCTCGTGGCTCTGTGGCCCCACAGACGAGCTCCAGGGAGGGCTGTTCCCAAGGCAGTGAGCACCTACAGAGACAGCACCCCTTGCACGTCTGTGTGCACACACCGAGGATGCTCAGACCCACATGCTCTTGTGGCTTTTGGGGGCTATCACAGTCTCGTTCCAGCTCTGCTGAAACCCTTAGTTTTTCCTTCTTGGTTGCATCACCTTATGCCCTGAAGAGTGTCCTGAGTGCAGAAAGCAGAGGAAAACAGCATTTCTCAACACACTGGCACGGTGGTCAGCAGCTTACAGAAGGGCTGGTGGGTGGAAGATCTCCTCTGAGCAGCTCTTGACTCATGGCATGTCTTGAAGTTCACTCTGAGGGTGGTGAGAGCCTGACCCAGGTTGCCCAGAGAAGCTGTGGCTGCCCCATCCCTGGAGGGGTTCAAGGGCAGGTTGGAGGGGGCTTGGAGCAACCTGGTGTGGTGGGAGGTGTCCCTGCCCAGGGCAGGGTGTTGGAACTAGATGATCTTTAAGGTTCCTTCCAACCCAATCCATTCTATGACTGATAGACACACAGACATTGGTGTGCTGCCCAAGGGCAGCCTGGATGGGAAGCCCTGGGATCCCACACCAGCCTCCAACTCCAGCTGCATGGCTGAAACCATGAGCTGCTCTGACCACGGGCACATTTACCCTGCTCTCCTCCATCCTCTTCCCTGCTGAACACTGGTGTGAGTTGTGCTGGTAGTGTCACACTGGAAAACAGGATTGTCCAAAGATGGGAACTTAAGGTTTGATGAGAAATCTGTATCCTGAAGAGCTGATTAAGGAATGAAACAGCAGTAATGGGAAAATGGCAGGAGAACAAGTCCAAAATGTACAGGATGGAGCATCCCTTCCTGCAGAGCATTCCTGCTGTCTGATCTCCAGCACCTTCATGTCCCAGTGCAGGAGCTGAACCGCAGAGATGCCAAGCAGCTCTCCCAGATGAGGTCTGTTGGAGAGGGAGGATTTGACCCAGGAATGCTCACCCCCAAGCTGCAGCAGAACAAAGCAGCCCAGAAAATGCCCTAAATGTATTTCTTTCCCCCTAACCTTCCCCCTCTGACGGCAGCTTCATCACTCTTTGAAAGCCCAACATCATTTTCAGCCTTGGCACGGTGAGCAGTGTTGCAGGCTGCACAGAATCCCTAGGTTTGGGTTGTTTTTTGTTTTTTTTTTTTTTTTTCTGCTCCCCAGGAATGAATTTACAAGCAGACCTTGCTGCCTGTATCCTGATATTGTTTACTTTCTCCATAGTTCATAAAGTATCGGGTGGAGCCGGGGGCTGTTAACATCTGTTGGCAATCTAGAGCTCGTAGGGAAAAGGATGCCATCTTTCAGGAACCGTCACTGACATTTTAAAAGCCATGTCTGAAATCCCCAAACAATTAAGAGGCATCTTTTTTACATTCCCTCCCTATCTGAGGCATTACGCAGTCAAGGCACCAGCTGAGAAGTACATGTTGATCTTGACAGGAAAAGCTACGATTAATGAATAATGGAGAACCAGCAATATATAACTTTCAGGCGGAGCCATCATAATTCAATCCAAACAGTAATATCAGGGTCTTTTCTTGGAGGAGTCTAAGCAGCAGTTAAATATTAAATAAAAAAGATGACATTTTATTTTATTTTCCTTTGGCAATTCTGCATCTCCTGATTCAAAGAAGCAGAAGGTAGAAAGTGCCACCTCGGAGGGGGAAGGAAAGTTTAAATGCAAATTCATCTGCCCCCAGCCTGGGCTATAAAAGTGGTTGATGGGGGGAGAGGAGAGCAGGTCTGTGGCACTCTCCTGCTCTTTCTGGACTGATTTACCACCTGGACTTGTGCCCTCTGTCTTTCTGTCATCATTCAAATTGTCGGGGTTGTTCTATGAAAGGTTTTGGGTCTCTGTGTGTGTGTGTGAAGATGCCTTCTTTAAAAAAACCCCAATACTTCACAGCCTGCACAGAAGCCTTGGTCAGTCATCCTGAGTTGAAGATTTAATACCTGACTGCAATGGGTCTTGCTTGCTCTGAATATGGATTTTTTTCTTTCTTTTTCACTTCTACTTCTCTGCAGTTCCACTTCTTTGTAATGCCCTAAAGGTGTCTCCTTGTTGCCCCACTGCCCCCGAGCTGAGCCTGCAGTTCAGCTTTCTGTCTCTCCATCACGTTTCAAATCACCCCTGGCACCCCCTGGGCTGTGGCTGGGTCCTGGCCCCCTCTCCCACCCCACCTTCTTGCTACGAGAGCAGAAGCCTCCTCCACCACCTCCCTGCACCTCTCCACCTCATTGACTCCTCATTTCTTCCCAAATCTCACATCATCCCCTCCCAGGCGCCGTCGTCCCTCTTCCCCTCTTCCTGCCGTTAGGGCTGAACGATTTCATTAATTCCCCCAAGCGCTGCCCACTTCACTGCCTTCGCTAATGACCCCATCAAGCATCTACTGACATCTGGTATTTAACTCTCCTGACCGTTTTCACACACATTTTGCACGTGAGCGTTACTGACCTGGCCACGGCTGTGCTGCCTGGGTCAGATCTCAAGGTGACCCTCTCAGCAGCCACCCTCCTTACGTTAGTATTTGTTAAAGAAATCGTGGTGACCCCTCCGTCACTGACCACAATTCCCCTCTGTGCTAAGTGTTGTACAAAAATCCCCAGAAATAACAGAATACCAGACTGACAGAGGTTGGAAGGGACCTTTGGAGATCACCTAGTCCAACCCCCTGCCAAAGCAGGGTCACCTAGTGATGGTCCCTGCAAGGAACTTAGAGGACTGGGAGAGCACATGGGGAGGAGGAGGACTTAGGGCAAAGCAATCGGTACCTGATGGGTTGTGGGTGCAGGATACTCATATTTAGCTCCTTGCCATAAGTCTCATCCTGCAAATGTTTGGCAAATGCATGGGTTTAACTCTTTGTTGTTTTTTTTTTTTTAGCTGGAAGAGCAAAACCTCTACTTCTTGTCCTGATGGTGCCAGGCTCTGCTGCCATCCAGAAGGGTTTTTCTCTGAGAATCACAGAATCACAGAATCTTCTAGGTTGGAAGGGACCTTAAAGATCATCTTGTCCAACCATCAACTGAACTGACAAAAATAGACACCCACACAACAAACAAGGAGCATCATCACTAAACCATACCTCCCAGCACTACATCAACCCCTCTTTTGAACATCTCCAGGGATGGTGCCTCCACCACCTCCCTGGGCAGCCCATTCCAATGCCTGATAACCCTTTCAGTGAAAAAATTTTTCCTAATATGAGGGCAGACTGTGGGGGTGCTCGGTAGAGCTGCTGAGAGCATTCCTGGCGTGGGAAACAAAGCCTCAATTCATGTGAAATCTGTTTTGCTGCAAGCTGAGCCTGAGCCTGCTCCCAAGGCTGCAAGGGGGTGCCCAGTGGCCCATGAAGGCAGCCCACCCTTGACCTGGGAGAACACCACAGCCTGGCATGAAAGGAGCTGTCTGGGAGCTGCACGGGGGGGACCAACATGCAGCATCTCCCCAAACATCCCCAACATAATCCCCATGGTGCCATCGCAGGTCTGGGCTTGGAGGCTGCCCCGGTAAGAGGGATGCTCTGCAGCACCTTGCTGGCACTGCCCGGGTTCCCAGGTGTGTTCCCATTGCTGTGTCCTCATCACAGCTGCCTCTGATCACGATAACTCCCCTCACATCACAATAACCCCTCTCACATCATGATAACCCCCCTCGTGCTCTGCTCTGGCCACGTGAGACAGGACAAGTGGTGAGTACCAGTCCAGAGCTCCGGGTTCCCCAACTAGAGAGTCGAAAGATGGTGCAGGGAAAAGAAACAGGGTAAAGTGAGCTGATGTGTCTGAGCTCATGCTGCAGGTTAGGGCTGGAGCGGGGAGTGGAGAGTCCTTTAACTCCCCAAATCAAGTGTTTTCAGGCAGAGTTTCTGAGCCCCGCAGCGAGAAGAGGTGAGAAGCGCCTGCAGAAATCTCCGCCGCTCTCTCCAGCAGTGGAGAGGGTTGCATTTCAGCATTGAAGTCCTGTACAATAACAGAGCTGATCCGTCAGATAAGGGAGACAAACAGGAAAGGGAAGAGGTCCGTATCTTAAATTCTGCTGGAATGTAGTGCTTTATTCATGAGACAACACTGCCTCCACAGCAACGCCGGCTGCGCTGAAGCCACCCAGCGAAAAAAAAAAACAAACTCCACTCAATGAAAAGTTACAAAACAGAGGCATTTAAGTGGAAGGACTTAGAGAAACAGCAGCACAGCTAAGCAAATAGCTCCCCGCATTTCTGAATAGCCTCATCAGCCCCCGCGGCAAGCGGGCGAGACAACACCCAGCACAAAACAAACAGAGTTAATCCGCAGTTCGGGCCATTTTTCACTTTCCAGCAGACCTGCCCCATGAGCAGCTTTTGTTTCCTTCCATGTTTCTTTGCCAGCCACCCGTGGAAGGCTCGTTAACTTTCCAACCCCCCCCCCCCACCAAGGGACAATATTTTACCAGTCTGCTTTTCTCGGGAATAACTTCCACTTTCAGAAATCAAAGATTTTTGGGTTTTTTTCTAACGATTTAAAGTCCCGAGCATTTTTGGAGGGGGTGGGGAGGAGCGAATAGCACAGGAAAAACACACTGTAGCGCCTTTAATTCCGTCCAGATAAGAGAACTGCACTAAATCATTTCCATAAAAAGAGCAAAGGTTAAGATAAGGCTCAGCGCTCTTCAAAAGCATCTCCCTAATTCCATTAGAGAGAGAAGTGGTAAAAAGCAAGCAGCTGAAGATGGAGCAAAACAGATTTTCCTGGGAGTTTAACATAATTTTTGTCCCAACGGAATTAGAAGGAGCTCTCTTAATGAACAGGCTTTTCTTCCCCAAGGGAAAAAAGACATGAACAGTTGGTCTGAAGACACACGACTCAACAACCTCTGAGGTTTGCCCATAAACCCTGGCCTGCCTGCTGTGACACAGCCATTTAGGCTGCAGGGATGTTTTTCTGCCAAGAGAGCCCCCGAAATCCAGCCCTCAGCATCCTCCTCTGGAGACCCACACCTCTGCCACCGGGGCAGGGGGGGACGTGGTTTATGGCCTTTGGAGAGGAGACTGTGCTCAGGTGGTTTCCCTACCGAGGCTGGAATTTGTTAAGCTTTCGACAGAGTGGGGTTTTTTTTTTATTATTTTTTTATTTTGTATTTTTCCATGAGATCTGCTTGCTTCCTGCTGCAAATTTTCAATATTTCATGGGAAAACAAAAAAATCCTTGGCTTTCGGTTGACATTTCATTTGTTTTCGAGAAGGATATTGTGCCAAAACGTTGACATGTTTCCAATGAAAATTAAAGCTCCTCTTGCTTAAGTTGTCTGCGAATTGCTGTTCCCTTCCCTTTACTGGTTCAGGCTACCTCCATCCTGAACCTGATTTCCACAGACCAATAAAGGAAATAGCTGCTGTGCCCAAGGCTATTTAAAACTCACTCCATGACGCACGAGTCACTCACAAAATCTGCAGAGAGCACGCACAGTGTAGCTGCCCAGCTCTCCTTGCAGAGAGCAGGACACAAGAGATCTCTCCCATTGCTTCCCCCTCCCTGGATTTGGGCCCCAAGAAAGACCTTGAGGGGCTGGAGCGGGTCCAGAGAAGGGCAACGGAGCTGGTGAGGGGTCTGGAGCACAAGTCTTGTGAGGAGAGGCTGAGGGAGCTGGGGGTGTTCAGCCTGGAGAAAAGGAGGCTGAGGGGAGACCTTCTGGCTCTCTCCAACTCCCTGAAAGGAGGGTGTAGCCAGGGGGGGTCGGTCTCTTCTCCCAAGGAACAGGCGATGGGACAAGAGGAGATGGCCTCAAGTTGCACCAGGGAAGGTTTAGGATGGATATTAAGGGAAATTTCTTCACCCAAAAGGGTTGTCAAGCTTTGGAACAGGCCACCCAGGGCAGTGGTGGAGTCACCATTCCTGGAGGTATTTGAAAGCCGGGCAGACGTGGTGCTGAGGGACACGGTTTAGTGGTAACTTGGCAGTGCTAGGTTAATGGTTGGACTGATGATTTAAAAGGTCCTTTCCAACCATAATGATTCTATGATTCTATTCTGTGATTCTATTCTACCAGCTTCCCAGCTGTGTGTCCCACCAAGTCCCACTCGATCTGCTGCACTGCCTTGTCCCAGCACCTGGATAGCCAAGGAGCCCACATTCTATTGACTTGCAAGTGGCTTAGATGGATGCCTCCTGTGAACAGTGTGTCAACAAGGGTTTGCAGCAATACTTCTTCTTTTCTTTTTTTTCTCTGTTTTTTTAGAGTTTCCAAGGTGTTACCCCAACGAAGGCAAACATCATAACTTCTTTCCTTGAGCCACGGAAAGGCCAAAGTGAGAAGGAAAGCAGGAGGAGAAACATCATAACGAAGGGAAACATTGGAAAGGCCAAAGTGAGAAGGAAAGCAGGAGGAAAGGGGTTGAGTCTGGAGGTGTCCTACCCATGAGAACTACCTGCCTCCTTCCAAAGCAGCATCATCTCAAGGGGCAGCAGCACTTCCATCCACCACTGCTCTTGGCCAGACAGTGAGGATGGGCACACCCCCGGAGGTGCAGAGGTAGGAGGTTGAAGCCAAGCAGCCCAATTTCACAGCTGGTTGTGAAAAAGCCCAGGGGGGAGTGCCCTATGATTTTGGGGGGCAGTGTGAAAATTTGGCCCCCAAATTGTCTCTAGAGAGAGTTACCAGCAGCATTAGTGGTTCCTCAGCCCAGAGGGGCTCTGGGCTGTGCCAATGCTTATGCTGCAGCGAGAGAAATCTCATTTCTAACCACCACCTGTAAGGCTCTGGATGTAAGAACTGTAACACAAATTAAGCTGAACTTTTAAAACACATTTCAAGCAAGCATCTGAAAGCACTTTGCAAACAAACATGAAGGTGTTAAGCTTCACAACAACTAGGTGAAGATGAATATTTGTCTTCTAAGTAGAGATTCAGAGAAGTGGAAGAATAAGAGATAGGACTGATTCAGTATGGTATAAAGTGAAGGTTGAAACCAAAACCTTTTTTTTGGAGTTATATGGATTTGATGGGGAATAGGAACATTTTGAGTTACGAATTTGGGGATTTTCAGATTTGCTAAGGGAATTTGGTACCCATTGACATATAGGGAATTAGAAAGATGATAACTATAGATTCATTTGAGGTCCATGACAGCCCAACATCCTCATGCACAGGATGGGATTTGCAAAGTGGTTTTGAGATGGTACTTTACACCCAGGTTCCTCAAGGCCAGCAAACCACAAGACCCCATTGCTAACTGGTATCTCCAGAGCTGCCAAGTTCCATATGGGACAACTGCAAGGAGGGAAATCTTGTGGTGGCACAGCCCCAGAGTGGGACCTCCAGCCAGGACCAGGTGCCCTGGAAGGTCAGATGTTCCTGTTATGCTGTTGGTCAAGCCTGGAGCCCCTCCATGCTCGGTTATGTTTGGCAAGAATGTGCCCAAAAGCAGATGTCTGCAATTAGACAACAGCCTGATGAAATCTGCCCAAATGGCACAAAGTCCTTGAGATATCTCTGCTGTAGCTTTCATACAGGCTGTCTGTCCAGCAGAACAGCCTGGTGTCATCCATCGTTGCCCTCCCAGGACCCTCCAAGAGGGTGGGGAGAGAGCAGAGACCAATTCCCAGCAGGAGTGACCAGTGTGAGACATAGCGTGGGTGCTCTGAACGAGCCACCCTTGACAGGACCCTGTCCACTCCTCAGACCCAAGCTCCACTCCTTTCTTCTTGTTGGAGAAACCAGGCTACACTACAAAGGAAAAATCAGTCCAAACTGCTTATTGAAGCAAGGCCCCAGAGCTGTTTTCCATTAGCTGCCATTTCTAAACAGACTCAGGGAGGGAGGGAAAAAAAAAATCAAAACAAGGTCTGTAACCACTGCAGAGCCTCTCCCGACAGCTTTCTGCTTCCTAGCAGGGACTGCATCATCCCTCCATCCCAGGTCCCCCTGCTGTTACTCACAGAGGTGCCTGTCATCTCCAAAAGGGAGGGTGGCAGGAAGGGAAAGTTATTACTTGTGGGAGCAACACAGCATGTGGGACTTGTTCTGCATAATGAAACCTCTCTCTGCCATCCCCATGGGTGCATCGCCCTCTCTGTATCAGCCCCTCCACCATCACAAGCAACGGGGAGATGAAAGCAGCAGTCGCCCTGCAGCACTTTCCAGCAGTGCTGATGTCCCCATTGCTAAAGGATGTCACACATGTCACCTCTGGGGTGGCCAGAGGAGAACCTGATGTCCCCATTGCTGAAGGACACATCACACATGTCACCTCTGGGATGACCGGAGGAGCACCTGATGTCCCCGTTGCTGAAGGACACGTCGCACATGTCACCTCTGGGATGGTCGGAGGAGAACCTGATGTCCCCATTGCTGAAGGACACATCACACATGTCACCTCTGGGATGACCGGAGGAGCACCTGATGTCCCCGTTGCTGAAGGACACGTCGCACATGTCACCTCTGGGATGGCCAGAGGAGCACCTGAGTGGGTAAGACAGACCCAGGCATCTGCTTCACCTCTGTGGTTGCCCAGGCAAGAGGGGCACAGTTGTCTCTTTCCTTGACTAAGGGACAAGGAGAGGAGCTGCAGTGACAAACTGGGAGTGTGGGCTGATGGTGTGACTTAGTGAGCTCAATGTCTCCCCTGGACAAAGCAAGAGGAAGAACTGGAGACCATCCCTTGCTGTCAGAGCCCCATCGCCCTACTCGCTGAAGACCCTGTGGGTGATGCCAGTATTTGGGGTGTGAACCCCTGCCCATTCCAGCCTTGTTACCATCTGGATTCCTGCTCCCCAATCCCAGACTTCTCCGGTGTCCACCCGACTGGGAGCAGCTGTGATGTCTGCTCTGGGCTGGGAGCCGACGGTTGGGCTTCTGCTGAGACAGGAGCACGTGATGAGATGCTCATGTGGACCTGGGGCTTTGCAGCACTTTTCGTGACGGCAATGGAAAAACAGATCAATCTGTCTGGGTGTAAATGTTTCAGAAACACAGGTATTTAATCAAAAAAATCTCTTTTATTGCCATCTGCTTCTTCCCTTCGTGGTCTGTCCTCAGACACTGGGCTGACCTTACCAGCAGCCGCTATTATGTCCCTCTAAGACAGGAGCAGACAGCCTTGGAGAGGGGGTGCTCTGAAAAATAACCTCCATGCCATATGCAGAATATGCTGTCCCTCTCTGCCCAGGTTCTTAGGAGCACCCTTTCCTCTCCCCAGGGTGCTGCAGGGAGAAACCACTTAAAAATAGCTTAGCACAGAGCTCAGAAAGGTGGAGCAGGACTTTTGGGAAGCACCGAGTGCTGTGGCAGCATCTGTCCTCCCCTTTTCTCTAGCACTCCTGGTCCTCAGAATCCCTTAGGGCCGGAAAAAACACCCAAAACTCAATCACGAGGCCACAGCTTTGGTGGGAAGCTCTGGCTGAAATTCAGCCAAGAGCAGCATTTGGGCTGGGCTCCAGCCAGACTCGGTCAGGCTTTGTCAGAGCTCGGTCCCTCATGTCCTCTGTTGCTTCTGCAAAGCCTTTACTCAGAGATGCCACAGCACACAAAAAATAATATGACAGAACGTGCTTTCACATCCCTGGTTGCTGCCCAAGAGCAGGGAGATTTCAACCTCCTCCCTTCTCCAGGGAAAATAGGGGAAGCACGGAGAGAGGGAAGGGCAAACTGAGCTGGTCCCTCAGCGTCGCTGCTTGGGAATGCTCCTGGGGAAGCAAGATAGCCAGGACCTCAGGGACACGAGCCAAACCCAACAGGTGCCTCACCAAAACAACATAATTCATCTGCGCAACAGTCCTGGGGAATCAGGTGTTAATGGGGTGTGACATTTGTCTTGCTGACAGCTGGCATCACTGATAAGAATTAATCAGCTATAAATAAATAAATAACAAGGATAAAACCCCTCCAATATCTACTAACAAGCCTATTTGTGCTTTTTTTTTTTTTTTTTTTTTTTTTTTTTTTTTCTTTTTTCTTATCGTCTTGTGTGACCTCACAGAAGATTTTTTCGAAAGTAGAAAATGTCATTGTCAACTACCTTTACAACTTAAGTCCATTTTTAGAAAAGATATTGTAGATACTCTGTGGGCATTTGTTCTTCCAGACAAATTACTTTGCCTATAAACCCAAGCTAGATCCACATCAGGGATCCATCATACCTGCTCTGGTCAAAGAAGGAGGTGACGCTGCGTGTGGTGGTGGCTGTTGCCCCTCCATGCAACCACCTCTTGCTCTGCTAATGTGCCATGGGGATGGGGAAACAGCTGAGCTTGAGGATGGACATGCAAGTGGTAGATGGGACTCACACATTTGTGGTGGTTGCAAGTGCCTGCCCACAGGCCCTCACCTCTGAGGGACATCTCTCTAGCCCTGGGTGGGTGACAGTGGTGGCCTTGGTCTGCTCACCATTGCCCCTGCCTACTATGCTGGGAACAGACACTGCACGACCCACTGATGGGACATGGTTAGCAGTTGGCTTTATTTCTCTTCTCTCATTCTCCCCTGGCAAGGCATGTTTTCACAATTTTATCCTCATTTTAGGATGACGAAAATCCCCTTGTGCACCAGAGGAGAAGGTTTCAATGAAAAAGCATGGCAACGGCAAGCGATTTTTAAAAACTGCAAAAAGAATCCATGACTAAACCAAAAGTATGATGAGATCTTGGCCAGGATGACCAAGTCACAGCTGATGTCTTGGAAACTTTGCGTGAGGGCTTATGTGACCTCCATTTGACACTCATTGCTCCCTGGTCTATGGCAGTAAGTCCCATGCTCACTGATTCATGGAGGCAAGGGCTCCCTCTGACCCACCAAAAGTCCCTGGACTGCTCTCCATCTGCTTTGGAGACCCTCCATTCTCATCCTGGGCCACTCTGGATGGATGCGGCTCCTGGTAGGACCCTTTGGCCACCCTTATCTTTAGCAGTTTTTCTAAGGAAAGCCACATTTCTCAACGTTCAGTGTGGCTTACTGTATTTTCACATAAATATCAATGGGATCTTGTCTGTTAAAATCCCATCTATTTGAGCATATAATTTTCCCAGAGTCAGAATCTATTAGTGAAATCTCAGCCCGTGTGACAAGATAACAGAATCCTCAAATTAAATAGGGTTTCGACAATTACAGCTTCCCCCTTTCTTTCCCAGCATTAACACCATAAACGCTGCTGTCAGACAAGATAAGATCTGAATTCTATCCTGACAAGGCAAATGTTATCAGAGATCAGTTAATTACACACTGGATTTCAACAGAGGCAAATAAACCCCCTGCGGGTTAGTGTGAAAACTGCTGTCTTCCCACCAGCTTTTCCCTGGGCCACCAGCCACGCGTCCCCTCTCCGTCCCTCTCTCACCACCCCGTTATGGAAATGGGATCTGGCATTTTTTCTGCCTGGTTTTACACCTTTCTCCAGGCTAAAAGGGGTTGTCACTGAGGAGACGGAGGGTGTTTCAGGTGTTACCTGCAGGAAGGGACTTGCAAGCAGAAGAGAAAAAGCTGTTGGGTTTTGTTGGTGGAGAGGCCTTGTGTCTCTGCAAAGAGCTCTGGGGAGAAGCAGGAGCTCAGGCAGCAGAAAGGCTTTTGTGAGAAGAGATGGGAACTGGTACTCAGTGGAGGTCTGGTCCCAAGGTGGAGGCTCCTCACTTGACTTTGTTCACAGTCTGAGCCAAGCTCCTGGAGGCTGTATGACCTGAAGCAAACACTTGTGGAGATTCAAATTTTGCCATCTAAATCACACGTGCTTGTGTAAACCTGCCCTCTAGACTCGTGCAATGGTGAGCAGAGGGACAGGCCTCTCTAGAGGGTTACTTCACCCCATCCTACGTGGGTGGGTGACTTGCTCCTTGAGGATGCCTCTCTTCACTGTGTCGCGGACGGAGTGATTAACTTCACTAGTTAGAGTGAAGCAGAGAAATATTTATTAAGGTGAAACAGTGATTTAACAAATCAGTAGTAAGTGCGATAGTGTTTACAAGATTCGATGTCAGGGTACACTCTATTATTTACTGCCCAGAGGCAGGGTCAGACAAACTGTCAGGGAGACCCTCCCGTT
This sequence comes from Calidris pugnax, assembly GCF_001431845.1. Lineage (NCBI taxonomy): Eukaryota > Metazoa > Chordata > Aves > Charadriiformes > Scolopacidae > Calidris > Calidris pugnax. The sequence goes on from NW_015090941.1 coordinate 351,651, forward strand.
GAGACACGAGGTTCAGAAAGGACCCCCTGGCTTTCTAAACTCCTTCTCAGAGAGGAGTCTGGGTGCGGCTGGATCCAGTCCTAGTCCCAGACTTGGTCAACGGTTTATGTCTAAAGGATTATATATGCACAATTAATCCTTTACATTACTTAGATAAAATGTCAAAGTTTAGCATGCTATTAGTCACTTACTGAGAATCTGTTGCGGCAAGGATTCCCTCAACCTTGAGGAGTAGAACCTTCAGTGAGCATCCTCACCAAAGGGGAGATCCTGGCGTGCAGCCCGCTGCCATACAGGAGAGCTCAAAGGGGCTCTTGGGCTGTCCACTATTTATACAGTAAGATAATTGACCTATAGTCATATTTTCATGGCAACAGAATTTCTAGGTCCCCACTCCAGACAGTATTTTGACTCTGCTGCCAGCCATCCCCCAGAGACCGGGTGCAAGTTATCACAGCTGCTGTTGGGATGGCCGTGGTGGCCAAGGCCGGGTAGGAGCCGAGAGGGAGGGGGGGGTGGAAACCAGGGAGAGCACACCACCACACACTGATGCTGGTGGGATGGATCCTGCTCTCCCTGCCCCGGGGGGCGTTTGGGCGCAGGGTGGTCTGGGGAGAGCAGCACGAAGGGAGGTAAGGCCAGAGGGAGAGTCCAGCTCTGCTGTGAGAGTCGGGTTTGCTGAGGGATTAAGTGATGCTTATTCAGCCCCGTGTACAAATGCAACGTCTTCTCAGCACCCGCTCTGAGTTTACCTACGTGTAATCCAGTAGCTACAACAGGTAGAAGTTTTAGGTGAGTAAAGTAACAGCCTTCTCTTCTCCTAAACACAGCAGGATCCCCACCGCTTTTTCTAAATCTAACTTCTTTCTCTTCAGAAAGCTTCACTCTGAATTTTCTTCTTCCAACTCAGGATATGTCTCAGCCCGCTTCCAGGAAGGATGACAAATTATTACTTTTTTTTTTTTAATTGGTTTCTTACAGGAATTGGCAGAACGGACTCATACCTTCTTGTATCCTGTATCTGTCTCTCTCCGACTGTGAGGTTTTTTCCTTCCCCTTGTTTGTACTTGTAAATAAGTTATTAATACCCTATTTTTAATGGCAGCCTGTGTTGTATGGGGGATGTTTCTTAGGTTGGTGTGAGTTCATGTGGTGCTCTATTCAGATCTGCTGCTGCAGGTGGATGGGACACTTATACTGGAGCAGGCCAAGGGACAGATGGGGACAGTAGGAACCTCCTGTAAAGAGCTGTCAACCCCAGCTTGTTGTACAGCAAGAAACAAGAGCCAAATTTGGAAAATTATGTGTAGATATCTCTGTTCACTGCCCTAAGAATCGTTTTCAGTCCTGTATGGTATCTAGTCTGAATTACCTATCTTTCACTCCGATGATGGTGTGAAAGCAGCCTATCATGGGGATTACACTAGTTAAAAATAGGGCCCAAACCACCTTGTCTTGCTGGAGAATGGCTTTGTTGCATCTCTCCTTATCGCCAAAGTCATGCCCGTCACTACCAGCTCTCTTTTTCCCCCCGTTCTGTTTCTTTCTGTTCTGCAAACCTATGCAGGGTGCTCCTGCGAATGGCAGGGTTTACTCAACCGCCGATAACTCCAATCGAGTCTAACAAAGGAGTAAATGCACAATGACATCTCCTGCGCAAAGAGCTGTCATAAAGTGCGGCTGGGAACCCAAGTGGTATAAATGCTCTTTCGATTAAGTGCCTCATTGAGGTAAGTTGATGAGGCTCCATTAGGCTGAAGTGATAGACTTCTAGTTCTCGACACAATCGGTGGGGAGAAGGGATTCGGTGCTGGAGCAGGCACTGCGACACTCTTGCTCTCTCTGCTCACCTGCAGTTCTCTTCACTCCAGGCTGATCTATTGCAGCTTTCTCACTTCTGCACTGGGGAAGGCTCTTTACGCCCCATTGCCCCATGTGGGGCTCAAGGCTGGACACTCAGCACCTTGAATGGGCTCCTGGAGGCCAAAAACACGTTGGGCAAGCCCCACCATGGGTTGTAGCACGGTGATATCTCAGCAACGTGACAGGACTGGCAGGGGCAGAACCCTTGGGCTTCTTGACTCATTCCTTCCTTCCCTTCTCCCTCCATCTCCAGATCTGCCATCCCATTTCTTGCAGCACGTCCTCCCCTGGACCTGGCTTTCTGGAGGACAGTGGTCTCGGCGCAGCTTTTGGAGTGCCAGGGATTTGTGTCAAATCTGCTGATGTGTGTTTTTCATACTGCAATAAAAGAAACTCTACCCCCCACCTCTGTATAATAAATAATACCAACATTTTGAGCTCGTTGCTGCAGCTCTCATTTAGTTCAGGAGGAAAGAGAGAAATAAATAAATAAATGAAGAAAGAAAGAAAGAGGACATAGATAATTTATGGAGGATGCAGTGAGGGTCCTGGCTGTGCAATAGTTATCACTTAGAAGTGCTCCCCAACTTTCTGCTCAAGGAATCAGTATCCCTGTGGTTCAGCTTTGCCCAGAGGAGGTCCTCCAGCTCTAAATCACCTTGGGTGCAATCAAGCCCAGCCCAAGTCAAGCAAGAAATTAGGAGTCTCATTATTTAAATGGAAGCCAACTGCCTGAGAGTGAAAGATGGTGGTTCCCCCACTATTAATTACTTCAGTTTTACTTGTGATTGGTGACAGTTCCTGTCATGCCTGCTGGGACACGGGAGGAGCTCCATCCATCACAGGCCTGTTAGTGGTGCACAACGGGGAAGGCACCGTGGCTGCCTGATCTCGCTTTTCCATTCCACACACAGAGCAGTCTCTCTCCCTTATTAAACAGAGGAAAATGGAAGAACAAATTGGAATATGTAAAATGCTTGTTACTTACATTTTCCACCTGGCTGGTGTTTCCCGATAGGCTGTTTGCAGGGTGTCCGTTATTGTTATTCACCACAGATAGCTATTATTATTTTTGTTACTTCCTTATTGAACACAAAGGTATCAACTTTCCTTCTCACCCCGATAAAATAAGATGCGATTGCTTTCATGGTTAACAAGTCTGAAACAACTGCCACATTGGCTTGACCAGCGTGACAGCTTCTTTGCTAGTTGGTGCCTCCAATAGATACATGCGAAGCCACCACTTCTGCTTCAGAATGATATATTTTACACCAAGGCATTAGACACTGCCATAAAAAAAAAGCAGCGCTTAATTGCAGAGAAAAACACAGGGAGGGGAATGTAAAAACAAATTCAGGTTTGATTTGCTTGCAGAAGGCAGAAGAGGTGGGTCATTGTCAGTAACTGACTGCGGAGTAACTTGAAAATCCATTCCCTGAGAAGCCTGCCCAGAATTTACACCAAACCCTCTAAGTACGCACTCAAACAGGACTTCCATCATGTCAAACTTGTCAAAAGCGGGTAATGCAGATGAAACACTTTAAAAGGATCTCATTTTCAGGACAAGCTGATCACTCTTTCCTTGAAAATAAAGCCCTTGTAAAAGATCTTAATTTAAGCAGCCAAAGATTAAGCTGCCCAGAATGATTGCCTGCTTTTGCTGGTGAATTTACTGGCATTTAGCAAGTAGCACAAGGCTGCTAATGGTGTGTCACCATGCTCCTGGGACACATTGGGCTGAAAATATCAATTGGGGGACAAAAGGAGACCTCAGGGCATTCTGTGGTGAAGACTGTGAACCCCAAAGTTGGACTCTTGCAAATCAAGTGGCATGTCCCAGTTTTGCCGAGGCTGAGCGCGGGGCCGTTGCTGTTCCCTGGTCTGGATGGTGATTTGCAAATCAAGTGGCATATCCCAGTTTTGCTGAGGCTGAGCGTGGGGCTGTTGCTGTTCCCTGGTCTGGTCTGGATGGTGACACTGGTCAGGTGAGCACCACCCTTTTGGGGACAATCATTTTGGGGACAATCAATTTTTTTTTTTTAGTAATACTAGGTAATAGAGCTTGAAGATGGCTTGAGGGGTCATCTGCTGTCAGGGTGGACTTAATGGCCTTATGAATTAATTGATCTTTACCTGCAGAGGAGGACCTTGGTCCTTAGAGGTAACGGAGTCCCTACATGACCTTGGCATAGCCCATCATGTCTTTGTCCTGCTCCCTGACATTTAATGCTCCCCGACTAGAAGGCAAATTGAAGATATTGTCTCCTAAACAGTTGTTTAGGAGAAACTTGAGCAATAGCCGAGTCAGTGCTGGTCATTTTTTTTCAGAAGGGTATAATGTCAGCAGTTGTTTAGGAGAAACTTGAGTAATAGCCGAGTCAGTGCTGGTCCAGCTGGGGAGCAGTCATTTTTTTTCAGAAGGGTATAATGTCAGCGCAGACTGAGAGCTGGGGGAGAAGCAGGTGTAAAAGAGGAAAACAGAGGGATAAAAGCAGTAGCCAAGGGAGGAAATCAAACGAACAGAGCCCATTTCCTCGAGGCATTTGAGCTCCTGGTCAACTCTAGTATCAGCAAGCAGCAGGAAGCCTTATTTATATATTATTTATTTTTGGCTTAAAAAGAAATGTTCCCTTGTTTGACAGCTTCTGCCTGGATTTTTATGCGATTTTCTTTTCTTTTCCCTTCATTTCTTTATTTATTTATTTATTTGGAGGGTATCTTAACAGAGCCACTCCGCCTCCATTTGTTTTTTGTAGACATGGCTTCAAGGCATGACCTGGGTGGTAAGGCTTGTCAGTCGGGAGCTCAGATAGCCCCGGGCTGGACGTGGGCTCTGCCTTGCCCCTGCCTCCCCTCCTTGCCCCAGCTCTGATCTGCCCGGCGCTTTGGATCACAGCCTTTGGATCACAGCCTCGACGTTGAGGGATACTTTGTGCTGCTGATGTGTAAGAGGTAGAGTTGAGCATGTTGCTCGCTGTCCCCAGAGGATAACTTTTCATTATTGATGTGGAAAGTGGAAAATAAAATAGACTATTACACTTTTTATCTTCAGGGAACATTTTTTTTCTCCCCTACCCCCTCCCTTCAGATATGAAAGCATTTCAATTCAGAGAATCATTCAGAGTACAATGAAGAGAAGTCAATTCTGAGAGCAGCAGGCACATTTATTTACGGGGCAGGTGACTTGCAACATGTCTCTGCCATGTATGCTTTTATTGTTCCCTGACAATCCCTGAGACAGGACGTCTTGTACCTGGAGTGCCACAGCTGTGCTGCTCTTTGCAGTCATTAAACCTGACTTTGAAGTCAAAAGAAATATCCAATTCCTTGAGTTCAAATAGGCCTGCAAAGCACACAAGGAAGTTAAACGACATTCCTTGGTTTGAACCACAAGCCAGAGAAAGATCAAAGAACAGTGGGTGAAGAAAATTTTAAAAAAATTGTCTTCTTTAAGGGTACCAGGAGTGCTTTCTGCTTGTCCTCTACTCACTCCAACTGCTGTTCTACGCAAGGAGAAAGCATCCTCCCACGCTTTGCAGATGGCAAAGCCCATGGACATCTGTGCACAGCTGGCATGCAGCGGTGCTTGCCTTTGCCAGCTCGCTGGCCAAGTGGAAAATGGGTATTTGTAGGTACAAGCCCTTTGATTTTCCACTGGGAAAAGAACACAGGCAGGCAGAGATGGGAACGTAAATCAGAGCTCACTGATACGGATCCAAGAAAGCTTCCAGATCAATATTTAAAAGAGTGAGCTAGTAAAGGAAAGCCACACTCCCTCTCTATCCATCAGCTCTGCGCACGGCTGCTTATCTCATCTGCTATCTCCTCCCGGGCTCCTCTCTCTCCAAATCTGCAGCACCATCTAGCCCTCTAAATCATTTTTCTGTGTTCCAGTCTCACTTCTACAAGGGAAGGATCAGGGCATTTGGTACCCAGCCCTCAGACCTCTTTTCACTCCTCATGTACATCCTGTCTGGGAAGGAAATTAGGGTAGGGGATGCTGACACCGTGTTCTGTCCTGCCCGGGGTGGAGGGGTCACTGCTGGTGGAGCTTATTGCAATCCACTGGGAAAGGCTTGGCACCCTGGTAGCTCCAGGTAAGCAACCGCTGTTATTTTCCTGCTTGCTTTAGTACTGCTGAAGTCAGGAGAAGAAACATTTGGACGCTATTGAGAGGGTCAATATGTTGTTAAATGTCAGTGTTGCCTGGAACAGCTACAGCTGGTTTCGCCTTTCGGAAAAGTCACCCCTGGTGTCACAGCTGCCGTCCCTTCACCACGGCGGAGTGTTGCTGCCTGGAGTGATATTACAGCAGAAAAAAACCCCTCTGAAACCTGACTCAAACACGGAGGGTTGCACAAACCTTGCAGGCAGTTTCATTTTACAGAGTTTGCCTCTGCCCACTGGGCCGGGGATTTGTAGTTGAAATGCCATCTGTACTTCCCAGGCTCTTATCTCTCTGGTGTGCTGAGATAGCACCTGATTACCACAGTATCGCAGCATCTCGCTCTCTGGGATGTATTCATCCTCCCAGCAAGCCTGGGGATAGGTGAGTGCCATTATCTTCCTTGTACAGATGGGGAACGCTTCACTACGACCCAGATCCCCACTTCGAGGTACGGTGATACAGAGGGCAATATTTATGTATTAAAAAATGTAGTAGTTTGTAGTGGGATGGGCATGAAATTCATCTCACTTCATCAGAAGTCCAGTGTATCGCTGTCTCCATAGGAGGAGACTGTCAGGGTCGTTTTGTTTCTTGGAGAGAAAGCAGCACTTCCAAGGTGTGGACCATCTCAGCCAGTTGTGGTTACCCAAACCAGCCCATATGAACCATGTGCTCGATATAGTTATGTGTGGCCACTGTCACAGTACTGTCATCTGTACCTGTCATCTACCTCAAAAATATCTAAATCTGGGTAAGACAAATGCCTTTGCCATTCATTGGAATAAGACTAAGGAGTATTCCTTGTTTAGGTCTAAGTGACTAAGTCGAAGTGGCCTTTGGGCAGTTGAGGACTGAGCAGGTTATTGAACACTAGGTTATTGAACTCTGGTGACTCCTCACAGACAGAAGATCCATCACCACTGGGCTGCCCTTCATGATCACAGCATCTGCTCAGATGGGATGAATTGCCCTTTGGAAATATCTTTTCATGCTTTTGCCTATTAAGGAGTAGCTTAACTTTAAGGCCTAACTTTAGGTGGGAAATCTCCTTTAATTAGATGGGAAGCTAACCTTAGTTAGCTTCTATTTCTAGAGATGCTTCCTCATGCTCTGGTGTTCCCAGTAGCATCTTCCTCAAGTGTTTTTGGGCACCATTTCCAAACAAGAATAGCAAGGGATGGGTATGTGGGTGTGGGTGGGAGTTTTATTCGTGTATATGTGTGTGTTGTGTATTGATACAGGAACTCTGATGTCATTCAGGCGAGCTTGCCCAGGCAGCAAACTTCACATTTATGTGCAAATGAGGAGACAAGTCATACTGAACTGGAGGGAGAGGTTGCTAATGAATGTTCTTCTAGGCTTTAAGGAAAAGATATTGCCCAATGCTGTGGAAAATTAAAATTTGTTTCTAATATGTATGGTAAATTTAATGCTAAAGACCAAAGATAAATGGGAAGAGAGTTTAATCCGAGCTGACCCCATTTTTGCTGGAATGTCATTCGCTATGGTTTTTGCTCCCTCTCAGAAAGCAAGAGAAAGACTAATTAGTTCTTGCATTCTACACATAAATTATTGCTCCCAAACATTTAAAGGAGAAAGTAAGGGATGCTGGGAAAGGCGCTAAGGGAACTGTCCTTTATCCACAGTGGGATTGTATATGATCATAAACTGAAGGACTGATGCTGTAGTGCTACTGGTGACTGTCAGGAGGAAGTCTCTTGGCTTCTCCTCCTGTTGAGGTGACTACTGTGAAGTTTGGTGGCAACAGGATGAATGGGATTAAATTCACTTTGAGATGAAAAGATCTCCTTGACTAAAGAGGATCTGAAGTATACAGGGCTTGGCTGGTATTAGGGTTCCTTGAGATGGACCCAACTTTCAGCTTTTTCAAAACTTAACATACTGCCCTCACTACACGCATATGTACAAGGATCCTCTTCTGCATTAGGCTGGATATTAGGAAAAATTTTTTCACTGAAAGGGTTCTCAGCCATTGGAATGGGCTGCCCAGGGAGGTGGTTGAGGCACCATCCCTGGAGGTGTTCAAAAGACGGGTTGATGTAGTGCTGGGAGATATGGTTTAGTGATGGTGTTGCTTTTTGTCTGTTGTGTGGGTGTCTATTTTTGTCAGTTCGGTTGACGGTTGGACAAGATGATCTTTAAGGTCCCTTCCAACCTAGAAGATTCTGTGATTCTGTGATTAAACCATACGATCACGTAAACTGATCTGAAAAGCTGGTTTGCAAAAAATCCCTCATCAAGCAAAAGATGAAAATCAAGGACCCTTTCTAGCCTTCATTCTTAGAGGAAGAGATTCAGAAATAACGTGACTTATGAAAATTCCCCAGAAAAAGATCAGAGTCTGAGCCTTATCTTCCTTAAATTGTTCCCCGTGAGGCTTAAGAAAGCTTTTCCGACACGGTGGGTTATCAGAGCCATGGGACAGGTTCCCCCAAGGCACTGAACTTGCACAGCTCAGTAAAATGCAAAGGGTGGCTAAAACTGAACTCCGAGCAGCATCACGGCACCGCATCCGAACCAGCACGCCTGGCACCGACCCACGGCATCTGCCGCACCGACCCTCGCCTCCCAGGTCTCTCCTCAACTGCTCCCTTCTCCCGGCCAGTGCCACACTGGCAGATGGAAATGAGCCTGTCTTCAGCTGACAGAAGCTCAGCAGAAACTCATCAGCAGATGATCAAAGTTTAGAGTTCAGATGAAAGGCCTCAGAACTTGTCTCGGGGAGGTTCGGGGCCCTTCGTGCCCTGTCGGTGGAATTTCATTAGCTTGTAACTATGACAGGTTATAATCAACCTGTCTGATTTTAATCTCTTCCATAGCTGTGCTGCAGTTTTTTAATTTTTATTTTTTTTTTTTATCATTTGCTTTAGTTGACTCGTGAATGTGCCCTGCTGAAAGAAAAGACCTGTATCCTCCAGGCAACTGGAAAAGTTCCTCATGCAGCCAGCCAGCAAGCGATGTCTTTGAATGTCAGTGCCCAAGAGACAGATGTCAAAGTGGTTCATCAGAAAGGATTAATCACTCTTTGTTGGACTACCTACGAGGAAATGGCATTAAACACCCAGCTTAATTACCTATGTTGTGGCAGCTCCAAATTGCAAGTTTGATTTGGCCCCTGATAGAAAATGTATCACTTCAGGACCTAGAAAAGGTAAGAAGGACCGTGTCCCAGGAGATCCTTCAGCTGGAGCACAAAGCCCTCTGGTGAGAGAAATAATTCCATTCAAGCAGGAGGTGTGTTCCAAAGGCTTCATCAGGGTCACTGGGCAGAGGGAAATCTTCTGCCTGGAAACGAGGTGTGTGAAGTGAAGGTGTCCCTCTTCTTCTTAGCTCCTCTTCTCACCCCTGATTGTATGGCAAAAGGGACAGGAAAGCCTGAACACTCCAAAATCCCAAGTGAGGCACCTTATTTTGGTTAAAAGTCGTTTTTGAACTAATTATACTTGCTTTCTTCTGCATGACATTTTGGGAAGGAGGACACTTAGACCATACTTGCAGGCTTTCCTCCACAATCATCACCATACACATTTTCAATCAGTCACAGGAGTCTAAGTCTAACTACTGCACAGTTTTTCTCTGCTTGGAAAGAAAGACCAGTTGGATTTAGTAGTGCTTTGGTGGCACTTGTCTTCATTTGATCGGAGAACCCCCCACCCTGCTGAGGTAAGAGCACAGTGGGGAGGGCTGGGGGATGAAGGGGGAAACCAAGCTCCAGCTGCCCATGAGTTGGCGTTGCGTTTGCCTTGTGCCAATCACTTGAAAAGCCTCTTGGTGGCCCGGTGAGAAGTACCAGCTCTCTGGGAGACGGCTTTGCAGGCCATGATCTGGAACTGTCTATCATCATTAGAGCATTTTGCTTTCAAAACCCAGCCTGACAGAAGCGTTTTGTTCCGGGGAGGGGGGAGTGTGAGGAGATAATATAAGAGGACATCTCCCCTGGCCACCTCAGGGGCTCGGTGCATCCTTGCCCATCCCTGGCACGGTGCCGTAGGATTGCGCTCCATGCAAATGGAAAATTAATAATTCAGCCTTTTTCGCCTTTCTGGGTGAAAGAGGCTCGTTGGCTGTGGGAGGTGCGTGGGATGGTGAGGCTGGCAGAGACACGTTGGATGTGTCAGGACACCGCTTCCAACCGTGGAGAGAGTGGAGGAAAGCAGCACGACCCTCCAGAGTTTTTATACCGGTATAATTACCTCTTCTGGGCACGCGGGATATTTTTAGCCTGTTTGCCTGAGGAAATTAAGCTCATATGATCATGTAATGAATGCGTGTGCGTTTCTGCATGTTTATTCTGACCTTAATAGTTTTTGAAACCATTGGCAGTTTCAAGCAGAATTGATGGGGAAGGAAAGCAGCCTCACATACAATTAAGTTTTTATACATACTGTGAAAACGGTGGTCAGGCAGAGGAGCAAAAGCCTATAAATGCTCCCAATCAGCATTTCTTGTCTGAACGAGAGGCCGGAGCGTGGGCTTCTACCTTATCAGACATCAAAGACTCCACACCGGGGGAGAGAATTTAGAAAAATCCATTGGAACGGCAGGGACGTATTTGATGGGAGGCCGCAATCAAGCACAAAATGCAGATCTTAAAGGAAACAGGGCTTTGTTATTCCTCATGCTGATGGGACTGCATATTAACTGCTTATTACTTGTATCAGCAGAGAGGCGAGCGTGGATCTAGTTGGAAGGTGTAAAGTCGCTTCTAGTAACACAGCTTGTTCCTCTTCCCCACAGAAGTGCATTTCTGGCAGTAAGGCTGTTTTCTGCACTCAGGGAGTTAATGCTGCTTTCACTTTGGGGCATAAACAGGACTTAAAGGCCCTGAGTGTTCCACATGGAGATTTCTGGGCTGGGTAAACTAAAACAGCTGTCGGATTTGGTTCTCTGCTGTACTTAAAGTGACAGAGATTAGGACGAGGGAAGGGAGTTCTCATGGCAAATCCTCCGCGTTGCTCTTCCTCAGAGGCTGCAAAAGGTCTAGGCTGTGTGATAGGGCTAGAGAACAAGTCCTAGGAGGAGAGGCTGAGGGAAATGGGCATGTTGAGTTTGGAGAAGAGGAGGCTGAGGGGAGACCTCATTGCCCTCTACAACTCCCTGAAAGGAGGGTGTAGAGAGGTGGGGGTTGGCCCCTTCTCCCAAGGGAATAATGACAGAACCAGAGGAAATGGTCTGAAGTTTGGGCAGGGCAGGTTTTAGATATTGGGAAGAAGTACTTTCCTGAGATGGTGGTCAGGCTCTGGAAGGGCCTGCCCAGGGAGGTGGCAGGACTCATCCCTGGAGGTCCTTAAGAAACGTGTCGATGTGGCACTTCAGGGCATGCTCTACAGGCCCAGATTGTGAAGAGCTTTTGTGTGAACCCCATTGGTGATCTTGAGGGAGAAGCTTTGTTCTGTGCCTTTTGGGACTTTAATAAAGCAAGACATGCAATCTGCTTCTTGTCCATGTTTTAATCTAACGATTTGGGGCTTTTGATCCCTTCAGAAACCACCAAGAGGAGAATGAAGAGCGTCAGGACTCTGGAAGAGGCCAAGCGGAAATGGCCCAGCTGAGCCTGGAGCCCTCTACCACCGAGCGGCAGGAGGGGAAAGCTCGGAGTGACTCATGCCAGAGACATAAAGAAAAGAAGATTTCTGAGACCCTAACATCATCAGAGAGAAAGCAGAAATTCTCACAGGTTGACGCAGAGATGACAGGTTTTCCTCCTTTTTTGACAACGACGAAGAGGAGGAGGAATTTGAAACACCAAGCATGTCATTTGAAGAAGACTTATGACGAGCCCCAAAATAAGAAATGGTCAACCCCTCTGTGTCACCTGGGGAGGAAGAGCAATTCCCCACCATCTTCTGGTTCTGCAACAGCAGCCTCAATGGGCCCATCACAAATGTCCAAAGACCCAGCTGCAAGAGAACAACTGCGGAAAGGGCAGAGCAAGAGGCACCTGAGGCTCCTCAACCAAAGAGGGTAAGTTCTGAAGGCTCTGCAAGTGAACCAAGGATGTAGCATCAGCTGCTCTCACTCCTCTGCCCTCTGGGGCTTCTTACTTTTCCCCTCGGAGGTGCTGCCTCTGTAAAACCTTGACTCTTGAGTCTTTTTCTTCAACTTTGAAACACTTTGCTCTTCTAAAAGTGTTTGTATCGTCTTAGCAGCCTTTTGCCATGCTGAAAAGGGGCCTCCTATCCATGTTATGGGTATGTGACCTGCACGCACATTGTCTCCTTCCAGATCCTCTTAGACAGGGAAGTAACACTCCCAGACATCCCCCTGCCGCCCATCCAGGCCAGCTGGGACCCTCTTCCAGCTCCAGAGTCCCAGACCTCCGAGAACATCAGGAGAGGTACGTTGGGCAGGCAAATTGGTCTGAAATGGGCTGCAGCCACTCTTTGTGGGAGGGACTGGATGAGGCTGGCTTCAAGTCTTTCTCTTGGGGGCTGGTGTCCCGCCTCGGGATGCCCACAGCCCGGCTTTCAGCCAAGTGGTGCCTTCTCTCCCACCTGATCTCGCAGAAATAAGGAAGAGCCTTGGCTTGGGCTTTGGCCTTGCCCTTCCTCCACCACCTTGTGGGTCTCTTGGAGAAGCCTTGGCCCTTGAGGTTGCTCCCATGGTACTCTGTGTCTTCACAGATCCCAAATCCTGGGATCCTCCTCAGCCTGGGCTCTTCGCTCTGCTCCTTTCTTCCTCCAAGTATCCTCGCCAGATCAACAATCTGAAGTGGGCTGCACAGGTCACCACCCAAATCCGAACACGCTGGTGCGTCCAGACCCCCAAACCACTGAAGTCCAAAAGACTACTTCTCAGCAGCTTCCTTCCCAAAGCTGCCTTTCCCTCACTGGGCGTCCAGTGCCACTGGCACCTGCCCATGCTGAGGGAGAGGGGAGTCAAGGTCTCTGGGAGGATCCCAGCTCACCAGTGGGTTTCTTTCAGGTCCTTCCCAGGGGGACACAACAACTCTGCCCAAACCTCTGGCTCCGAGACTTTAGGAGCGAGGAGCCAGGGGAATTTCATTCCTGGTGGGAGTTGTATCTCCACCATCAGGAGGCATGGGAGCGGGAGCAGGTCGCAGCAGCCCAGACCATCGCCTCAGCTCCTGCCCACAACGGTAAGGAAGGGCTCAATGACGGCAGAGAGCTCTGGGAATGCTGCCCAGGGGACGTCTTGGTGTGGGGAAACTCTTCCAGCAGGGCTGGTTTAAATCCAGTCCCACTGCGGAGCAGCTTCACTCTCTCTTCTCAGCTGAGACAAGCACTAAGGAGCTTCTTTTAGCATCACCTGCATCTAAGCAATCTTTCCCTTTGGCCTCCTACAGCTCAAGCCAAAGGCACCATGCCTCTGGACTAGAGCCACAAGCAGGACCAGAAAACACAGAAGCCAGTATTTAAACGGCAGACTAACAGGTTTGCTTTGGGGATTTTCAAGGGGTCTTTCGGGTGACACTGCAAAATGGCACCCTGAGAGAGGCCTCTGCTCCTTTCCATCCCCCTCAGGAGAGAGCTCTGCTCTGAAACCCATCTCCCCAGAGCCGGGGGGTTCCTGTGGCCCCATCCACAGCTTTTTGGGGAGCAGAACGTCGCCTCCCCTGCTCCTGGTCTCAGTCACACCTTGTCCCTGGCCACAGGCACGAGGGAAGCTGCTCCTCCTGCCCCCTCGGCCCTTTGTGCTGAGAGGAAGGGGCAAGGCAGCGGGACGGTGGCCCGGACGCACACCTCCCGTTCATAAAACACAACGTTATGTTGGGATCTGTGGTTTCCTCCTCCAAAACAAACAAGAAACCCAAAGCCTTTGCTCATGGCAACAAATTCCTACATTTAATGGCCATGGGGCAGTGGTGTCTGGTGAACAGAAGCTCTCAAGAGGCTGCCTGAGGTGCCCATGGCAGTGGAAGCTCTTGTGGGAAGAGCTGTCAAATCTCTCCCGCTTCCCTGGTGTCTCTCAAGTCCCAGGAGAACTCTTGGCCTCCTGCCTCCCCAGGAACGGGGCCTGTGCCCTCGGCTGCCTGCTCCAGCCCCGTCTCCCAGTGATGCCACTCTAGGGATAAAAGGCAGCGCCAAGGAGCGCGTCCGTGGAGAGTCTCGGAGGAGCCGCTCGTGTCCCCAGCTCTCCACCCTCCACTGAGATCTGATATTGGAAAACACTCTGATAGTGACAATTATTAGTGATTAGATCAAATATTATTTGAGATTAGGAGATTGTTAGTTTAGGAGCTAGGATTAGGAGTTTGTTAGCTTAACACTTATTAGATTTTTAGATTATTAGTTTCCTATATATTTTTTTCTTAGTTTCTTAGATATTAAGTAGTTTCTTAAGATATTAGATAGTTTATTAGATTATTAGAACTAAAAATACTAACAATTACTAGTGACATCGTCTTTCATCAAACGTACCTGCGCTCATGGTAAATACCAACTCGGGTCATTGCTACAAAGAATTAATGTTTGTCCAAGGCAGAGTTAACTCAGCTTGGATTTACAAACTGTGGCAAACGCTACAATGGCTGCCAAAACCATCCTTTCTTCTCTGGGGTATCTCTTTGCCGTTAGATCAAGGGGTTTTACTTCTACCTGGTGGGGACGGGAGGGGGCTTAACTTGATTCACCCTGTGGGAAGCTGATCAGAGGGAAGATGCCCCCTCTCTTGCTCAGAGGAACTGATCTCTGGGCTCTCTCCTGAAGGACATGTCACATAGCGAAGACGAGAAAGACCAGCCCCACGAAGATCTGGCGGGGACTGCTGTGACCAACTGGCAGCAAGACGGGTGAGTGAATCCCATTGGTGATCTTGAGGGAGAAGCTTGGTTCTGGGCCTTTAGGGATTTCAATCAAGGAAGAGACGCAATCTGCTAGCTGCCCATGTTTTAATCTAACGATGTGGGGCTTTTGATCCCTTCAGAAACCACCAAGAGGAGAGTGAAGAGCCTCGGGACTCTGGAAGGGGCCAAGTGGAAACGGCCCAGCTGAGCCTGGAGCCCTCTACCACCGAGCGGCAGGAGGGAAAAGCTGGGAGTGACCTGTCCTGGAGCCCCAGAATAACATCTCACAGGAAGAGGAAACAGGAACAGGGCTCCAGTTTTGATACTGATGAAGAGGAAGAGGAATTTGAAACACCAAAGAGGGTAAGGTTCTGAAGGCTCTGCAAATGAATCGAGGATGCACAATCAGCTGCTCTCGCTCCTCTGCCCTCTGGGGCTTCTTACTTTTCCCCTTGGAGGTGCTGCCTCTGTAAAACCTTGACTTGAGTCTTTTTCCTCAACTTTGAAACACTTTGCTCTTCAAAAGAGTTTGTATCATCTTAGCAGCCTTTTTCCATGCTGAAAAGGGGCCTCGTATCCATGTTATGGGTATGTGACCTGCACGCACATTGTCTCCTTCCAGATCCTCTTAGACACGGATGTAACACTCCCAGACATCCCCCTGCCGCCCATCCAGGCCAGCTGGGACCCTCTTCCAGCTCCAGAGTCCCAGACCTCCTATGAGAACATCAGGAGAGGTACGGTGGGCAGGCCAATTGGTCTGAAATGGGCTGCAGCCACTCTTTGTGGGAGGGACTGGATGAGGCTGGCTTCAGGTCTTTCTCTTGGGGGCTGGTGTCCCGCCTCGGGATGCCCACAGCCCGGCTTTCAGCCAAGTGGTGGCTTCTCTCCCACCTGCTCTCACAGAAATGAGGAAGAGCCTTGGCTTGGGCTTTGGCCTTGCCCTTCCTCAGTCTTTCCCTTTGGCCTCCTACAGCTCAAGCAAACCACACTCTGCCTCTGGAGTCCCCGCCAAGGGCCCCTCAGGAGGAAGACTGGACCCAGGAGAATTGGGGGACTGGAGGAGCTCTGCTGCCAGACAACACCAAGTGAGTGTTTCTCCAGGAGCGCTTGCTCTTCAGGGCCTCTTCTCCTGGGCACTCCTGCCACCATCCCCAGGAAGCTCTGCGTCCTGCCACCAACACACACTCCAGCCCCTCCAGGGAAACCTGGAGCTGGAATAGCCTCTGTCTCCCTGGGAAGCCTGGAGATCCTGCTCCCTGCTGGTTCCACGTGCTCTCACCCATGCTGCTCTTAACAAACGGGGCTTGTACCTCAACAATTGCATCAGTCCACACTGAATCCTTCCCTGAAATGTCTGTCCTGTCTCTCTTGCAGCATAAACCCAGTCCCCTACCTGTATTGGTACCCTCCAGCCTTCCCAGTACCAGCTCCTGTGGTCCAGTATATCCTGCGCCCGAGGTATCGAAGCCTCATCAAGCCTATACGGGCCAAATTCCCCTGCTACCCCATCCTCAGAAAACCAACAGTGAAGAGTAAGTACAAACCCCAGAAGGTCCCTGGCTCTCCCTCAGCTCCTCCTTCACAAACACACCAATCTGCTGCTTCTGCCCCAAGAGAAACCCCGGCTCTGCAGGAGGGGGGACCTTGGTGGCCTCTCTCCTCTCCCCAAGGACAGGCTCAAGGCTCTTCCAACGCTTACGCCTGGCCTGGGTCTGCTTTGCCAGGGACAGGGATGCACCTTGGAATTGCTCTCTGCTCCCCTCCTCTGTGCCTGATGCTTTCATGGCAGGGCTTTCGGGCTGATTTGTGGTTTCTTCTTTCTCTTTTGCAAAGGCTTTTACAGGAGGACCATCAGAAAACGAATTTAGAATGAAGACCCCCAGGTCTCTTCTTCTCGCGGGGAATGGTAAGGCCTTTCTCCAATGCTTCCCACCTCTCTGTCCGCTTTCCCAAGAAAATATGCGCCTTTCCATAAAGCCCCAGGGCATCCTGCTTTCCTTGGCCCCTCACGTTCAAGAGGAGAAATGGTGGATTATTTGGTTGGAGGACCTTTTGACAGGCGGAAATAATCAGCCTATAACCAGTGACCCGCGGGTTCAAAGGAATTGTGTTTTTTCACAGAAACAGCTAAGTAGCCCACATCTTCTCCTGCTGCTACCAAACCGTGGCTCCATCCGAGGGCTCCATCCCCGCCGTGTTTTGCTGCGGTTACAACTCGGGCTGAGCGGATCCCCGTGAGACAGACCGTGGTTCGGGCAGAGACAAGGCTCCTCCCCAGGTCCAGGCTGCGTGTTTCCTCGGGTGGCCACGAAGGACACTATCTCAGCCCAGTGACACCCCACGGCACTCACCCTCGCCATCAGACGGAAGGGAACGCTCCCCAAAAACACACACAAAGTGCCCACCGGCTCGGCCACGGAGCTCTCCCCCCACCACAAGCTGAAATGCTTTTTCCCCCTGCGTTTTCCAGACTCTACATCGAGATCAGGGGGATACAAAATCCTCGGTCCTCTCCAAAAGCCCCAGAGTCCAAGAGCTGCGTGACTTAATGAATTATAAATTGGAAGCCGCTGCTGGAGACGCTTGCTCCGAGCACAGCGGCAAAGGCAAGCTGGTGTGGGAGTTTGTTTAAAAAGCCAGTATTAGAATGGCAGCAGGGTCGGGAGGAAGAACTGCTTCACTAAAATAAAATTAAAAAAAAAAAGATATTTAGCCCATTTACGTAGATGAATTAAAAGGACTTGCTTTTAATACATAATGTTATCAGCATTCCACAAGGAAAAATTCACATAAACAGAAAACAAGTGTAAACAAGTGACTGAACGTAAAGAAACTAATAATATTAATCTGGACTAACGACAAGCCATGAACGTTCCTACCTAATCCATCCGATGGACAAAGACAAATCCCTGCCACGCCGCGTCCTGCAGTTCTTTGCAACTTAAGGAACCACAGTCCTGATCAAAACAGCGCAACAGACAAGGAGCGCGAAGGTGAAATCTTTATGTTTAACCGCCTGCTTAATCTACACAAGATTACGGCAAAAGCCATTTCAGTGAAATTCAGTGAAAAGCCAAGCACCGAGAAAAGCAGAACAATCGTTGCAAAAGATCACCCCAGCCCAGGGTGCAATTTCCACCCGAGAGGCAAAGCTTCACGTCCAGCTTCCCCAGGGGGACGTCCGACAGAAACGAAAACATCGCCCCACCAACCCCAATATCTGCCATTTCTTAACACCCCAGAAAAGTTGGACAGGGGTGAGCTGTGGGTAGGAAGAGTTTGGAAAAAACTCTTTCTCTGTTGCAAAGGCTTCACAAGGAGGACCATGGGAAGATTAATTTAGAGGGAAGACCTGGGATCTCTGCTCACAGCAAATGTGAAGGCTTGCCACCAGCAATGAGTGGAAGATCCCAGGACTTTTTATTCTTCACCTCTTAATAAAATATAAGATGTTTTTTTCATTAATATTTAGCACGTCATCACTTTTGTCCTCATTCAAGGGACACCCCTCCCTGACAGCACTGCTGTGGGCAATACCCACAATAGCTGAGGATGCGGCTCCAGGATGAATGAAGGGGCACTTGAGCAGAGACCAAGATGGTGCTCGGGCCTCAGCCCGACCCTTTGCTCAAGGCTCCTCTGGGGCCTCAACACGATGCCAGACTCCCCTTCCCTCCCCTCAGCCCCTGCCCCAAAGACAGAGGAGAAATCAAGGCTGGCACAACGCTCAGCAGAAGAGAAGATATTGTTAACTCGGTAAAAACACAGCAACATTGCAAGAGGAAGGAGCCCTTCTTTGACAGCACAACACACACCGAAATGGTGCACGGGGACATGAAAGTAGCTGGGGCTGGAACAAACTTACAGCACAGCAGAGGCTGAGAACATTCATCCAAGACCTTCCAAAGTGATGGTGCCTCTGTACTGGCCACTGGTGAGGCCTCACCTCCAGTGCTGTGTTAGTTCTGGGCCCCTCACTACAAGAAGGACGTTGAAGTGCTGGAGTGTGTCCAGAGGAGAGCCACCAAGCTGGGGAGGGGTCTAGAGAACAAGTCCTGTGATGAGAGGCTGAGGGAACTGGGCATGTTGAGTTTGGAGACGAGAAGACTGAGGGAAGACCTCATTATCCTCTACAACTCCCTGAAAGGAGGCTGTAGAGAGGTGGGGGTTGGCCCCTTCTCCCATGGAAATAATGCCAGGAGCAGAGGAAATGGTCTGAAGTTGGGGCAGGGCAGGTTTAGAGTAGATATTGGGAAGAAGTACTCGACAGAAAAAGTGGTCAGGCACCGGAACAGCCTGCCCAGGGAGGTGCGAAATGGTGCACGGGGACAAGAAAGTAGCTGGGGCTGGAACAAACTTACAGCACAGCAGAGGCTGAGAACATTCATCCAAGACCTTCCAAAGTGATGGTGCCTCTGTACTGGCCACTGGTGAGGCCTCACCTCCAGTGCTGTGTTAGTTCTGGGCCCCTCACTACAAGAAGGACGTTGAAGTGCTGGAGTGTGTCCAGAGGAGAGCCACCAAGCTGGGGAGGGGTCTAGAGAACAAGTCCTGTGATGAGAGGCTGAGGGAACTGGGCATGTTGAGTTTGGAGACGAGAAGACTGAGGGAAGACCTCATTATCCTCTACAACTCCCTGAAAGGAGGCTGTAGAGAGGTGGGGGTTGGCCCCTTCTCCCATGGAAATAATGCCAGGAGCAGAGGAAATGGTCTGAAGTTGGGGCAGGGCAGGTTTAGAGTAGATATTGGGAAGAAGTACTCGACAGAAAAAGTGGTCAGGCACCGGAACAGCCTGCCCAGGGAGGTGGTGGAGTCACCATCCCTGGAGGTCATTAAGAAACGTGTCGATGGGGCACTTCAGGGCATGCTCTAGTGCCCGGGATTGTGGAGGGCTTTTGTGTGTGTGTGGTTGGACTCGGTGATCTCAGAGGTCCTTTCCAACCATGAAGATTCTGTGATTCTGTGATTCTGAAATGTGGGAGATGAACTCAGGGGGTTTTGCTTCAGCCATTCTGTGGGTTTCGGCCATTTGGTACAGAGGGGGATGACGTATGGACGAGGCTCGTTGCTGGGGGGCGTGGGCAGGATTCAGTAGCTCAGGAGAACAACTCCTTTAAAATGAAAGTCTCTGATAGGCTCACCCATTGCCAAAGAATGTGGGCCCTAAAGTGCCGAAGCAATGGGAAAAGGGGCATGAAGGTATAAATACCTCCAGTTCTGGAACTGGGGGGAGCCTCTTTTGCTGGCGGGGGCACCCCATTCAGCTGGGCTCTGTGACCTCTGGCAGGAGTGGGGTTTGTGAATGTGTCTCTGACCAGTACTGCGGTCCGGGAAGTGAAAAAAGAAATGCAAAATTTGTTGGAGAACCCTCTGGGGTAGCCAAGCAACCTGACCAGTTTTTAGGCCCCGATCTTTACACTTGGGATAAAATGTGGTTTATTTTAGGGGCCCTGTTTACACCAGAAGACAGACCAATGATGCGAGCTGCCAGGATGAGAATCTGGGAGCGGGAGAATACTCCCAGCGTTCAGGGACAGATTCCGGGGGAGCAGAAATGCCCCATAGCAAAGGCCCACTTGGTAACAGAACAATGTTGAAAGCAGCAATAATATGTCCGATGATAGGAGATTAATCATTAGGGGAGTAAGAGAGGCCGCCCCACAGGGGCAGAATTTTGATAAGGTTCTTGAAAATAAACAACAGAAGGATGAACCCCCTGAATACTGTCTGGAAAGATTGAGGAAAAATACGCAATAACACTCAGGAAGAGATGGGGGGCTAGAGTTGTTGAAAGTCAATTTTGTTACAAAGGCCGAGCCCGGTATTAGGAAAAACTTGGACAAGATGGTGGAATGGCATGACACGGATTTAATCGATCTGTTGCGGGAGGCCCAAACAGTGTAGGTCAGAACAACAGATGACAACAAACAGTAAGGTAGAAGCAAATGAATGGTAGCCGTGGTAGAAGGTGAGGGAGCGGCAAGCAGAGAGAGAGGGAGGGAAAGAGAGGGGTTACCAAATTGTAGTCGAAGGCCCAGTTATGGAGCAGGACGTGGGGCGTTTAGGACCCAACAAGGGGGAAGGGAGATCCCACCCGGGTGGCAGGTGGGCCTCAAACGGCCCTTCTACTGCGCGAGGCATTTCAAAGAGAATGCCCCAGAGCCGCCACCACCAGCAGCCACCATTACGGGCACCTTTTCCAGCAGGCCAAGGCCTAGCGCAGCCAATATCACAGAATCATAGAGCAGTTAGAGCTGGAAGGGACCTTAAACATCATTGAGTTTCAATCCCCCTGCCCTGGGCAGGGACACCTCCCATCACACCAGGTTGCTCCAAGCCCCATCCAGCCTGGCCTTGACCCCCTCCAGGGATGGGGCAGCCACAGGAGAGGGACCTTAAACATCATCGCGTTTCAATCCCCCTGCCCTGGGCAGGGACACCTCCCATCACACCAGGTTGCTCCAAGCCTCATCCAGCCTGGCCTTGACCCCCTCCAGGGATGGGGCAGCCACAGGACCAGCACCAGCTTCTCCAGAGCCGCCACCACCAGCAGCCTTCACTACAGGCCTCTCCACCCAAGGGCCTGCATCCCCATAGGGCCCCGACAGCTCGAGTCTCTGACAACTCATGTGCACGGCAAGATAAAGCCACAAGCAGGACCAGAAAACACAGAAGCCAGTATTTCAAAGGCAGACTAACAGGTTTGCTTTGGGGATTTTCAAGGGGTCTTTCGGGTGACACTGCAAAATGGCACCCTGAGAGAGGCCTCTGCTCCTTTCCATCCCCCTCAGGTGAGAGCTCTGCTCTGAAACCCATCTCCCCAGAGCCGGGGGGTTCCTGTGGCCCCATCCACAGCTTTTTGGGGAGCAGAACGTCGCCTCCCCTGCTCCTGGTCTCAGTCACACCTTGTCCCTGGCCACAGGCACGAGGGAAGCTGCTCCTCCTGCCCCCTCGGCCCTTTGTGCTGAGAGGAAGGGGCAAGGCAGCGGGACGGTGGCCCGGACGCACACCTCCCGTTCATAAAACACAACGTTATGTTGGGATCTGTGGTTTCCTCCTCCAAAACAAACAAGAAACCCAAAGCCTTTGCTCATGGCAACAAATTCCTAAATTTAATGGCCATGGGGCAGTGGTTTCTGGTGAACAGAAGCTCTCAAGAGGCTGCCTGAGGTGCCCATGGCAGTGGAAGCTCTTGTGGGAAGAGCTTTCAAATCTCTCCTGCTTCCCTGGTGTCTCTCAAGTCCCAGGAGAACTCTTGGCCTCCTGCCTCCCCAGGAATGGGGCCTGTGCCCTCGGCCGCCTGCTCCAGCCCCGTCTCCCAGGCGCCATTGTGATGCCGCTCTAGAGAGATGCAGCGCCAAGGAGCGCGTCCGTGGAGAGTCTCGGAGGAACCACTCATGTCCCCAGCTCTCCACCCTCCACTCACATCTCAGATTTGAAACCAACCCGGATAGCTACAATTATTAGTGATTAGAACAAATATTAGTTGAGATTAGAAGATTACTAGTTTGTTAGCTTAATACTTATTAGATTTTTAGATTATTAGTTTCTTGTGCACAGGAGGTTTAGAAGCTTGATCAAGTCTACACGGGCCAAATTCTCCTGGTTCCCCATCCTCAGGAAACCAACAGTGAAGAGTAAGTACAAACCCCAGAAGGTCCCTGGCTCTCCCTCAGCTCCTCCTTCACAAACACACCAATCTGCTGCTTCTGCCCCAAGAGAAACCCCGGCTCTGCAGGAGGGGGGACCTTGGTGGCCTCTCTCCTCTCCCCAAGGACAGGCTCAAGGCTCTTCCAACGCTTACGCCTGGCCTGGCTCTGCTTTGCCAGGGACAGGGATGCACCTTGGAATTGCTCTCTGCTCCCCTCCTCTGTGCCTGATGCTTTCATGGCAGGGCTTTCGGGCTGCTCTCTTGCTCAGAGGAACTGATCTCTGGGCTCTCTCCTGAAGGACACGTCACACAACCAAGACCAGAAAGACCAGCCCCACGAAGACCTGGCGGGGACTGCTGTGACCAACTGGCAGCAAGACGGGTGAGTGAATCCCGTTGGTGATCTTGAGGGAGAAGCTTGGTTCTGGGCCTTTAGGGATTTCAATCAAGGAAGAGATGCAATCTGCTAGCTGCCCCATTTTAATCTAACGTTTTGGGGCTTTTGATCCCTTCAGAAACTACCAAGAGGAGAGTGAAGAGCCTCGGGACTCTGGAAGGGGCCAAGTGGAAATGGCCCAGCTGAGCCTGGAGCCCTCTACCACTGAGCGACAGGAGGGAAAAGCTGGGAGTGACCTGTCCTGGAGCCCCAGAATAACATCCGACAGGAAGAGGAAATTCTCTCAAGTTTATACAGAGACGATGGACTCTGGCTCCAGTTTTGATAGCGATGAAGAGGAAGAGGAATTTGAAACACCAAAGAGGGTAAGGTTCTGAAGGCTCTGCAAATGAATCGAGGATGCACAATCAGCTGCTCTCGCTCCTCTGCCCTCTGGGGCTTCTTATTTTTCCCCTTGGAGGTGCTGCCTCTGTAAAACCTTGACTCTTGAGTCTTTTTCCTCAACTTAAATACTTTGCTCTTCTAAAAGAGTTTGTATCATCTTAGCAGCCTTTTTCCATGCTGAAAAG
>NW_015090941.1:377263-390448 GCF_001431845.1 Calidris pugnax
AAAAAGCTCAGAGCTCTCCCCATCCACAGCATCTCCAAGCAGAACCAAGAAAAGGATGGTTTTTCCAAGAGAAGGATGGGATGTGGCTGAAGAAAAGCCTGCTCTGCAGCAGGACGGGTACCCTCACGGTGCCCTCAAGTGAAGAGGTTCTCATCAAACATCTCCTCGTTAGAGAGCACATCAAGGAAAGGTGTGCGATGAGAAACTCCCGCCCAGGTGCTGTGGACACACAACCAACACCTCCACCGACTTCCCCAGAGGAGAAAGAGCCAGCGGGTTACTCACTGACACCCAAAAATCCAAGATTCCTTTGAGACACTATATAATGCCCCGGTGAAAACCCATCATGGAGCCACCACCTCCCATCACCAACCCTCCTGCACATCCCGTTTGATTCCAGCGCGTTACACGCCAACACATTCCTGATATCCCCATCATCATCATCATCATCCACCCATCAACACATCAAAGCCCACGCAGCAGCCCCAACATCCCGGCGGCTGGAAGCCCACGAGCTACCCCACCGCAGCAACGCTTTGATCGCTAACGAAGGGATTTGTAATTGCAGTTGGCTTCCACCCGTACCTGCCAGCCTGCCTCCCCTCAGCTCAAACATCGCCTCGACGAGCAGCAAAACGGGGCGGCAGAACAGAGATGTTTTGCCGCTTCCCGAATAAAAAATAAATTCATAATGATAACAAATAAAAACCAAAATCAAACGCTGTCAAGTGACAGCATCACACCCGCTCACACGGAGCACCCGGGCAGTCGGCAGCGCGTCACCGCAGACACAAGCTGTACCCTCGGAGCTTCGCTGGCTGAAGGAGTGTCAAGGCTTTGGGAACATACGGTGTGTTGAAAAAGGCTGAGAAAAGTCCTTGTCCCCTCCCTCCTCACCCTGCAGAGAGACCACTGCCTCCCCTCCCCTCCAGCACTTTCCTTCTGAGACATTGAAATCACCATGGGGAGATCGGGTGAAAGCACAGGTAATTCCTGTTCTTCTGATCAAAACTGATACAGGAAATAATTAATGCATTTTTGTTAAGGAAATAAAAAAATAAAAACATCCTCCTCCTCCTCTCTGTTTCATAAGGCTCTGGTTGAGTTCCAAAGGTAAGGAGCGCTATGTTTATCCCGATATTTACCTCCTGCAGCAGATTATGTTTGTCCATGGGAATCCTAGAAAATCCTCGCCTTCTTTATTAAGGCCGTGTCAGCAGAGATACACCAAGGACCTCGCTGCCTTTTAAATCACACCCAATGCTCAAAATCGCCAGGGAAACCCAACTGAAGGTGCCAGAGCTCGGCACCACGACGGAAAAAAACACACCAAACATCAAGCGAATTAGCAAAATTAGCAGTATCGACACCAGGACCTCCCTGTCAACAACCACAACGCTGCAGGAAAACCTTCAGTGAACTGAAAACACAACCGTGCAGCCATTAAAAAAATAAAATAAAATAAACACTATTGCACCTCCATAAAACAACCTCCCAAGCGAAGGGAGTTCCTTGGGAGAGGAAATGCACTCCTTGGGAGAGGAACCGCGCTCCTCGGTGATGACCAGCCAGGTCTGAGCCCCTCCGTGTCTCCCATCAATAGACACTGGATTCTCCTCTTTCCCCCCACCCCGAGACCCCACAGGGATTGTTTTCACATTCAGTCACTCAAATGTGCAATAAAAATTATGGCATCTCCAAAGAAAGGAGACCCAGGCAAGGCAAGGTTTCTTTTCTCAAGGCTCACCTTTCTCATGTCTGCAAGATGATTGCTGATACCTTTACAAAGTGTCTTTAATTAACGGCCGTGCAAGCCCCTGTAAGTCTGTGTTAGCACAGCACTGTGCACCCGAGCAAAATAACCAGAGATGCCATAAACACATCTCTTCCCATCAGCTTGCCAGCTCATAGCAGCTGGAATTAAACTGATGCCAACACAATGACTCCGAGATCATTAAAGCTTTCCCGGACAAAAGGACTGGATCTCAAGGGTCTATTTGCCATAAACAAGCTGGGTGAAAACAACAGGAAATTTCGAGGCATAATATGCTTGTGAAGCAAACCCCGCTCTGCTGAAATGTGCCGCGGGGAATTAGGGCAGATGGTTGTGATTGTCCTCCACGGGGCTGCTAAACCAACACAGCCTGGGCCAGGGGCTTGGGCTGCGATCTGCAGAGATGGGCTCAACACCTGCAACTGCCAGCGGCTTTCGGAGAAATAAAAACATCTTCTCCAGGCACACGGGACTCTGGAAACACCACAGCATCCTGAATTAGCTCATAATTAGAAACTAGTGGTTGTCCCACACGAACCAAGAAGTTGGCATGGGAGCGGGAGCAGAAGCCCAGGGGTGGTGGATGTCTTGTAGGACCTACCCAGAGGTACAGATGCTCAGGACACCATGGATGTGATATGCATTAGCAGCATTGCTTTCCAAAGTGAAATCCGAAGGTTAGAGGAGATTTAGACGAGATCTGGGGAATAAATTCTTCCTGAGAAGGGTGGTGAGACCCTCACCCAGGTTGTCCAGAGAAGCTGTGGCTGCCCCATCCCTGGAGAGGGGTTGCAACCAAGGCCAGGTTGGAGGGGGCTTTGAGCAACCTGGGCTGGTGGGAGGTGTCCCTGTCCAGGGCAGGGGCTGGGTCTGGATGGTCTTTAAGGTCCCTTCCAACCCAGACCATTCTATGATTCCATGATTATGAGTGCATTTCAGCCTGTTTGGTTCTTGGAGAGGTTGGGATAGGGCCAAGGTGCTCAGAGATTAAGTTGCTTTCAATCAAACTGGAAAAGACAGTAAAAAAAAGGGAGAGGAAGTCCCAGACTTTGCATCATATCCAACGTGTAGTTACTTGCCCTTCCAGGTGAAGAGTTTTGCTCCTTCTGGTGTTATTAATCCTTTTTGAAATGTTGTTTTCTTTGTTTTCTTTAAGAAGGTCAAACTCTAAATGACAAATGCCACAGCAAATGTAATGTGAAAAATTAATTTGAAAATAGAAAACAAATGTAATTTTTGGAACTTGTCCAGCATTTTCATCTGCCAAAGCAGCTGAATCCATCCTGATCTGAATTCAATGAAGAATTTCCATCCTAATGCCCGGCTTTTGGAGAGGCTTTTTGTTAAGCAAATCGCAAATTGCTGCATGTTTGCTGCATCAACCATGCCCTGCTTGAGAATGCAATGCAAAAGCTCCTCAAATTGGGGAAGACCTTCTTAGTCAAACCACAACAACTGAAGGTCTTGCTCAGCTTTTACGGTGTCCATAAGTTAGATGTGCAATTTCCAGTGATGATTTAGGTCCACCTATCTTGTCCCTTCCTACACTCCAACTTAAAACACGTGTTTTAGGATGGGAGAAATCCTCCCTCTGAAGGTACTGGTCTCTGCTGAGCCAGAACATCCCAGCAGCTGTCGATATTGCAGACCAGCCCAGTTCTTCAGATGCTCTGACCCAGCTGGATATGCACCAGCTCCGTGCTGGAAATCCAGTTTCCCCTGCCACGCTGCAGAGGGTCAAGTTTTTTCTTAATGGCTTGGTGAATCCATTGGTGCCCACCCCATGAAGGACCTGCCTACTCCCTTCCACAGCTCCAAAGAGTAAGTGAAACGATACGATGAACCACATAACGTTTGCATCTGGCTCAAAGGGAACATAACAGCATTAGGCAGCCCTGCTGCTCATTAAACGCCTCTGACTAGGAGGATGTAATGAACCAGTTTTATTACAATAGTAATTTCTTCCTATCACATTTGGTGGTTATATATTCATGGGGGATGCGGGGAAGGGAGGAAGATCAGTACAGACCAGTGCATTAAGATATACTGCGTGTGGAAAAGATGACACCAGAGCGTGTGGCTGACAGATAGGAGAGAGGCGAGGCAGAGAGCAGAATATCCCCAAGTCCATTATAACGCTGTCAAACTGACCTTTAAAAAAAAAATATATATATACGAACAATAAAAAGGGGACCCTCTGTTCTTGGCTTCTGCAGCATCAGCAGCTCCAAAATTGGTTTAATGACCAATGGTCATTAGGGGCCTGTGGCAGCTGAGCTATCACACACCTCGGGGGTACTTTGCTGGCCGGGGAGGGCTGCCTTGTGCCCGGGGGGTCTGTCCATGACATAAAGCTCTGGGTAGCCACTGGGACCTCATGGGCAGAGCTGGCAGGCAGGCACCTTGAGACACGCTTGCTCATTATGGCACAGCCTGAAAAAAAGGGTAGGAAGAGGGAAATCTAAGAAGATACAGCCTGAAAAGGCACCTGGCAGGTTCTTCTCCTTCTCTCTCTTCCAGTCTGGTTATAACCAAAGTAGTTTTCTGAATTTGTACAAAGAGATAATCCATGATTAATAGCCATTTTAATAAATGTCTAATCAATTTATATGAGTTGCTATAGAGTCCAATAAATCAAAACCAGGTTGATTATATCCATGGCTTATAGCCATCTTATAATACCTTCCACTGATGTGCTTATAATAATCTGTAACATCCGCTACTGCTGTCGGTAACTCATTTAAAACACCAGTTAGTATTTTTTTAAACCTGCTAAAAGCACAGAGTGAGTAAATATTCCTCAATACCTGTAAGTCACGTGACCTTTCATGGTTGCAAATTTGGGGCTAAATCAATGTCCATCAAAGGCAAGGAAGGACTCCCGCGGCTTGAAAAAGAAGCTGGAAGAGGGATATAATTGTAAGAAAAGTAATAGTGAGTCAGACTTGAGTCCTGTGTTGTCTGAGAGAGGCCAGAAGAGGATGTCTGGGAGGAAGGGCATAGGAAAGAGTGCAGCCAGATCCCCCTCCTCCTTGGTCTTTCTGTCTGCCTTGCATCAATTACGATGTCGAGTGTTTGCACAGCACCAGAGGTTGCTCTTGGGTCTCATGTTCAATAGTCACGGGTGGATTTAGCCTGATGAACATCTCTTCCTCCTCCTTTCACCACAGAACTACAGAGAAGTTGGGGCTGGAAGGGACCTCCAGAGGTCTTCTGGTCCCAGCCCCCGCTCAAGCAGGGCTACCTCGCTTGAGGTGATTAAAGAGTCACCCTTTAATCTATTTTTCCTCTCCCCCTGCACGTGAAAAACACAATTGTTAACATTTAAATTATTAGACACATATAAATGTGTGGAAAATGTCTTTCTGAGAAATCCAGACCTTGGCTACAAACCCCCAGGAGTGGCTCAGGTGGCATTTGTCTGCCTGGATGCCACAGATGCCATCCAGCTGCCCCCAGCAGGACACCCCTGCTGTCTGGGGCTGTGTCCCTCCAGCCTGCAAGCACAGCTATTTTCCGAAGGAGAAACAGGATTTTAGCATTCAAATTGATCCCTTAGAGAGCCTAGGCCAGAACTTCTGCTGTTTGCCAGCACCTCTGTTTTCAGACAATAGAGAATAATAGAGAATAATAGAGAATAATGATAAATAAATAATGATAAATTTAAAAAAACGAAGCAAACTGCGAACAAGTCCCACAGCTGGTAGGTTTTGCTTTTTTGATATTCTAACTTTTTTTTTCTTTCTGACTTGACTCACACAACTCTTTGGAAGAAGTCTCATTTGCTAAATATAGACTGAAACCTGTAGCTGCCTGGAAAGAGAACTGTAGTGATTTCTGAAAAACTCAAGCCTATAAAAGCTGACACACAGCCCCTCACTCTCTGTAAAAACCATCTCCTGGTGGATTTATTAGTCTTAAGCAACAGCAGTTGGTCTGAAAAGAAAATGTATTTAACCTTTCTTTTTAATTGTCGCACTGTTAACCTGTCAGTTCTACACGGGGCTGTTAATAATTCTGCTTTAAACGTCTCAAAAGGAACTTTCATGTTTAAATATTAAACATTAAAACTTGGGTACAGTTAGGAAAGAATTGATGCAGCACTTTCAGTGGCAATGTGGCTCCATCCAAAGTCCATTGGAGAGCCTGGGAATTGTCACACTGAATTAAACAAGCCCAGACACGGGGTAGGCTGCAAATCCTCATCCTGGGGTCAAACCCTCGGAGCTTTAACCGGGGTGAATAATGTGGGTTTAGCCTTGGAAAGGACCGAGTTAGACCTTTAGAGTGGGCCTTTATCTTCACCTTAAGGTAAGATGCACATTAAGGGGCAGAATTAACTAATTTGGCTCAGTTAACTACATTTTAACTAGCTGCAAAACAGAAGTGAACACAAAGCAACTGGGTTTCTAAGGAGCTTTCAGCTTGGAATCAACTCCAAGCTTCTTTGCAGACATATGTCCTGTATAAAAAGCCATATTGGATTTGCTTTCGCTGCAACTTTAAGCCGAATCCATCTCCTTTTTGCAAATATACCTTGACATCTACCTTAACGTTTTTTTCTGTGTCAGTCAGCCCACAGAGCATGTAACTCCAGCATGGGCAGGAGGGGACAGGGACCTTCTCACCCTGTTATGGTATGGTTTGAGCAGCCACATGGGAATCCACCAAACTTCACCAAGATTGCCACCAGCTGTGGGCACAGACACACACTGCTGCCCCATGACACCCCAGGAGTGACCTACAACAAGCCATGAAATCAGAATTTGAACATAAATCCCTCCATGACTTGAGAATAGCAGGGTGAGAGGGTGGTTTAGGGTCCTGCTGGGTCATGGCCTGACCTGTTTGCATCCAGGGCTGACACTTAAGGCTGTGGATTTCTAGATCTCCTTGTAGGCAGTTGCCCTCTCCAAAGGAGAGGTTAATACTTAACTGGGATGGAGAGATGGAGCGTGTAACTTGGGCACCCAGGTGGGAAAACAGGGTTACAGATCCTCAATCTAAAGGGTGTCACATGCCATTTGTTCCTTTTTCTTTTTGCTGGCAGGGCTGGAAGGGTTAATTACATTGCCCAAGGTCATGACGAGCTTTGTTGGCAAGGGCAAAGCATCAAAAGGTCTCTTGCGAGTGCTCCATCACAGGGTGACCCACCTCAGCCCCTGGTAGCTCCTGCTCAGGGGGAGAAGAGCCTACAGGAACTAAAGTCTTAAAAAAAGCTCATCCCTGTTATCTCTCCTGCATAGCTTGGACCTAACCATAGCAATAAAATTACATGTCTTCTGGCAACAGTCCTGTACCCTTAAAACTAAAGGTATTTTCTAGGATTGAGAAACTCACTGGGAGCCTTGCAATGGCGGGATGGGAGCTGTTATGCTGCTGGAGGAGAGCACAGCAGAAACCACAGCTGTGCTGGGAAGCCAGATCTGTAACGTCACCACCAAGCTACAGCAGACGCACGACACATGGGTGTATCCTTAATTAACAAGCATTTCCACCCTGATATACCGAGAGAGCTCACCTTGTGGTGTGTCTGCACCACGAAGGACTGCAGCGATGTGGTACCAAAGCTGCCTTCTGCTGCCTGCTGTGCTTTGGGCAGCACATCCAATGCACAGCCCCATTTCAAGTCCCACCATAATTCTGTCAGTGCTTATGGTCGTTTACACTGAGACCTTGTCTCATTTCCCTTGCTCTGACCTGCTTCTGAGCATTACTTGTCACCAGCAACAGGCATCCATGGGCCACCGCAGAGCTGCATCGCAGCCCTGGTCACCGGAGCTGCTGGTCTGGTTTGTGCTTTGCTGGTGCAAGCACAAAGGAGTGGAAAGCTCTGCTGACAACCATTTTTTGTTGAGTAGAAGCCCATGCTAAGGCAGCCATGGACTCCTGAGCTCGTAACGCCTTCTTGGCACTGCTCATATCATCTGCTATACCTAGAGATGTTCTCCTCCATCTGCTATACCTAGAGATGTTCTCCTCCAGCAGAAAGACATCCCAGACTGGGCCACACCCATCTGCTATACCTAGAGATCTCCTCCAGCAGAAAGACATCCCAGACCGGGTCATACACCAGGCAGCTCTCTCTCCCCTTTTCAGTGCAGAAAGACATCCCAGACTGGGCCACACACCAGGCAGCTCTCTCTCCCCTTTTCAGTAAGGATATTTGTGAAGCCTGTAGGCTCTTCTCTTGCTGGGCAGGAGATGCGAAAGGCTGAAGTGGGTCACCTTGATGCCATCTCCATACTTCCCTCAGCAGGACCAACAACCCAACAGTCGGCACCTCCATGGGCTCTGCTCGACCCCCACCAAACCCAGGGACAAACTCCCAGAGACTCTAGGAGTCTGGCCAGGACATCACAGACTGTTCGTATGGGTCAGAAAAGCAGGAGGGGGGTGGATAACCACATTTATGTCACGTCTTGGTCCTTTTAGATGCTCGCAGCAACCTGGGATGCCACGGGGCAAATTTGGTGGTTCTGTCTACAGCAGCATAATTTAGAGCCTCTCAGGTTTGCTAAGGCTCCCTGGGCACTTCTTACCCCCTCTCTGCTGATGCATAAAGCCATCTAAATAAGTGTAATTTATGCACCAAAGAAAAGGTGCAAGTTAAAATAACTCCCAGCCTAAAATAGCCTCTAAGTGGAGAAAGAGAGAGAGAAAGGGGAGTCTTATCTTGATGCCACATAGAGCATCGTCTCCGAATTTGGCCCTGGGCCTCAAAGCTTTTAAAAATAAAGAGTAACTTTAGTTTGGAGGAGGTGATACACAGCTCTGTGCACCTCTCCAGGACTTTGTTAGTGAGCCCTGGCCCAAGCAAGGCAGGCACAAACAAGCCGAGGAGCGAAGCTGGCTGGGAGAAGCAGTGCTTGGTGCTGAAGAGCCTGATTTTTCCACTGCCGGTTCCTCCCCTGCCTGTTCCCACCTCTGCAAAACAGAGATAAAACAAGGCCATTCCACCCAGAGAACACAAATACATGCACTGAGCGAGGAGGCAACATCCCCTTTGCGTCTCACTCGTTAAGCCCATCCCAGCTGACTGTCTTTTTCACACTCGGATGCTCCCTTTATGCCCAGGACAAGTTGTTTTCCATCCAGGTGCATGAGGAACAGGTGGATTTATCGCTATTGATACTTTGCTGTGACCTGAATATTTCCAAAGCCTGCACCGTCCTGCCCAGTGCGCGCGCTTAGTGCTTAATTGCCACTAAATATGCTTAATTGTCACTAAATATTGATAGCCCATGACCTGTCTGCAACCCGCACCGGTCAATAACGCCGTGACGAAGGCTGGCACGGTAAATGCCATCGCTGATGCTGGGCTGATAACATTATGTGCCTGTGACATGTGAATCAACCTCAGGGTGAGCGAGCTGATTTAGAATATAATGAATAAATATCCCCGGGTTTGAAGAGGGGACGCTGTCAAAGGCTTTCTAAAAATAGTTGGTAATTGGCTTTGTATTAGGCTCATTATTGCCTGTGACGGTCTCCTAGAAGTTTTGAAACCACAGCTTCCTCCCCTGTGCTCCGGAGCCACGCTCTCTGTCCCAGCTGCAAAACCCCAGCAGAGGATTATCTGTGGGCAATGCCGTGCTCCACACAGGAGGAAAACAAAAATCTTTAC
This sequence comes from Calidris pugnax, assembly GCF_001431845.1. Taxonomy (NCBI): domain Eukaryota; kingdom Metazoa; phylum Chordata; class Aves; order Charadriiformes; family Scolopacidae; genus Calidris; species Calidris pugnax. The sequence goes on from NW_015090941.1 coordinate 386,665, forward strand.
ATACTTTTCTGGAAGCGCTGTCCTCTGGTGTTTGGGGCACTTTGTTTGGTTTGGGACAGCTCTGAAAGGTCCAGATGAGGACCATAAATTCCAGGAGGATTTACCCAACCCTGTTACTGATCACCGTGAGTTGGCTGTTCCGGTTCTCAGCATGAACTCCACCACTCCCAGAACTTTTCCTGCTAAGTAGTTTCACTTTTATAAAAAAATCAGGTTTTCTGGCTGAAGTGTTTGTGCTAAGAGTTCCAGATCAGCTCTGAAAACAATCTGACCTCCTGTGCCCAGAAAGGCTTGGACTAAAGGAGCAGCACTGCTCTGGTCCCCTCTGGGGCAGGTTCTCTGGCACCTCCTGGAGAGGTCATGCCGTGGAGAACTCGGCTCCCTGGTGCAGTCACTGCCCTGGTGCCATAGTTAGAGAAAACATCTCACAGTCAAGGCTAATTCAGTGATGTAAGTGGAAAAGTCCAGTTCATGCACGAGAGTGAGGAGGTAGCAAGAAACCTGCATAAAAGATTCAGACACAAAAAGGCTGATGCTTTTTCCCAGTTTTTTTTTTCTTATTTTTCATATATTGCCCCATCCCTGGAGGGGTTCAAGGCCAGGCTGGAGGGGGTTTTGAGCAACCTGGTCTGGTGGGAGGTGTCCCTGCCCAGGGCAGGGGGGTTGCTATGCTCCTTAGAGATGCTACTACAGCCACATGGTCCTTTCAAGAACATCCCCTGAAGAAGACACTAACTGTAACATAAGGCATTATTATTACTAAGTCTCCAAGGCCAGATGGCTGGACAAATCTGCTCTGTGGTGCCTATTTACTGGTGCAGTGAAGGGGAAGAGGGGATGACATCCCCTTCCATCACCGCCGTGGCCATCCCCTCCCTGCTGTATCTATGCTCAGCCCTGTGCTGCCGTACAAACGAGCTTAGGCACTTTGAGGGGATGATGGTGTGTTCTCATCTGGTTCCTGGTACTGTCTCACTGACAGCCCCTCGCAGGCTGAAGGCACTGATGGAGATGTTGTCACTCCCTGGGCAGGTTTCAGTTGTCCCCTCACCCTGCTCTGTGGGCGAGGGCTGCTCAGCAGACAGGGCTCGGGGAGATTTCCAAGCCACAGAGAGCAATCACTCCCCCACGGCCCGAGCAGGGGGGGGGATATTTTGGATATTTTAAAATAAATTTTAATTTTAAATAAATTTAAATTATTTAAAATGGGTATTTTTATAGCCCCACACAAAGACCGACTCCTACTCTCAGCTTTCACAGGGAAACCACTTTTCTGCTTTTTCAGATTCTTTGTCCTCTTATTCCCAAGGATGTGCAGAGCAAAAAGGGACCCTGTAGTCTTTTTGGTGCAGAGAAACAACACGTGTAGGGGCAGGAGGACCTCCCGCGAGGATCTCAAACCAGCACACCCAGAGCTGGGGAAAAAATCCCGCTGGGAAGTTTTCAGCCCGTTCCAGACTCCATCAATCATCCCCTGTGTGTCCACCCTCACATCACAAATTGGCTCTAAAGGACCCCTTAAATGGCCCGAGCCCTTAGTTACCCACAGACAGTATCTGAAAGGCTTAAAATACATCGGCAATCGCACCACTAAAGCCTAATGGGTTTTTCAACCAACAGGGTGAAATCTGTGGAAGAGGTCTGATGGAGCCTCTTGTGAGGGTGTGAGAGTGGATGAGCTCAGCCCACCCCCAGCCAATTAATGCCACCCTCCAACTGAAACCTCAGGGCACACCCCAGCCCTCTGCACCACGTTTAATCACTTCTGTATGATTTTATATCACGGGATACAAAGGCTGCGGTGATGGGTAGCAGCAGCCTCTCCAACCCTGCTGGTCACACCAGCATCACGGACGGGTTTGCAGCAACAGTGAATTTTGGGGGAGAAACCCCCACCTGCAAACTAGCTTGGACCTTCTGGATGTCCCAGGCAGGATAGACATTTCCAGACTGGACAGACATTTCCAGCTTGGCCTGAATAGTGAGGGTAACGATGTCCCCTCTTTTCCCCACCTGAAGCCTTCTGCTCTGTGATCAAACTCCCACTGCCTGTGATAGGATTTACACGAGGTGTTTCTCCCTCAGGCTCTTGCATTAAAGTTCATACGTATCTTTAAGCACATGTGGAGGAAAGCCTTGAGCACTGCAATTCACCCAAATCATCATGACTCCTTTTATTTTTACATTAAATGTTTTTCTTTATGAAAGGAATAAAAGAACTATAACAATCACAATGAAATAAGAAAGTGAATGCCTAGAGGTAACTACAATATAAAATCATATTCATCATATCATAATATTTTACATTTGCTTGTTGTTTTATGTGGATAGAAAACCCCTCGACACACAAGCTAACGGCAGCAGGAAAAGCAGCAAAAGAGGAAGGGAAAAGCAATTTGTAGGGGTGGGGGACAGCCAGAGGGGATCTCTGGATACCCAGTGAGCCAGGATTCCATCTCATCGTGGTTCACAATTTTGCATTAAATAATCCACCCCACATGCCCTTACCCTGCTCCTCGCCCTCCTGCAAATGAGCCTGCTCTGCCTCAAAACCAGCCAGCTTGTGGGGCGAGCAATGCAGCCACAATGAGGATGATGAGGATCCCCTTCCTCCTGCTCCCAGGTCTCCCCCTGCTCTCCAGGCAGCCCCAGCACCGTCTGCCTGCGAGGCCGGTGGTCACCAGATTGCCCGGCTATTAAATTAAAAGGAGAGAGAGTGGAACAAATGACTCAGGGAAGGAGGGCATTCTTCATGTCCTGGAAGACTTCAGACCAAGATTAAATGCCTTCCTGGAAGCTGTCTTTTAATAACGTGTGCTGGATGAGGTGCAGCAGAGGAGAGCCCGGACTGCATTAACCAACCTCTTGCAGAGGGGATGGCCCTGCTGCTCGAACGGCCTGAGCATCTCTGGATGCAGGAGAATTTGCAGTGAAAAATGGTGTTTGCTGCCTTCCACACAGCTCCTGAGGTGTCTTCTCCCAAAAGAACTGATAAAATACTAACTTCTGCACGGGATTTGTTTGTGAGCAACAAGGGCTTTTTGTTCTGGTTTGTTTTTTTTGTTTTGTTTTGGTTTTTTTTTTCCTTCTGGAAAGGAAGGGAATAAATAAGGCAGATCTTGGTCCTTGGTGTCCTGAGCTGTGACGGAGCCCAGGGAGGCAGGTTGGGTGTTTGGGAGACAGCGCAGTCACTCTGAGTTCCAGAAAGCAAGTTGCACCCATCGCAGGTTGCCTGTCTTCTCCTGCATAAAATCCAACATGACATTTACTACCCTTCTTACAATGCTTTTAAATATATTTCCAGCTGCTTCCAAGGAACACTTTAAATTATCCATATGCCGTTTTCCACATGTGGCGTAAAGGCAGTGCACTATTTTTATTTTCTGTAGGGCAAGTCAGAACAACATTTTGTGTTGGGGGGTGGGGTTTGTTTGTCTGAAATGAGTCCTCCTCAAAAAAACCTGCTGCATGTTGATACAATTGTGCAAATTCTATAGCTGGAGCTTTTGCCACAACAGTTTGCAAACACGGTGCTAGCATTAATTAATCATTAGAGCCTTCCTGCTGTGCAAGCATGCATATAGATCTGCAGCAGGAGCTGCAACTCGGAATGGGTTAAATGATCTTCCAGTCCCCCCTAGTGAGGTCTCAGCAGAATTAAACACTCATATCTGAATTTGCAGCGTGTGGGGGGGCTGTTCTTTTCCCCCTCCCACAAACTCACCCTTGTCAGAGAGAAAGACAACACCCCTTCCCTTCCCTTCCCTTCCCTTCCCTTCCCTTC
>NW_015090941.1:392475-401191 GCF_001431845.1 Calidris pugnax
TAACTTCCCTTCCCTTCCCTTCCCTTCCCTTCCCTTCCCTTCCCTTCCCCCCCTCTCTCTAATAATTAAGATAAGACACTTTCCATCCCCAGATATACCACCACACTCGCTCTGTTTTACCAATGTTTTGGCATGAGGGTTGGTTTCTTTGTTTTCTAATTGTGGCAATTATTGATGAGGTGCCAGACCTGGAGCCTTCCTATGGCAAACGGTACTTAGCGGGATGGTTGTAGCAGGTGCCTCAGTCCCATCACTCCTACAGGACCTTGTGGGTCCCCTGGGCATTTTCTGCTGACCCCCTTGTCCCCAGGAGGGCTTGATGTCACTGCACATCACCAGGAGCCTCCTCCAGACCCAGCCCTGTGACGGCAGCTCTCCAGGGACAGCTCGCTGGCAGATTTATTTAATCTCTTTCCACGTTCCCTGGTCCTCATCTGAGACTCTGTAAATCCTGAGGTTCCTAAGGAAGCCAGAAAGCCCCCTCTTCCATCATCCTTGCATCACTAAATTCAAATATCTCTACCTGTTTGCTTTGTTTAGCTCTGCATTACTCTACAAAATGAGACCAATATTTCACCGAGACCTCATACTTCTGATCAAATTACTGCAGACGAGGACCTCATATAGTTGTCCTGTTCAACGTTTATTGCTAAGAGCCTTGGTTGCGGTGACTCTTCACTGGGGGCATATTCGGCACAGCTCCGTTTCTTTTTTATCACAGAACTATAAAGATAAGGTTTCATTACCTGCATGTTCAAAATGCAATGAAACACTTACCTAAAGCCACCAGGATGCTCAGAGGGAATGGCACCACCAAAAAGCACAAATGAGCTCTGCTGGGTTTGCTCTCCCCTCTCGCTCGTTGGTACTTGGCAGCAGAGAGCTCCCTCCCTTGCACTTCCCCAGGAGAATTAATATAGCAATTATATCATTGCAAAGGCAGAAAGAAAATACATGTTGTGGTATTAAGGGGGGGATATTTGGATTTGATATCTGGCTGCATGCTCCAGACCATCGAAAGCCTTCACGTTCCTGTGCAACCTGCTCTGGGTGGACTTCCTCTGGCAGGGGGTTGGACTAGATGATCTCCAGAGGTCCCTTCCAACCCCATAGCATTCTGTGATTCTGTGAACATCCCTCTGTGGACACACTGATGAGGCTCCTGTTCCCAGAGGATTTTGGCTTCTTCCCTGCCTTGCAAACTTGTGGCGGGGTTTTGTGAAGTCATTTTAAACATCTTAATTGCTTCTGGTGCTCCCCACCCTGTGAAAACAAGTGTGCTTAAGCTGCTGAGCCTCCCAGGTCACGTCCGTGTCTCAGAAATGATGGAGAATGTCAGAGAAAAGAGTTTTTCACCCACACTGCCCTGGCGTCCCCCAGCTGCCCTCGTCCCCTTGCCCAGCTGGGACCTCGTGGGGCAGTTTGGGGAAAACAACGTGGCATCTCCGTGCAGGTTTGCAGCTCTCAAAGCCAGGGTGATCGAGCAGAAGGACTCAGGATCCTTGGTCAGGGCAAAACAGGGAATAGGTGATTTTATTTGTGCCCCCGCCTGCCGTGAGTGCGACAGAGAACACACAGGGCTGAGCTTTGTGGGTAGCTCTTGGTCCCCAAGGCCATAAGCATCGCTTTACTCAGAGCCTCCCCATGTCCTCAAGTCCCTGGAGCAGGTCCAGAGGAGGGCCACAAAGATGATCAGGGGGCTGGAGCACCTCTGCTATGAGGACAGGCTGAGGGAGCTGGGGTTGTTCAGCCTGGAGAAGAGGCGGCTCCGGGGAGACCTAACAGCGGCCTTCCAGTCCCTGAAGGCGCTACAGGAAGGCTGGGGAGAGCCTGTTTCCCATGGCCTGTAGTCACAGAACAAGGAGTAATGGCTTTAAACTGGAGAAAAGCAGATTTAGATTGGAGATGAGGAGAAAGTTCTTCACTGTGAGGGTGGTGGAGCACTAGAACAGGTTGCCCAGGGAGGTGGTTGAGGCCTCATCCCTGGAGATATTCAAGGTGAGGCTCGATGAGGCCCTGGGCAACCTGGTCTAGTTGGGGGTGTCCCTGCTGACTGCGGGGGGGTCGGACTAGATGACCTTGAAGGTCTCTTCCAACCCAGATGATTCTATGATCTTTTTTTTCCCATTCTGTACCTCATGCATCACGTAGGGCCCGGGATGGGACTACCAAGTACTCATGCCCAACGTGGCTCAAAAGAAGAACGGACACAGAGCAATCCCAATTCCCGTATTTGAGTTTGGGGGTGGGAAAAAAAAGCCAAAACCACTGGCTTCAGTCTGCCTTTTTTTTCATTCAAACGAACTCAGCGCCCACACTCATCCCAAAGCAAATTGAACGAGACAGATGTACACACCATCCCCTTATTCTTCTCGGAGATGCTTCCCGGGAGGGGCCAGCCCATCACCGGCCGGTGGCATTGCTGGCCAGATTGCTGCTGGGCAAAGTCACCACCCCTGACAGCCTAATGGATTTCATTCCTTTATCTTTCTAGGTGCAGCCCGTATTTTATCGCCCCTCTCCTGCTCCACGGCAGCTCTCGGTGGGTCAGGGATCCGTCCTCCACTGGGCGTTTTAATCAAACAGTGATTTGCCCGCCTGCCGCTCGCGTGTCAGAGAGTGGGCACAGGCACCGCAGGAGAGCAACAAAGAGCAAATAAAGGAGACGCAATGATATGCGGTAATTAAGTTATTCTTCATCTTCGAGATTGCTGCCGAGGACAAGATTGGTACAATGAGCCCGAGGCGCTTCTCCCTTCACTCCTCTCCATCTCAATGCCTGTGACACGGAAGATGAATATGCAGCATTTTCTATTTGTGCTAGTAAAACGCCCATTAAATGCCAGCAGGGAAAAATGATACATAAATACCAGAATCCTGCTACCCTTTGTGCCTGAGAGAGAGAGAGAAAGAGCATCCCTCCCTTCTCTGGAGAGAAGCCGGGGCAGGGGCTGGCCAGGTCCAGTGATGGGCAGAGGTCCTGTGCCTGCCCAGCACCTCCTCCACTGTGCCAAAAGACAAGGAGAGGCTATAGAGTATGAGGAGAGGCTGAGGGAACTGGGCATGTTTAGTTTGGAGAAGAGGAGGCTGAGGGGAGACCTCATTGCCCTCTACAACTCCCTGAAAGGAGGGTGTAGAGAGGTGGGGGTTGGCCTCTTCTCCCATGGGAGTAATGACAGGAGCAGAGGAAATGGTCTCAAGTTGGGGCAGGGCAGGTTTAGAGTAGATATTGGGAAGAAGTACTCGACAGAAAGAGTGGTCAGGCACCGGAACAGCCTGCCCAGGGAGGTGGTGGAGTCACCATCCCTGGAGGTCGTTAAGAAACGTGTCCATGTGGCACTTCAGGGCATGCTGTAGTGCCCAGGATTGTGGAGGGCTTTTGTGTGTGTGTGGTTGGACTCGGTGATCTCAGAGGTCCTTTCCAACCATGAAGATTCTGTGATTCTGTGAAGGAGGTGCTCATTTGACTTTGTCTCTGCAAACCTGGTGAGTTGCTGCATGTCTGAACTCCATTTTCCAACCAGGAGATGGATTTACCTTTACATTTATTGCCCTCCTGCCCTGACCTGTTTCAAGACCAGAAGTGTTACAGGTGCCTTGACAGCCTGAGCTCAAGTAGCCTTTGGCTGGTGTGCAGCAAACTGGTGCCCTCTGATGAAGAACTTTTCCATTGATACCACTGCAAAAGGCTCCCTGTGATGGGATGAGATCATCCATGAGATGCTATGGTACCCCAAGCGGGACAGGCACAGCCAACATGTCTTGCTGTGGCCACCAAGGAGGTCCTGTCCTTCATGCAGTACCCTCACAGCGCTGCTCCAGTGCCAGAAACCCAGGTGGGATTTGGGGGAAAGGAATAAAACCGACCAACCAAAACAAAATCCTTGTGGTTTCTCAGTGTTTTGAAGCGGGTCCTGGACAAGTACCTGAAGGTCCTTCCAGTACCTGAAGGGAGCCTACAGGAAGGCTGGGGAGAGCCTATTTAGAAAGGCCTGCAGTGACAGGACGAGGGGCAATGGCTTTAAGCTGGAGGGGAGCAGATTTAGACTGGAGATGAGGAGAGGGTTCTTCACTGTGAGGGTGGTGGAGCACTGGAACAGGTTGCCCAGGGAGGTGGTTGAGGCCCCTTCCCTGGAGATATTCAAGGTGAGGCTCGACGAGGCCCTGGGCAACCTGGTCTAGTTGGGGGTGTCCCTGCTGACTGCGGGGGGGTCGGACTAGATGACCGTTGGAGGTGCCTTCAGGCCTGGACAATTCTATGATTCTATGATAAGTGGCTCTCACCTAGAAAACGTGACAAAGATCCTCTTGCGGGGTCAGCCAGCGGTGGGAGGCAATCCCACCCACCACCAACAGGCTCTTCCTTTGGAGATACAATCTTGGCTGTCCCTTCCTTGTCCCTCTCCTCCTTCAAATCCCGCTGAGACCACCTGCGTTCTGCAGATGGCAGGAGCTGGTCTCCAGCCCCAGCCCCAGGGATGACTATCTCCAGCCTCACACCTTGCAGGCACCACGGGCTGCCAGCAGACGCTCATTTCCATCCCCACTAATCTTGGCAATATCTAAATAAAGGGAGCAGCCGGTGAGAGCTCCCGAGGAAGCCCTCGGAGAGCAGATAAGCAGGGACTCTGTTGCCGATGCGTAATGCCAGGTTTCAAGCCACGGGGGGAGATTAGGATCATCGTGTTATCTACTGTTATCTAATTCATGGAAATAACCACGCGCACGGCACATGTTATCAAATGCACAGAACTCCTCCGAAAACGATATTAAGCCAGGAACTTCACGGTTCCAGCTGCCACTTCATCTTTAATTCACTTCCCCGCCCCCACGGGCTCCTGGATTGCTGAAACCTCGGAGCAGTGGGTGGCCGGGCTGCCATATGTGCTCCATAAAAGCCAGGTGAGTTACAGGGTGGGAGAAGAGCCTTTCGTTTGGTGGTACTATGTGCTTTTTTATTTTCTCTCTAAGCAATAAAAAGCGTTATTTTAACAACATCTTTTTGCTTTGTGTGTGTGGTTTGTTTTTTTTTTTTTTTTATGCTGCCCATAGAGGAGGGAGGGAGGCCAGGCAGGGCTCTGTGATGTGGGTTTGGAACTGGTGTTACTGGTTACAGCACGGAGTGGGTGCTCTGCACCACGTGGAGACAGCCCCTGCTGGGGCACATTTATCATTTCAGTGAAAACTGCAGGAAAAATGGACCCTGGGAGGAGACACAAAAGGACGTGCTGATGGTCACGGAGAAGGGAGGTGCTCATTTGACTTTGTCTCTGCAAACCTGGTGAGTTGCTGCATGTCTGAACTCCATTTTCCAACCAGGAGATGGATTTACCTTTACATTTATTGCCCTCCTGCCCTGACCTGTTTCAAGACCAGAAGTGTTACAGGTGCCTTGACAGCCTGAGCTCAAGTAGCCTTTGGCTGGTGTGCAGCAAACTGGTGCCCTCTGATGAAGAACTTTTCCATTGATACCACTGCAAAAGGCTCCCTGTGATGGGATGAGATCATCCATGAGATGCTATGGTACCCCAAGCGGGACAGGCACAGCCAACATGTCTTGCTGTGGCCACCAAGGAGGTCCTGTCCTTCACGCAGTACCCTCACAGCGCTGCTCCAGTGCCAGAAACCCAGGTGGGATTTGGGGGAAAGGAATAAAACCGACCAACCAAAACAAAATCCTTGTGGTTTCTCAGTGTTTTGAAGCGGGTCCTGGACAAGTACCTGAAGGTCCTTCCAGTACCTGAAGGGAGCCTACAGGAAGGCTGGGGAGAGCCTATTTAGAAAGGCCTGCAGTGACAGGACGAGGGGCAATGGCTTTAAGCTGGAGGGGAGCAGATTTAGACTGGAGATGAGGAGAGGGTTCTTCACTGTGAGGGTGGTGGAGCACTGGAACAGGTTGCCCAGGGAGGTGGTTGAGGCCCCTTCCCTGGAGATATTCAAGGAGAGGCTCGACGAGGCCCTGGGCAACCTGGTCTAGTTGGGGGTGTCCCTGCTGACTGCGGGGGGGTCGGACTAGATGACCTTTGGAGGTGCCTTCAGGCCTGGACAATTCTATGATTCTATGATAAGTGGCTCTCACCTAGAAAACGTGACAAAGATCCTCTTGCGGGGTCAGCCAGCGGTGGGAGGCAATCCCACCCACCACCAACAGGCTCTTCCTTTGGAGATACAATCTTGGCTGTCCCTTCCTTGTCCCTCTCCTCCTTCAAATCCCGCTGAGACCACCTGCGTTCTGCAGATGGCAGGAGCTGGTCTCCAGCCCCAGCCCCAGGGATGACTATCTCCAGCCTCACACCTTGCAGGCACCACGGGCTGCCAGCAGACGCTCATTTCCATCCCCACTAATCTTGGCAATATCTAAATAAAGGGAGCAGCCGGTGAGAGCTCCCGAGGAAGCCCTCGGAGAGCAGATAAGCAGGGACTCTGTTGCCGATGCGTAATGCCAGGTTTCAAGCCACGGGGGGAGATTAGGATCATTGTGTTATCTACTGTTATCTAATTCATGGAAATAACCACGCGCACGGCACATGTTATCAAATGCACAGAACTCCTCCGAAAACGATATTAAGCCAGGAACTTCACGGTTCCAGCTGCCACTTCATCTTTAATTCACTTCCCCGCCCCCACGGGCTCCTGGATTGCTGAAATCTCGGAGCAGTGGGTGGCCGGGCTGCCATATGTGCTCCATAAAAACCAGGTGAGTTACAGGGTGGGAGAAGAGCCTTTCGTTTGGTGGTACTATGTGCTTTTTTATTTTCTCTCTAAGCAATAAAAAGCGTTATTTTAACAACATCTTTTTGCTTTGTGTGTGTGGTTTGTTTTTTTTTTTTTTTTATGCTGCCCATAGAGGAGGGAGGGAGGCCAGGCAGGGCTCTGTGATGTGGGTTTGGAACTGGTGTTACTGGTTACAGCACGGAGTGGGTGCTCTGCACCACGTGGAGACAGCCCCTGCTGGGGCACATTTATCATTTCAGTGAAAACTGCAGGAAAAATGGACCCTGGGAGGAGACACAAAAGGACGTGCTGATGGTCACGGAGAAGGTGGGTGATGGTGGCACTGAGGGAACCCAGGATGCTGGGGGCTGAGCCCCACCATCCCACCTCCCTCTGGGATGCATGGCATGTGCTGATTTTAATCTCCCACTTGTGATCCAGCAGGGAAGGATTTTTTTTAACGGCAGGGGAATGCATATGGTGCTTAAGCATCATCTCTAGTGACTTTTGGGCCTGACATGGCAAAGATTTAACGCTGCAGCTAGACCAGCTCTGTGGGAACCTATAAAAGTGCCTGCACAGCACAGTTTCTCATCAGAAAAAAAAGAAAAAAAGATGAAATTTTTAATGGGGGAGTTGTTTCTGTTCATTGTCACTAGAGACCGAAGCCTTAGTCTTGGAAGCTGCTATTTAACTCGAGATGTAAATTTAAGGTTTATATCCAGCACGCTGGGGAAGGGATGCCTCCTTATGGGAATTGACTGCTAAAGGCCTGGCATTGCACCACTGAACAATGGAGCTTACTATTATGTTTATTCAAGGCTCATTTTGTTTAGATGGAGGTGCTGGAATAATAATACCTTGAAATCACCAATAACAGAGCTGAGGGAGGGGGGGATGCTGGTTCCCACTACATGGCTCCAGTGCATCCTATTGCCAGCCTAAGCCTGTTCTTTACAATGGGCCTGGGAGGAAGAGGGGGCATTGGGGTCTGATGGTGATGAAGCACACTGATTGTGGATGCCCCATCCCTAGAATTGTTTAAGGCCAGGCTGGATTGGGCTTTGAGCAACCTGCTCTAGTGGAGGTGTCCCTGCCCAGGGCAGGGGGGTCGGAACTTGATGATCTCTAAGGTCTCTTCCAACCCAAATCATTCTGTGATTCTATGACAGTCCCTATCCCACACCACTTACATCCTGACTAAGATAACACCCTGGACACGAGCGAGGTGATGTTCACAGTTTCTTAGGGTGGTGAGAGCCTGGCCCAGGTTGCCCAGAGAAGCTGTGGCTGCCCCATCCCTGGAGGGGTTCAAGGGCAGGTTGGAGGGGGCTTGGAGCAACCTGGTGTGGTGGGAGGTGTCCCTGCCCAGGGCAGGGGGGTTGGAACTTGATGATCTTTAAGGTCCCTTCCAACTCTAACTATTCTATGATTCTTGGTGGATCCAGGCTGAATGGGTGCAGTGGTGGGTCCTGGCGCTGGCCCACTGAGGGCATGGACATGAAAATGGCACAGCTGACTGGAAAATGAATGCAGGGGAACTCTGTTAAGTTATCCCAGGGTCTTTGCTCATTTCTCAGCCATTGCCTGGTAGACACCAAAGGTTGCAGATCTTGTCCCCGCTCTGAGTCTATGGGGGGAAGTAGCTGGGAGTGGGGCTGGAGCTGGGGTTTCCCACCTGTTTTTGGAATAAGTGCCCCATAAAGCTTTTGATGGTTTACTTGCTCTGTACTGAGATCTTCCCATCACCACAAAATATGCACAGGAGTCTTTATAAACAGACAATAGACACCCTGGCAGACATGGAAAAAGCCTGTGGATGGGTGCCCATGCCAGGTACCCTCTGGCAACCCTTCCCCATAGAATCATAGAATCATAGAATCGTCTAGGTTGGAAGAGACCCTTGGGATCATCGAGTCCAACCATCTCCCCTACTCTACAAAGTCCTCCCCTACACCATGTCCCTCAGCACTGCATCTAAACGGCCCTTAAACACAGCCAG
>NW_015090941.1:402437-416737 GCF_001431845.1 Calidris pugnax
ATTCTGTGATTCTATGACAGTCCCTATCCCACACCACTTACATCCTGACTAAGATAACACCCTGGACACGAGCGAGGTGATGTTCACAGTTTCTTAGGGTGGTGAGAGCCTGGCCCAGGTTGCCCCGAGAAGCTGTGGCTGCCCCATCCCTGGAGGGGTTCAAGGCCAGGCTGGATGGGGCTTGGAGCAACCTGGTGTGGTGGGAGGTGTCCCTGCCCAGGGCAGGGGGGTTGGAACTCGATGATCTTTAAAGTCCCTTCCAACTCTAACCATTCTATGATTCTTGGTGGATCCAGGCTGAATGGGTGCAGTGGTGGGTCCTGGCGCTGGCCCACTGAGGGCATGGACATGAAAATGGCACAGCTGACTGGAAAATGAATGCAGGGGAACTCTGTTAAGTTATCCCAGGGTCTTTGCTCATTTCTCAGCCATTGCCTGGTAGACACCAAAGGTTGCAGATCTTGTCCCCGCTCTGAGTCTATGGGGGGAAGTAGCTGGGAGTGGGGCTGGAGCTGGGGTTTCCCACCTGTTTTTGGAATAAGTGCCCCATAAAGCTTTTGATGGTTTACTTGCTCTGTACTGAGATCTTCCCATCACCACAAAATATGCACAGGAGTCTTTATAAACAGACAATAGACACCCTGGCAGACATGGAAAAAGCCTGTGGATGGGTGCCCATGCCAGGTAACCCTCTGGCAACCCTTCCCCATAGAATCATAGAATCATAGAATGGTCTAGGTTGGAAGAGACCCTTGGGATCATCGAGTCCAACCATCTCCCCTACTCTACAAAGTCCTCCCCTACACCATATCCCCCAACACCACATCTAAATGGCTCTTAAACACGTCCATGGATGGTGATTCAACCCCCTCCCTGGGCAGCCTCTTCCAATGCCCGACCACTCTTTCTGCAAAAAATTTTTCTGTGAAAAATTCTCACGAGGTGAAGCACAACCCTCTGCCCAGGAGGGGCACACATGGCTCGGGGTGCTCACGGGGTGTGCCACCCATAACAGCCACCCCAGCCTCAGCCACATCACCTGCCTCAGCCTTATGGCCACCATGTGCCACATGGTGGAAACCCAGCTGTGCCCAACGGCAGCAAATTGTGACAAACTGTGACCCCGTGACAAGCAGCACCAGGGTCCCCCTCCCATGGCTTAACTCCATCGAGGTGGGACAGACAGATCCACCTCCTGGATTGTGTGTCTAAGCTGTAGGAGCAACATTCAGGCAGCAGTTTCGGGATCTGTGTTGTGATCTTTCTCCAGAGATGGCCTAGATGGAAATTTCCAATTATTCAGCTGATGCACAAATTGCCACTGCCTCGGCGGCTGCGTGCTCGTCCTCGGCTTCGGCTGCTGCAAGGACATCAGATTTGGGCTCAGATTCCCCCACTGAGTTTTGGGCAGTCGCTTGTGCCAGTTTAAGGTCACGGTCCTCATTTTCGATGCAGTTCATGGCTCCAACTCCAGCTTACATCAAAGAGTGGATTTTGATCTGTGAACAACCATGACAGCCGCGCTCCTTCGTGACAAGGCAGCTCGCAAAGCCAAGAAGGGAAGGTGACACAGCTGGGGACAGAGAGCTCTCTGTTGAGGGGACCTGGAAATCTTCCCAAAGCGGGGAGGTGATCCAAATGGCTAACTGGGAGGAGGAAAACTGCAAAGCCTTTCTCCTGGAAAAATGCAGGAGTGATACCCACGAGCAGCAGTTCTCACTCCAGCTGATATACCCAAGGTATTAAAAATAATTAAAAAAAAAAATATTAAAAATATTCACAAATGTGGACCTGAAGGGAGGAACCACCAATCGCTCCAGAGATTCCCCTGGAGATAGGAGTGTTTGCACCGTTTCTGGTTAGACGTGGAGCTTTGCCAGCTAGATGAGCTCCCCTGGATCTGCAAAGATCCCTGCTGCGGAGGGAGAGGCACCATCAATAGAGAAACTGAACAAACGAAGCAGCCAAAAGTCCTCCCTCGCAGCTGGGTCAGCTCAGAGCGCCCGTACCACCCTCCTTTGGTGTCAGCCATCCTGCTCCCTTTCTCTTCTCTAGCTAAACATCCAAATGGAAATTCATGTTGACCCTCCGAGACAATATTTTCCCTTCAAAAAGGTCCAAAAGCGTTATTTCAAACATTTCAGTGTTTCCCTGTATTTGAAGGGGGAAGAAATGCAGAGATCAAGTCTCTGCCCTGAATGGTTCTGATGCTGAAAACCTTCTGCAGGGAGGGGAGGGAAGGGTCAGCTCCGAACTCCTCGAGCATCCCTGCTTGATTTCTCCCAAATCCTGCTCTGTTGCCCCCTAATCCCAGCTCCCTTGGTCCCTGTGGCCACCCCAGCCCGGGGTAAGGCCACTGCAGCCGAAGTCCAGCAGCTGAGACAAGGAAAGGGCTGTTGGACATCACCAAAGCACAAAGGGTGAATAACCAGAGGCACATTTCTCTGGAAATGATAGAGTAGTTAAATAGGGGGATGGACCTGGCACACCTGGGACACGGCAGAGCAATGAAACCAGGGAGCATAATTAAAGCTAAATTACCCAAGGTTTTATTTATTATTTGTGGACTGCAACAGACCAGGGTCCCCCTCCCATGGCTTAACTCCATCGAGGTGGGACAGACAGATCCACCTCCTGGATTGTGTGTCTAAGCTGTAGGAGCAACATTCAGGCAGCAGTTTCGGGATCTGTGTTGTGATCTTTCTCCAGAGATGGCCTAGATGGAAATTTCCAATTATTCAGCTGATGCACAAATTGCCACTGCCTCGGCGGCTGCGTGCTCGTCCTCGGCTTCGGCTGCTGCAAGGACATCAGATTTGGGCTCAGATTCCCCCACTGAGTTTTGGGCAGTCACTTGTGCCAGTTTAAGGTCACGGTCCTCATTTTCGATGCAGTTCATGGCTCCAACTCCAGCTTACATCAAAGAGTGGATTTTGATCTGTGAACAACCATGACAGCCGCGCTCCTTCGTGACAAGGCAGCTCGCAAAGCCAAGAAGGGAAGGTGACACAGCTGGGGACAGAGAGCTCTCTGTTGAGGGGACCTGGAAATCTTCCCAAAGCGGGGAGGTGATCCAAACGGCTAACTGGGAGGAGGAAAACTGCAAAGCCTTTCTCCTGGAAAAATGCAGGAGTGATACCCACAAGCAGCAGTTCTCACTCCAGCTGATATACCCAAGGTATTAAAAATAATTAAAAAAAAAAATATTAAAAATATTCACAAATGTGGACCTGAAGGGAGGAACCACCAATCGCTCCAGAGATTCCCCTGGAGATAGGAGTGTTTGCACCGTTTCTGGTTAGACGTGGAGCTTTGCCAGCTAGATGAGCTCCCCTGGATCTGCAAAGATCCCTGCTGCGGAGGGAGAGGCACCATCAATAGAGAAACTGAACAAACGAAGCAGCCAAAAGTCCTCCCTCGCAGCTGGGTCAGCGCAGAGCGCCCGTACCACCCTCCTTTGGTGTCAGCCATCCTGCTCCCTTTCTCTTCTCTAGCTAAACATCCAAATGGAAATTCATGTTGACCCTCCGAGACAATATTTTCCCTTCAAAAAGGTCCAAAAGCGTTATTTCAAACATTTCAGTGTTTCCCTGTATTTGAAGGGGGAAGAAATGCAGAGATCAAGTCTCTGCCCTGAATGGTTCTGATGCTGAAAACCTTCTGCAGGGAGGGGAGGGAAGGGTCAGCTCCGAACTCCTCGAGCATCCCTGCTTGATTTCTCCCAAATCCTGCTCTGTTGCCCCCTAATCCCAGCTCCCTTGGTCCCTGTGGCCACCCCAGCCCGGGGTAAGGCCACTGCAGCCAAAGTCCAGCAGCTGAGACAAGGAAAGGGCTGTTGGACATCACCAAAGCACAAAGGGTGAATAACCAGAGGCACATTTCTCTGGAAATGATAGAGTAGTTAAATAGGGGGATGGACCTGGCACACCTGGGACACGGCAGAGCAATGAAACCAGGGAGCATAATTAAAGCTAAATTACCCAAGGTTTTATTTATTATTTGTGGACTGCAACAGACACAAATAATAAAAAATGCAGCCTTTCAGCCAAAGTGCTTTCTGACCAGAATAATGGCTTTTTTTTTTTTTTTTTTTTTTTTGGGCTATTTACAAGTGATGAATAAAATCCAGGAAGCCCAGCCTGCAGCCTGAGCTCAGGGAGAGAGGGAGCACTCCAACGGCCACAGTAATATCTCGTAGCACTGAATTTCACAGATGTGGCAAAAAAAAATCCACATTTTTTCCCCACTTCTTTCTTCTCCCACCCTCACCAAACTCAGACAAGTTACACACAGCTATCTTGGGGCACCTGGTGTTGATCCACATATTTAATCACCTGGCAGCCCCGTAAACTTTCAGAGTTTGCATCTAATACATGGGCCAGGACTATTCAAATTTGCTCCCAACCACCTACTTTTCTTTTCAAATATGCACCCAGGAAATGATGTGAAAACAACCATTAATGCTTAATACCTTCTGGGATGTGCAATAATCAAGAAAAGAACAGTTTTTACCAAAAAAAAAAGGATTAAAAAAAAAAAAAAGGAAGTTGGAGCTATTGAAAACTAGGCTTTGCCTATTAACTCCTAAAAATTGTCCAAACTGTGACAAAAAGAAGATAGAACAGAGTGGGTGTTTGTTCTTGCTAAGTAATCATCACTACATTATGCTAGTTTTTATGATTAATTGCAAGAGGATGCTTCTGTATATGAATTTTTCCTAGTCTTTGTTCAAATATGGATTTTTAAAAGTGGGGAGAAGAAATCAACCTTCCTTGCCTTCCCTGAAGGAACCACAATTGTGAGGGCTTTTTTTTTTTTTTTTGCTGCCTGGAAGCAGAAAGATAAAGAAACATAAAATAATTGCAGCAAAATGGTGCTGGGTGAGGAGGGGTTTGTGTTGGGTGTAACAGGTTCCTGACTCCTGGAGTAACGCATAATTACTCTGGCTGGTTTCTTCTGTGATGCTGTTTTGGGACGTATTCCCTTGTCATCGTATCATCCCATCTGGGTTGAGCCTGGAAATAACCCTGGAACTGGAGACTGTGCCTACATCTTCTTCCTCACCTGGGTCTCCAAGAGACTGGAAAGCTCAGTTGCTCTCCACACCCTTGGTCCACCCTTGACATGGTCCTTTGAAGTCTGCCACAAAGGAGGAATTGGCTTTCTCCTGCTGAAGCACAGTCCCCCAGTGAGGGGGAGAAGAAATCCTTGCCACAAGTTGCCATTTACTTGTCATCTTGCCCTGCTCTAATCCTCATACTGGTAGGTGGGAAACTAGAGGATGGACCAAAGCTGAATGAAAAAAATAGGGCCAAAGCTGCAAAATTAAAGACCTAGCAGTATCATTATGTTTGGTGTGGCTGGAGGTTGACTCAGAAGTGACTGCAGTCACAAAGGACTCCATCCTATGGGGCATTTGCTGGGAAATATATAAAACCAGGGATAGGATCCTCCAGGATTGTTTCCTCTCTGGTGATTTCCAAAGCACAGTGAGCAACAAGATCTTCTGGGGCTTGATCTCAATGTTACAGAACCATAGAATTGTCCAGGTTGGATGGGATCTTTAAGACCATCTAGTCCAACCATCAACCTAACTGATTAAAAGCATCACTTAACCATGTCTCTAAGGACTAGGTCAACCCGTCTTATAAATCCCTCCAGGGATGGTGCCTCCACCACTTCCCTGGGCAGCCCATTCCAAGGCTTAAGAACACTTTCTGTGTAAAATTTTTTCCTAATATCCAACCTGAACCTCCCCTGGTGCAACTTGAGGCCATTTCCTCTTGTCCCATCGCCTGTTCCTTGGGAGAAGAGACCGACCCCCCCTGGCTACACCCTCCTTTCAGGGAGTTGGAGAGAGCAATAAGGTCTCCCCTCAGCCTCCTCTTCTCCAGGCTGAACACTCCCAGCTCCCTCAGCCTCTCCTCATAAGGCTTGGTCTCCAGACCCCTCACCAGATCCGTTGCCCTTCTCTGGACCCGCTCCAGCCCCTTAAGGCCTTTTTTGTGGGAAGGGACCCAAAACTGGACCCAGCCCTCGAGGTGGGGCCTCACCAGTGCCCAGTCCAGGGGGACGATCCCCTTCTGAGTCCTACTCCCCACGCTGTTCCTGATACAGGCCAGGATGGTGGCCTAATTATCATTGCTAATTTTTGCTGCAAAAAAAAAGAAGTAGAATTATTGCAGTTTTTCCATGAAGGTTTTTAGAATTCAATTCTGAATCTGCAGTTTTGACAGAAACTCAGCACTCCTTTTTCTTTCCTTCCTGGTTTCCAGCTTGCCTGGTTGGAGACAAAAGATTTTTAAAAAGCCCAATTTATTTCCTTTGCTTTCTAAGGTGCACCTCAATGCATAATCTTAAATGTAGTCTCCAGACTTGCTCTAAAATTCATCAGACTGCTGGATTTTTTTTATTTTGGGTTGTTAACACGTTGGTTTGCACTCTGACACCTTGAATGGTACCTTTTCTTGGGGGAGAAAACAAACCGGGCATTTCTAGAGCAAAACTGTCAGCAGGAAAGGCACGGCTGGGGGTGGTTTAAAACACTGGGGTCAGAAGGTGAAAAAAGGAAATGAAAGAAACAGGAAAATAGATGTACAAGGGGAAGAAGCAACATGGCATGCCATCCTGAATGGATATGGCCCTGTTAACCCTTATCAATAATTTATGCCGGTGAACATGGATTTTCTATTATTCTGATGAGACCTGCTCCGTTGCAAATCTGTTGTTTGGCACCGAAAATTAATCGAGCATTAAGAATTTACTAAAACAGTTTTTTTCAACCCCCTCCTCCTTTTAGAGACAATTCCTCGGCATTTTTTCCTCCCTTTATAGTATCGAAGCTGCTCAGAGCGGGCTTAATTTCCAGGTAATTGTGCACGAGAGAGAACCTGGAGAAAGCCGTGAGTGCTCCTGGCAGGGTGGGGGATCCTCTGCTCTAGGATTGTCCCCCTCGGCTCCTCCCTTTCCTAAAGGAAGGTACACATACACATTTTAAAAGAGAAAGATCTCCATTTCCTTCTGGGGGACCTCAGTTGAGGTGCTGCAAAGAGGCAGCGAAGCTCTGGCCTGCAGGTTCCCCCAGCACCTGGGGATCCTCAGCTGCTGCAATGGGGACACCATGTCCCAGCTCTGTCCCAACCTTCCCAGCCATTTGCCTGCAGAAAGCATTTTATTTTACATCCAGGACCTGCAGAATTTACAGCCATTGCTCCTCTGGATGTGCTCCGAATGGGCAATGAGTTGCCAGTGCAGGGCATCCACCCCAGACCCTTTCCTCCAGGAGCTCACCAGGCTTACCTCATCTTGCCTTGAAGATCAATCTCTTTTTTTCCCCCCTGCTTCCACTTCCCACAGATCGTACACCTTTCTCCATCTCTCCCACTCCTTTTTTCTCCCCTCCACCCCCAGCTGGAAGAATAAGGGAATATGGGAAACTGCAGAGAGCCAGCCTGCCCGCAGTCAGGGAACTAAGGGCTGATGCAACATGGTCTCCCCTATGGCAGCGAGGTAGGAAGACACTAAATATCATTCAGATTAGAGAGCAGGATGGGGTGAGATGGCACGAGTTCTCTCCTAATCTGCAACACCCACCTGCCAGGCAAAGGAAAGCTTGAAGCGAGGCAGACACACTAGATTGTGTCAAGAGGTTGTTTGATGCCAATTTGCATAAATAGCTTGGCAAATCGTTTTCCCCTGGAAACTGGAGGGTTCTTGTGCCAGGGGGTGAGTGAAATAGTAGAAACCTTCTGTCAGGGCTACAACACAGGGGATAGTGGAGAAAACGTCACGTGCCCTGTCCCTCTGGTGTTGGTCAGAGAACTACAGAATGGTTTGGGTTGGAAGGGACCTTAAAGACCACCCAGTGCCACCCCCTGCCCTGGGCAGGGACACCTCCCACCACACCACGTTGCTCCAAGCCCCCTCCAACCTGGCCTTGAACCCCTCCAGGGATGGGGCAGCCACAGCTTCTCTGGGCAACCTGGGCCAGGCTCTCACCGCCCTCACACCAAACAAGTTCTTCCCCACAGCTCAGCTCCATCTCCCCTCTTTCAGTTCAAAACCGTTACCCTTTGTCCTGCTGTAACACCTGCCTGGCACAGCAAACCAAGGCAGCATGTAGGTGTGCTCACTTGGTACCTGTGGTACTGGATGCTGATGGAGAAATGGCACAAGTTGGGAATGGTCATCCCCAGAAGACCCAGGGAAGAAGAATAAGCAACAGATGCATTGCAGACCATTAGCAGAGCCCAAAACAACAAACCTCACCTCCAACACAAAGTTAGCATGACTGCCCCATCCCAGGGGGACGCATTCTCATGACCAACAAGACCACAGACATGGAGCAGACCCCAACTACAACATGATACTGCTCCTCATCTCTGGTAGCAGCAACCCACGGAGGTGGGACTGGCCCCTTTTCGCCTGTGACTTGCTGGAGGAATCTCATCAGCTGATGTGTCCATCCAGAGGGAAAGGAGCAGCAGGAACTGCAAGGCTACTCTTTAAAATCCCAGCCATGCACTCTCTGCGTGAAAATAAATCGCGGCTGAGGTCTCGTTGCCAGCTTCGAAAGTCTCATTTTGGTTTGGTTTTCTGTCAGGAGTGTAACCACTCGAATTTATGCAGATTATGCACTCCTGCCAGGTGTTTATTTTATACGCTTTTCTTCCCCCCTGCTACACTGCGAAAGAAAAATTGGGTAATATTTGCTAATGAGGCAAGTGGGATATTTCCGAGCCCCTTTAACTTACTAGGAATAAAATATATTTTTAAAAAATTGCTGACCCTTTAAACCTCAACAGTTAGTTTATCTCAGGGACGTGTTTCTTAGTCAGCAAAGGGTCTTTCCTGAAGGAGTTATTTGTAATTCATTAGTACCGGGGTAATAGCCACACTCCTAAATAATTCCTGTGGCTTATAAAATACCATCTGGTATCACGCGCCAGGGGCTGTACGCTCTGTTGGTGTAAATCAGGAGAGCTCCATTGGCTTGAATGAGTTCTGGTGGCTTTACATCCCCGTGCTGGGCTGGCCCAGGAGCTCCTCTCAGAGGTCTCATGTACCTGGTTTTACAGGAGCTCCTCGAACATCGTGCTGCTGGGGAAGAATTGCTGCTCTGAGCAAAAAAAAAAGCACCAGGCTCGGTCCTGGCTGCACCGGGGTCGACCCAGACCCAGGCACAGCATCTCTCTCAGGCTGTATTTCTGGGTATCTGTATCAGAGCCAGCAGCACATCCTCCGTGCTGGTTAATAAAACCTGTCAGGAAATTCTGAGTGTAAGAGGGGGGTAAGAAAAAAAGTCCGTTTTTGAAGCCACTCTACCTTGAGCTTAAGCTCTTTGCTGAATTAGATGGCAGAGATGGATTTACATACGTTAAAGTAGATTTGCTGGGGTTGTGGTCCACTTTTTTTTTTTTAACGGGGTCGACCCAGACCCAGGCACAGCATCTCTCTCAGGCTGTATTTCTGGGTATCTGTATCAGAGCCAGCAGCACATCCTCCGTGCTGGTTAATAAAACCTGTCAGGAAATTCTGAGTGTAAGAGGGGGGTAAGAAAAAAAGTCCGTTTTTGAAGCCACTCTACCTTGAGCTTAAGCTCTTTGCTGAATTAGATGGCAGAGATGGATTTACATACGTTAAAGTAGATTTGCTGGGGTTGTGGTCCACTTTTTTTTTTTTTAATTAAAAAAAAAATTAAAAAAAGGAGGAAGAGGCATGAGAGAGATTTACAGGACACAGCCAATGAGAAAACTCACAGTTCATGCTAAATCAATAAATCAATCCAAATTAAAAACGTTTCCCACTCACAAATCCTGCCTACAAAATTTGAAAACTGCTTTGGAACCTCTTGGGGTTTTAAAGGATGAATTGAGGCAGACAGGAAGATCAACCCAGACCAGCCACCAACGAATCTGGATGCGGGACCAGCTCCTTCCACCGCCCTGGGTGATGCCAAACCGTCCCATAAGATTTCGTAGGAATCAAAAGCCTCAGAGCTCCTCCCAGCCCCAGGCTGGTTGTTCACCTTCCTTTGGGATGGTGAAAACAGTCCTTATGGTTCTGGGTTTTCTCCATTTCCACAGGAGACTTCCTGGAGTTGGGATCCAGAAAAAGCAATCAACCTCTCCTTTTAGACAGCGACAGCATTTCAACAAACCCGAGTGAGATTTCACCAGGGCTTTTGCCTGTAACAAACCCCAGTGAGAATACAAGCTTGGTGCCCTGGAAATTCAGCAAAGAACACAGAGGAGGGGCTCCACATTTTGCAGAATTGGGTCCTTTTCATGTTTCTGTTGTGGTTTTTTTTGGTTCGTTTGTTTGTTTGTGTGGGTTGGTGGTGGTTTTTTTCCCCAGGTATTTGATATCCCAAACCCTAATCCGTTTCATCTGCCGCATCCTCCTCCAGTACCTGGAAGGCTTTGGGCAATTTGTGTGCTGCCGTGGTACTGAATCTCACTGAATTTTTAGAGTTGGAAGGGACCATAGAGATCATCTATCCTGCTGAAGCAGGATTGCCTAGAGCTGGTCAGAGCATGTCACTCAGGAGCATCCAGGCGGGTCTTGAAAATCTCCAAAGAAGGGGACTCCATGACCTCCCTGGGCAGCCTGTTCCAGGGCTCTGCCACCCTCACCGTGAAGAAGTTTCTCCTCATATTTGAGTGGAACCTCTTCTGTTCCAACTTGTGCCCGTTGCCCCTCGTCCTCTCACTGGGAACCACTGAAAAGAGTCTGGCTCCCTCCTCCTTCAACCCTCCCTTGAGATACTTGTCAGCATTAATAAGGTCTCCCCTCAGCCTTCTCTTCTCCAGGCTAAAGAGATTCTCCTTGAATCATCTTTGTAGCCCTACGCTGGACTCTCTCCAGCAGTTCCCTGTCCCTCTTGAACTGGGGAGCCCAGCACTGGAGGCAGGATTCCAGTTGTGGCCTCCCCAGTGCAGAGCAGAGGGGGAGAATGACTTCCCTTGACCTGCTGGCCACACTCTTCCCTACGTAGCCCAGGATTCTGTTGGCCTTCCTGGCCACAAGAGCACACTGCTTGCTCATTGTCATTTTGCTGTCCACCAGGACCCCTAGATCTTTCTCTTCTTCTGGTACAGAAGCCACCAAGCCCCTGTGACCCTCCCCGAAACACAGCACCACACACATCTCCCCAGACAAAACAAAGGCTTCAAAAGAAAGAATTTCATTTAGGATTTTTAGTTTAGCTCCAGCCCTGGATACCATAAACCCACCCCCAGTTGGGTAACTCAGCTGAGAGTCCTGAGAATGCACTTTAGTGTTTGCACCAGCAGCAGCTTTAAAGGCATTTATAGCCCTGTGTGTTCTGTCCCCGTCCCTCCCCGGGGTGCAGGGATGCAGGTCCTGGGGTTTTAGTTCCTGTTGGGGCTCTACAAAACTGTGTGTTGGTCTCCTGTCCCCATCAGGCCCTTGAGGGACAGCCTGCTCCATCCCGGAGCGTTCATCACCACCCCAGGTCACAGCACCTCCTGATATCACTGCTTTTATACCTATTTTTGTTATAGCATTCTCTCCCGCAGCCCTGCGACTATTTGAAATTTTTAAGACTCAAAAAACCCGAACAGGGTGTACTTAAGCCCATGCAGGCTGCTTTCTGAAAGCTGAGCTGGCCTGATTTGCGACTCGTAAAGCTCTGGGCTGTCTCCTGCTGCCCACATCCAGCCCCCAACAGCCCTGTTCCCAGTCCCTGCCTGTGCCCTGACCAAAAGCATCTCCCAGGGATGGCAGAGACTCCCGGGGTCAGGAAAAGGCACCTTGAGGTGGGGCAGGACCCCCAGAGATGCTTCGGAGAAGGGAGACAACACCACAGAGAGAAGGAGGAAGGAGGAAACACACAGGTGAAATACTCTGAATTTCCACAGCACCAAGCTGAAGTGAATTCTGACACTAATTAGCAGTTGTTAATGGCAATAACAAACAACTAAGAGTGGGAGCAGGACAGAGCGAAGGTGAGAAGAAAGAATAACAGCAGAGTCAAGCTGGGGGGGGGAATAAAGACCCTTTCAGATGCTGTTGTCATTGCAATAAAGCCTTGCAAACCCTGGCAATTTATCTGGGGCTCGCTCTTTCTCCTCTGTCTTTCTCCACAGTGTTTCAAGATGCTGATATTTGCGGAAGGTGCAGTGTAGCCAGTGGATAAGGGAGAAGAATGAATCCATCACGGCTTTCCCCCTCTCCCCCCTCGGTGCCTGACAGCTTCAAGTCATAAAAATTGGGGAACGCGGCGCTTTCCCTTTGAGACAGGCAGCCTGGAAACGCGGTCAATATAGCTTTGTATCCCATTGCCATTAAGACAAGCTTATCAGCAGGGTGCCAGGAGTGCAGAGCACACCGGCTGACAGAAAAATCAAAGTTTCATTCTCTTTGCAATTCATATCTGGGCTCCTCTTGCCTCCTGCCTGGACCAGGCTCCCGTCCTGGCTCTTACGCGATGCTGTGGACGCTCTGCCCAGCTTTGCTCTGCTTTTTCCAAGAGTGACTTCTCTCAGACTTCGTCCTGCCCCACACAAATCCCATCCCTCCACACTTCCACGCAAGATCGTTTTGTGCAGAGGTACAAAGATCAGGTTGCTGCTGAGATGGCAAAGCCCAAGGTGTGGAAAAGGCTCTCTGAAAGCAGCAGGAAAGGGCTCCGGAGGGTCATTTCCTCTTTGTCAGCCAAGATGAAAGCTTGACACAAGTTACAGCAGCTGAAAAACCGAGTTACACAAAATGGCTCGTGTCTTGTGCAGACACACAAGGCTGCTCAGGCTCCAGGCAGGACCTCCTGGGAGAGGGGAAGGGATGGGATCTGGGCTCCATAGCCCAACTGAGAGCTCCTGGAGGGACTCTGGGAGGGTATTTCTCACCTTTTTGCTCTGCTTCTTGCTAAGGTTAACTCATGAGTCAGTGGTAAAACCTGGAAAGACCAGAATTGCCTCATTTTGCCTCTATCCCCCAAAGTAGAGGTCTCTGGGGGTACCCTGGAAAGACCAGAATTGCCTTCTTTTGCCTCCATCCCCCAAAGTAGAGGTCTCTGGGGGTACCAAATGATAAGTACCACATGAAACGCTAAGGGTTGGCAGTTACAAGGCAATATTTTGGGAGAGAAACTTCTTCCTAAGACCTTGGTTGACCCTCCTAGTCCTTGGGGAGGTACATCCCCTGATCACAAACCTTCCCAGAGAAGCACAGAGCCAAAACCAGAGCAACGGGCACAATGAAGTTGCGCTGAACCAGCAGAAGAGCAAGCTGGAGCAGGGAACACCAGCAGGATCAAAGGCTCCATCAGACTTTAGACCATGAAGCAAACACAAAAAAGAATCACAGGCTACTGCTTCCAGTAGCACTGAAGTCTCCGACAGCATTACACCATCAAATAGCAGAAAGAGGACAGTTGCATAAAGCTCTGGCTGTCCCCACCTCCATCTCTCTCTATGTCAAAGAAGAATTTTTCTGTACCAGCTTTCAGATGCAAAGTTTAGGAAACAAAGGTCTTCTTCCTGCTTTGATTTATTTTTTCTCCTTCGTATTGAAGATCTTGTCTCTCCACTTCTTGCGTTTAAAGAGCATATCTAGTCTGGAGCGTTGGCACCCAAATTTCCAATTAGTTCATGATACAACTCCCTGTGTGCAAAGGCAGCTAACAACACAGCATTCCACCAGAAGGCCTCCAGTAATTACGAGGGTTTTACAGTAATCATGTGAATAGAAATAGGCATGAGGAAAAATATTCTGGTTTTTATACCCAGCCTAGCTTCATTTTTGGCCTTACATAAGTCTCTGTGGCCTGTATGAGCCTTTTCTTTGTTACCCTACAACAAACCTGTGTTGGGCTGTAAGAACTGGTGCCCCATGCTCTCACCCAGACCTGTGTCATTCAGATGTGTCCTCAGTGAAGCTGGTGGAGCTGCAAAGGGAGAGAAAAGGCCCAAGTAAGAGGTGTGTATGTTTGCAAGGTCTATTTCTCTAGCTCTCCTATTTCTTGCTTTTCCCCCCCCATTTCATTCAAGCCTTTTGGAATGACAGATGGCTAAAAATGGAAACTGCCAGTGGAAGTGTGAAGTTCTGCACTCAGCTTTTGGGCCATAATGAATCTCACCTGCCTTCCTACTCTTTGCAATGTCAGTGCTGGAAAGTGCAAGGACCTTAATTTTCCCAGCACACAGCTTAAAATGCCTCCGCTCCTGGTTGAAATGTCAGGGCTCTGTTATGTCCATAATCCCATATAAATCCCGAGGGCAACCACAAGGCTCTCGCTTGCCCTGGTGTAGAGGGATGGGTTGCAGAGGTCACCCCCC
>NW_015090941.1:416783-419238 GCF_001431845.1 Calidris pugnax
GGGGGGGGGACGGGGGGAGAGGGCCCCCCCCCCCCCCCAAATTTAGGAGCTGCATCTCTGCACTGCCCGAGAAGGAACAGACTCACAGCATCACGGAGAGATGGACCCCACAACCACCCACCCTCCCAGCACTGCGCAGGGCCCAGATGCCAGAACAAGCAAACACAAGCTTCTTTTGGAGGAACATCACACATCCTGCTTGGAAAAGAGGAGAAAAAAAAAAAATACAATGCAGCATTTTTATAAATGAGGTTTCCGCAAAGATGTATTATTCATTACACGATAATTAGCCACATTTATGGACCCTGTCTTGGGAAGCCTGAGCGTGCAGAGCCGCAGCTGCAGTCCTGCATCGGCCAAGACACAAAGCCAGTGTCAGGGGTGCACAAATTGAACCCGGAGGTTGGGGACACCAGGGTGAAAGCAGCTGGGTCCTTCACTTCCCTGTGCTATTGCCATAGACTTATTTTTTTCAGCGAGCTCTTTGTGGGGCTGGAGGCACCACGGTACACCAGCCACTCGTCTCTCCCTGCTGTCACAGTTTGAAATCAGTGGTCAGGGTCTGACCCTCCACGTGTCCACCACCTCTCAGCAGTCAATAGCTGGCATTTTCTAGCAGACATATTCCCTTTCTCAGCTTTTAGAGTGCCTGTCGCTATATATAGACCTAGTTTTCTCCCTCCAGGCAGCTCAGTCTTAAGTGCTTCATTAACAAAGGCATTTTATGCTCCTGAACAACACAGCCCCTTGGAGCTTGAGCTCAGGGCACGGCCCCGATCCCTCCCCAGCTTGTTGACCTGCAGGGACCTCCAGAGATGAGGATAGAACAACAGGGGCCCCATCACACCACGGAGCTGGGGGTCCTGTCCCCTCTAACATGGTCCCAGCACTCCCAACTTCTCCTCCAGCTCCAGGGGGGATACAGGCTCTGCTCAGGGGCCAAGGCCAGAGGATTGGCTCCATGAGGGTGCTGCCCTGGTTTGTGTCAGGGTCTGGCCAGAGTGAGCAAAACTCACAAAACACCCACCAAACACCAGACCCGAGCCTTGATCAAGGTGTCCAGAAAACCTGAGAAGTGTGGGATCAAGTCCCAGATCTCCAGCAGTCAAAGCCTCTGCTCCACAAATCCAAGCAGGCTGGATGGACCTTAGGACAGACCTAACTGAAACTAATTGGAAACTTGGGCACCAACACTCCGGACTAGTTTTGCTCTTAAAGTGTAAGAAGCAGAGAGACAAGATATTCACTAAGGAGAAAAAAAATATCAAAGCAGGAAGAAGACCTTTGTTTCCTAAACTTTGCATCACGTACATACATATATTTTATACAGACACAGTTTTGCACATCAGAGCGTTGCCCCCAGTCTTTTATGAAATTGCCTTTCTGTTTAGCAACGTGCCGAATCAATGGGGCCATTTCCCTTTCATATTTCTGTAATTAGCCTGTTCTAAATCCTTCAGCAGCTCTTCAGAAAGATGTTGATTATTTACTGTACGTGCAATTCAGATGTCACTGGATTATTAACCTTGGCTGTGTAGTTTTAAATGTCTGGATTAGTGGGTATGATTTTGTTTCCTCTGCTTCAGGCTAGAAAAATTCAGGAAAAAAAAAGACAGCCAGTGCTTTACTGCCGACCTGCACCCAAAAGCAGGAGGAAGGGAAAGGTTAGCAGCAGGAGTTGGGCTACATACACCAAGAGGTAGGAAACCAGGAGATCCAGCCCCAAAACTACCACTGGCAAGAGGTGCTCTGGAAAATCAGAGCAGAACAGCACTAAAACGAGACCCTGCTTTCAACAGGGGAAACGCAGAGATTGAAATTGAGGGCAAAACCCTACAGCAGCCTCAGAAGTCCCTGGGCACCCCCAAACTGTTGCTTCTTATGGACCCATAGCACCAGGAGCCGATTTCCAGTCCTGCCTCTGCCTCACTATGGGGTTTGGGGAACACATCCTCTGCTCTCCTGTTCTCCATCTCTCAGCAAACAGGAGATGGGGACGTGCTTAGACAGAATGCCGAAGAGGCGACAGAAATATCTGCAGCTCCGGAGGCAGCTCAGTTCTGAAACACAGCTGCAAAATCGGCACCGTCAGCCCCAGGATGTGAAGCAGATCATCCCCCCACAGCTGCCTTCTCCTCTGCCAAGGACTGAAGCACATCCCTCCATGCTCCAAACAGCATTAGAGGGGCTAAAGACTGTCCCTTCCACCAGACCTGCATGGAGCTGGCTGGAGTTCCTTAGGAGAGAAGGATTTCATACCCTTCTTCAGCCATCTGAGCCATTGGCTCTCATTGAAGAGATGCAATAATGAGCACGAAGGGATGTCCCAAGCCTTTGGGAGAGAGGAATTAAGGGAGCAGTTATATATATATATATATATATATATATATATATATATATTTTTTTTCTGTTTTCTTTCCAAGAAGATAGCCTAATTATGTCTTTAAATTGGTCT
>NW_015090941.1:420215-584696 GCF_001431845.1 Calidris pugnax
AGCCCCAGGATCTGAAGCAGATCATCCCCCCACAGCTGCCTTCTCCTCTGCCAAGGACTGAAGCACATCCCTCCATGCTCCAAACAGCATTAGAGGGGCTAAAGACTGTCCCTTCCACCAGACCTGCACGGAGCTGGCTGGAGTTCCTTAGGAGAGAAGGATTTCATACCCTTCTTCAGCCATCTGAGCCATTGGCTCTCATTGAAGAGATGCAATAATGAGCACGAAGGGATGTCCCAAGCCTTTGGGAGAGAGGAATTAAGAGAGCAGTTATATACATATATATATATATATATATATATATATAAAGTATAACAGTTATTCCCATATATATATGGGAATATATATATATAACAGTTATTCCCATCATGTTTGAGGACAGTTATTGAAGGGTTTCCATAGATGATGAATGCAGCCAACTGTTGGCTCTCTCTCTATCTCGCTACTAGGAAAGGGTGGCACAAAGTACTGCCACGCAGGTGCTAAGGACCACAGACCTGTAGGTTTGGCATCGACAGGAGCAAATACAGGGACATCAGCACGTGTATATTTGCAAGTGTTAATATAAATATAAATCTTACAGTGATTTGAAAGCGTGCGGTTCTCAGCGCACTGGAAATGTCAGAAAACACTCTGTGCTGTCTCAGAAATATTTCACTTTGATTTTGATCCTTTCTAGACAGCTGCTTTTACAATAAAATTGAAGAAAATGTTGAAGTGGAAAGTTGTTTAGCATGAAGCCTCCCCAAGGTTTTCAACTCTGCATGGGCTCTTCTGTCTATTTTTGGGTTATTTTGCAGAAATAATTTTGCAGAGCTAACCCAAATATGCAAGAGTGTTCTGTTGTTGCTACTCCATGTTTTTTCGCTGACAGTAATTCCATCTTATCCTAGTGAGGAGCAGCAGGAAGAACTCCTGTCACTACCAAGAAAGAAAGAAAAAAATAAAAAAGCAAACCATAAAAAAACAATTGAAAATTTTCTGTGAGGCTCAGGAAACTCCCTTCAGCATCAAACATGGTGAAGAAAATGCCATCGCTGATTTCCCCCTTATAATTAGGTTTGCAAAGGTTGACTTGCAAGGAATTAAAACACGGAAACATTTAAAATATCAGTGAGTTCTGGCATCCAAAGTAATGTGACATTTATATGATAATTCAGCAATTAAATATGCAAGCAAAGATGCTTTTCCTTTTCAAACATGAAGGTATGGTACTTTCGCGAAACAGCTTCCAGCATTTTTACAGGTTCACCTTCTGACTCGAGTGGAAAAATATTATTTGGCATGTGTGGGCGGGGGACACTTCCATCAGCAGCATCTCCCAGCACAGCTCCACCACACAAATACCATCCTGGGGAGCTCCAGGCAGAAACCCCATGTCTGGCTGCCTAAATGTTGGGATGTTTGTTATTGCCAATTGGGGGAAAGGTCACAGGTCAGGGCTGTTTGTGCAACCCAGCAGAGACACTTTCACTACTTACTGCCAGGATCTTTCAATGAGCAAGAAAAACTCCAAGAGAGGGACCAACAGGCTGGATATGGGTTATATTTGACCACAGGGAAGACCCCCATGGCCTAACCTGGGTGCATCCAACCCTGTAACACCCACAAGACCACATGTTCACCCATCAATAGGGGCAGGTTCAGTTATCACCTGGACTCCTCCTGAAAATCAACACACCAGCTTAAACCCAAGGTACCTGCAGCAGTAAAATCTTCCTCCAAATTGCATGACTGGACGAGACCCCAGAAACAAAGAGGCTTTGCCTGTGCTGGGAAGGGGCATCCGGTGGAGCAGAAAGAGGTCTCCCTTCAGCCAGGCTCTGACTGCATCACCTCCCCAACACCAACCACATCCTTTCCGTGCATCTCAGCAACTTGCTTCCTGCGCTGATGAATAATTTGGAGCGCCTCAGCCGTTATTAAATAATAAAGATTCTTTTCCTTGCAGAAATAATTGAATACCGGAGCCGGGAAATTGAGGTCACCCTGAGCTCTGCCCCCTTTGACAACGCTGCTCCCACCAAGATGTCAATTCTGCACAGAGCCAGCTTGGCAGGGCTGGGCCCGTCAGTGCTTGTCCTCTCACCTTGGGGGTGCCCAGAGGGAGCAGGGAAACTTCAAACCTGGCATTAAGGCTGTGGTGGCTCCAGACTCTCAAGGAACAATGAGTATAACTGAAGTTTATGATGGTCTCAGCTGCATCACCCAAAGGTGACTCTGCTGCTGCAGATCAGATATGGGGAAGCTTAAATTCAAGCTTCCCCAACAATAATAAATCTAGGAAAACTCCGATTGCCTCAAACCCTCTCCCTTCCTTCTGGCTTCCCCTTATCACTATGCCCTCAGCTGGTGGCTCTCAATCAGACACCACACAAATATTTACTCCAGGTTGAGTCCAAGTGGATGGAAAGTCATGGTTGAGATGTGTCCTCCTGTCTCTAGGCTGGTTATCCATTGGGGAAGAAAAAGCCAAGAAGAAAAACCACTGGGAGAAGAAGTCCCCACTGCACTGATCTGCACGGAGCTGGATCCAGCCCACATTCAATCTAGCAATGGTTTTTTCCCCCTTCTCTTCCTCCCCTGATCTCACACCATTTCTCAAAGCCAGAAAGGAAACAACCGAAATATCACATTTTTCTCTGTCTTCACATTCCTGTACGTGCACTGATAAATAAAATTCTCATTGACCATGACATGAATAATGGCTTATCCCAGGAGTAAAAATCCTATTGATACAGAATTCAGCAGAATGAAAGTAATGTGGTTTTAGATCAGTTACACTATTAACCCACACAATTCAATGAGGAATGAGATCCTTTCTGTAGGATTTCCCTGAGCCAGCGAGATGGCACCAGGAGAAAGAGCAGTGAGTAACTGGGTGATGTACAGTATGGGACTGACAGTGCAAACATTTACTCAGAAGAAAGGATGAACTCGCTGTATCACGAGAAAAATGTGAGAACTGCCAGCCCCCACAGATAAAAGATCTCAGAGTGAAGTCAGCTTGCCCTGAGTCCTGAAGTCAAATACGCAACAATGAAGACATTTGGAAAGACTTTCGGAGCCAAACTTTCTGCTTGGGGACTCTCCGCACTAATTAGGTACAATTAAAACTGCTTAAAGAGTGCTAATGCATTTGCCACGCAGGGAGAATTGTCATCTCCTCATAAATACATCATGTTGGATCCAGTGTTTATGACAAGGTGATGACTAACTCCATCAGGCTGAAGCGAGAACTTCCCTGAAGACCTTGACTGAGCATCCTGCAGAAAGCAAAGCTCCATCACAAGCGATTCTCCCGCCTTCTCCTCTCCCCATGAGTTGCTAAGGCTGAAGAACAACATCTTTTTACAGTCCCATCTCTCTTTTTGAGAGTGTCACTGAGCTTGATAGGTTGGCTCCGGATGCCTGTTAGTTTGTGCACATCATAGAATCACAATACCGTTAAAAAACAACATACAATAAAATAAAATTTAAAAAAAGCCCCCTAGAATATATTTCTATTCCATGAAATAAAAACTTGAGTCATGATTTTGCAGTCTGTTAACTTTGGAGAGCACGTGCCCAGAAGTCTGAGACTTCTTAGGGCAAAAAAGTTCATTTTCCAGATGTCCATCTGGATTTTTTTTTTTTTAATTAGACTTCAATTTCCATTCATGAGCTCCTCAGTCCTACAACAGGGACAACGGCAGAAGAAGGCATCAGAAAGCACGCTCACAACGGCTCAGCACAAAGAGCTTTAAGAGCCTTCCTTGGCAAAATCTCCAAAAGCTGAGCATGTGCATTTGTTAATTCCAAGTAAGATAATCCATAATTAGAAGTAAAGCCCAAACTGTGAAGGCCCGATATGATTTCGAACTTTTCCCACACTGCACTTCTACAGCTACATACTTTTGTTTACATGAGATTTTCATTTTTCTTCCAGCTAATGTGACCTTGTGGATAAAGGAGGCAAAAAAACCCACATGATATGTATACATGGATGGGGAGAGTCTCTTCCACCCCCAGGAGGAAAAAGCACAACACAACTGGAATTGTTCTGGAGCTTGTTTGAACTTCTGAAAATTGATTTCAGCAGCGAGGAGCCTGTGCTCGCCTCATTCATCGTCTCTGCCTGCCAACGTGCAGCATTTTTGTCTCGGTTGATAAGGGAATTTTTAATTATTGTAATTATCATTCGAAAATTGGGTTCCTGCCACAGACAATTGAAATTAGATTCTGTTACTTTTTATCTTTGTTAATGTCTTTTAATCTGAGGTTTCATTTCCTATCAGCAATAAAATATGTGTATGCACGCATACATGTGCTTGGTTTAAGTTCACGCCAAGAGACCCATGCACTCATAAAATGTATGTGAGTGTATTACATATGCCAGGCAGATTTTACAGCAGAGGCCTGTTATGATCAGCAAGTTCAATCTATTATGAAACAAGGGCCGTGTCATTTCACCCTGTAATTTCTGCATCAAGTCACCTCACTCAGAAAAGACATCCAGCCCTGACAAGAGGAGTTTGCACAATGAAGCGTACCCTTACTTGACCAAGGGACAGGGTTTTCGAGGGCGACTCCTAATTTAAGACTCATGTAATATGCATTATGCAGCTTGGAGGGTACGCTCAGCCCACAGGTGAAGAAGGGGTGGGACAGGTTTATGATCCCATTACGGTCAGACTTCGGTCCTTTTTCTGCTGGCACTGCTGACAAAGCTGTCCCAGGGATTTGAAACAAAGTTGGGTTTTTTTTTTCTTTTTTTCTTCTTTTTTTTTCCCATTAGGACTAAGACCTCAGGAACTCACAGAATCACCATGGTTGGAAGGGACCTCTGAGATCATTGAGTCCAACCTTAAAAAAACCCAACAAAACAAACAAACAACAACCACAAAACAAAACCAAAAAAACCAAAGAAAAAACACAACACCCCACCACATCACACCCACCCACAACCCAACAATCTCAGGCACTAGAGCATGCCCTGAAGAGCCACGTCTACGTGTTTCTTAAATACCTCCAGGGATGGCAACTCTACCACCTCCCTGGGCAGGCTGTTCCAGGGCCTGACCACCCTCTCAGTAAAGTAATTCTTCCCAATATCTACTCTAAACCTCTCCTGCCCCAACTTCAGACCATTTCCTCTGGTCCTGTCATTATTGTCTTGGGAGAAGAGGCCAACCCCCACCTCTCTACAGCCTTCTCTCAGGGAGTTGTAGAGGGCCATAAGGTCTCCCCTCAGCCTCCTCCAAACTCAACATGCCCAGTTCCCTCAGCCTCTCCTCATAGGACTTGTTCTCCAGGCCCCTCACCAGCTTGGTGGCTCTCCTCTGGACACCCTCCAGCCCCTCAATGTCCTTCCTGTAGTGAGGGGCCCAGAACTGGACACAGCCCTCAAGGTGAGGCCTCACCAGTGCCCAGTACAGAGGCACGATGACTTCCCTACTCCTGCTGGCCACGCTATTCCTGATACAGGCCAGGATGCCATTGGCCTTCTTGGCCACCTGGGCACACTGCTGGCTCATGTTAAGCCTGCTGTCCACCAACACCCCCAGGTCCTTTTCTTCCGGGCAGCTCCAGCCACTCTGCCCCAAGCCTGTAGCATTTCCTGGGGTTGTTGTGACCGAAATCCAGGACCTGGCACTTGGCCTTATTAAACCTCATCCCATTGGCCATTAGTTTCCCAGATCCTCAGATAATAACATACTCATAACCCCAGATACTCAGAGATTAACAGAATGACATGGGGTTGGAAAGGACCTCTGGAGATCATCTCCTCCAACCCCCTGCCAGAACAGGTCACACAGGAATGTGTCCAAGTGGGTTTGAATGTCTCCAGAGACAGAGACTCCACCACCTCCCTGGGCAGCCTCTTCCAGGGCTCTGCTAGCCATACAAGAAAGAAGTTCCTCCTCATTTTTAAATGGAACTTCTCCTGTTCAAGTTTGTGCCCGTCTCCTCCTGTCCTGTCCCTGGGCACCATTGAAAAAAGACTGGCCCCATCCTCCTGACACCCACCCTTTAAGTATTTGTAGGCATTGATCAGATCCTCCCCTAAGTCTTCTCCAGACTAAAAAGATCCAAGTCCCTCAGCCTCTCCTCATAAGAGCTCACTTGATCCAGACTACTGTTCTACACCTACTATTGGATTAGAATCAACTGTCTGAGCTGCACAAACCTCGGTGACCTTGGCATGGGAGCAGGAACAGCAGTCACGATGCTGCTGACACGTCCCTGCATAAACCAGCCCTCCTCTCCATTTTATTTTTCAGCTACAACCCCACTGCTCCTGGCAGGTTTCAGCATCCAGGAGATGGAGGTCTGCACCCAGATCTCCTCTCCACCCCTGTAAATCCACTGCAGTCAGATGGGCTGTTTGGGCACAGACTCAGCTGGCAACTTCACCTGGGGTTTGCAGGCAAACCCTCCTGGGCTCCAAGCTGCTGAATGCAGCCAGGAAAAACAGCTTAAGCTACTGATTTTTTTTTTCTTACTTTTTTTTTGTTTGTTTGCTTTCCTCCCTGCACTTTCCTACTGACCATGTTGCTCAGAGTTTTTCAGCCAGCCTAGCTCCCTCAGAGCATGATGTAGTCACCATTATTGACCATTATTTATTGCAGAAGGGCAGTGAGACCCAGCAACCACAGAGCAGGACTCACCCTGGAGGAGACAGCTCTGCACCCCCTGCCTTATTCCTGCAGGACCCAGTTTAGCCCATGCAGCCCCAGCACAGGCTTCACAAAGGGCTTTTGCCCCCCAGATAAGAATGATGTCAGGCAGCATGACTAGTCCTGAGCATGCACAGGCTACGCAAGGCTGGACCAAGCCAATAGAAACTTAGATCACAGAATGGTCAGGGTTGGAAAGGACCTCTGGTGATCATCTCATCTAACCCCCTGCCCAAGCAGGGTCACCCAGAGCAGGGTGGACAAGAATGTGTCCAGGCAGCTTTGAATCTCTCCAGAGAAGGAGACTCCACACCCTCTCTGGGCAGCCTGTTCAAGGGCTCTGCCACCCTCACAAGAAAGATTTTCATTCATGTTCAGACAGACTTTTCCTACATTTCAATTTGTGCCCGTTGCCCCTTATCAGGTCACCAGGCACCACTGAGAAGAGTCTGGCCCCATCCTCTTGCCACCCACCCTTTACACGTTGCTCAGCATCGATAAGGTCCCCTCTCAGTCTGCTCTTCTCCAGCTGAACAGCCCCAGGTCTCTCAGTCTTTCCTCAGCAGAGAGATGCTCCAGTCCCTTGATCATCTTCTTAACCTCTGCTGGACTCTCTCCAGTTCCCTATCTTTCTTGAACTGGGGAGCCCAGAACTGGACTTAGTGCTCCAGATGTGGCTTCACCAGGGCAGAGCAGATGGGGAGGATGATATCCCTCAACCTGCTGGCCACACTCTTTTTTATGTGCCCCAGGAGACCATTGGCTTTTTGTCTCCATCTCAGAGGTGAGTGGGGAACCACTCCCAAGCACAGAGAAGTCTTCTTGTCCTTTATTGCTACTCCATGGGACATGTTTCCATTCAGCTACAAACCAGTGCTCATCCACCTGGCCAGTTCTGCTGTCCACATCTCCCAGCCAAGGTATATCCTTCAGCATTTCAGCCAGACCTCAGGTGAGGAAGCTATTAGAATAATGCCAAAAATCTCAGATAAAGTCATCTTTTTTTTCCCCTACCCCTCTCCTTCATAGATTTATGAATCTCTACCCAGATTTCTTCTTCCCTGAAGCTTCACAAAGGTCAGCTCTTTGAAATATGTAGAGCAGGCAGAGCCTAAAGACAAGAGAGGTGCAGAGATGGAATCCCACAGGCAACACCACCACCCCACAGCCAGTGTTTGAGATTACAGACATCAACCTGGTTCTAAAATGTCTTTATTACCTTCAGTGTGCTTCATTTTTTTTTTTTTTTTTTTTAAAGACAGGTGATAGGGACACTTTGCTACTGTTTCCGAGCCTCTTTACCAACCCACCATGACTTTTCTGTTTAAGGCAGGATGGAGTCCTGGTGCAGAGTAGTCTAAGATGAAGGTGCATTTAAAAGATAAGAAATGGGCTTCAAAACAGTACTCCATAGGTACACATGTCCACTGCTTTATAGGAACTGCATAAAACCAAGGAAAAAATCAAGGAGGAAAGTGGTTTAGAAAAAAAAAGTTTTTTTGGTTTTGTTTGTTTATATAAGAGAAGAAGCTGAAGAGTTTTATTTGTTATATGCCATATTATGAACTTCATTCAAAGCGAACCTGCGCTCTTAGAAGTGGTGAAATAAACCTTCCTGGTTTAATCTGCCTGCTCTGGAAAGGAAATAATCAGATCCTGCCTTTTGCATAGACAGAGTTTTAATTACCTCTGAAACTTGCCTGGTCCCATATGAGCAGCTTTTCAAAAGCAATCTATTAACAAACAATAACCCCGCCGCTTGCTGCCTGGTACAAAGCAGATGCTATCGCTGCCTTTGCGCAAGCCTGTTCCTCCACCCGGCCCCCCCATCCTGCCACAACACGGATCAATTAATAAACTCTGCTGCTCACGAGGAGGGGAGCGTGGGGAGAGGGGCTGCCGGAGCCACCCGGGTGGCCGGGGATGGTGGTGGGAGCAGGACATGGACTGTCAGAAGAAACGCACATGAGCACAGCTCCCAGGTTCGATTCCACGTATAATTTTCAGCAGCTGAAGTAACAGGGGATGGGGAGGAGGAGGATGATGTCATTGGCAGCTCTGGGACCACCAGCCTCGTTAGCTAGTTGACTCTAGTGCTGGGATAATGAAGCTGAGACCCACCATCCTCTACTGCTGAGGATGAGTTCCATGTCAGGTGTCCTAGACACTCTGCCCTTCTGTAGAAAAGGGCCAGGAGGATTTTTCTCTTTTATCTCCAGCAGCAAAGGAAAGGGCATCTGTGTCTTAGACTCACAGCTAATGCGAGATCATCAGTGGCCAAACCTGCACATAATGACTGAGGTGTCCCAAGTAGTGCTCAGCTACCAGTAGAAAGGACAAAATAGCCTGCAAGGGTGAGTTCCTGACCTTGGCAAAAGAAAAAAGGATGCTTGTAAGACCTCACAGATTGAGTATTGAGAAAAGCAAGAGCAGGGAGACCTCAGCTTTTAACTCCACCAGCTCCAAAGGCTGGTGTCCAGCCAGTACTCAGCCCTGTGCACCAAGGCTTCCCCCATCCCTCCTTGTCCTGTGGGTGCTCTGCTTTGATACTGGGAGGGTCAGTGCTTGTCCCTGCGAGACACAGGACTCCAGAAGGTGCACCCATCAGCTACCAGCAGCACCAGCATCCTCAGCCAAGACCAAGGTCCTGTGGCCCCCAGCACTGGGCAAACACTTCACGAGAGGAAGCCATGGAACAGCTACTGACATTGTGAAACACCAGTCACTTACCCCACTGTTTCCATTGGCTCCTTCTGGGGACAGCCAAGTGTCCTGTGGCATATACAGAGGGGAAGGTCTCCATAGTGAGCATCCATTTACCCACAGTGAGCAAAATATGGGTTCTCCAGGGCATTTTAAAGTCGGTGCCCCAGGGGGTATTGCAATAGAGTGGGACCACTGCAACACAAACTGTGCTTTCCACCAGGTACCACCTCTTCAGAGCCAGGTCTCTTGGTTTTGCTTGAACAATCTCACAAAACAGACCACATCCCTGCCTGGTTTCTCACCAGCTCACACAGGGGGAAGGCAGATCCCCTGTATGTCTGGAGTAAGAGTCACCAGGGACCCACATCAGTAGGGCAGCTCTGTTCAGGGCCTTGCCTTGGGCTGGCAGATGAAGGTGCAGCACGTTTGAACACTTTCTGTAACATCTCTTTCCACTGAGCTCTTGCTCTGGAATGATTCAGAAACAGCTTTTTTCATTTTTTTTTCTTTTTTTTTTTTAAAGGCATTTCAATCATCACTCTTTCATACTGAATGCACACCTGCCTTAGACCTATTGCTGTCATATTCATCACTGACATTTGAGAGTCTAAAGAACCTAAAATGAAGTTCCCTTATTGCACCATTAACCCTGTTATGTATCTACTATTTTTAAGCAAGCTACAGTAAACCTTTCTCAGACCACACTCCCTGAGCACGTAACACCCAGGTTCCTCACCGCAAACAAACTTAAACATAACCAAGAATATTTATTCTCCAAAGTCAAATTACACAGCACCTCATGACACAGCCTTCCCCAGTTCCCATCTTTCTTACCAGGAAATTAAAAGCACAGAAGTGGCCTTAAGACCTCCCTGCAGGACCTGGACACTTGTCTTCTTCTCCTCCACCAGCTGCCACTGTTTCTGTCCAACATCATTATAGAGACCAGCAAGCCTTTATTTAGTCTCGTTAAAAAAGACTAACAAGGCACAGATGGAGTGGGTTTGCTAATGGCACAGGGTTGGCTGCTGCTCTGTCCTCTTGGCCCCAGAAAGGACAGGCTGCAGCATCCCACCAGGCTCCCGAGAGACATGGCTCTGCAGCAGGAACAATGAAAGGGGCTGGAAAAGCCAGGACATCCTTGGCTGCCTGCCCTGGACATGCAAATGCTCAAAATTTTGGGCAAAGCTTGGGGTTTTAGCCAGTGGGGTTGATAATGCCTGGTC
The DNA here is from genome assembly GCF_001431845.1 of Calidris pugnax. Lineage (NCBI taxonomy): Eukaryota > Metazoa > Chordata > Aves > Charadriiformes > Scolopacidae > Calidris > Calidris pugnax. Next base: position 430,807 of record NW_015090941.1, read on the forward strand.
CCTCCCTTGCCTGAGGATTGCTAGAAGCAGCTCAAGAAATTCAGGTGTTTGCCTGCTCCACCTCTCTTCAGGAAAAATGAGACCTATGACACTCTTTGTTTCCTCTTTTTAATGAAAAAACATTTCCCCCATGACAGCAACTTTTAGCACCTATCACCTTCAGAATCCAACATTTCTTTAGAAAAACGAGCAAACAGCCAATAAAGACCTGCCTTTCAGAACCTTCACTGATGGCCCACACGGTTCTGATTAGTAATTAAATGCGGGAGGTCAGGGACCCTGCTCGATTGAAAAATGTTTCTTCAGTATTGGAGAACTGACAGGCCACAACAGGAAAACAAAACGGGCAACAAGAGGCAACGAACAGTTTGATCCAGCCCCCGGCAGCAAATAAATCACCCCGAACAGGCGCTGTGCTGCAGGCACCGTCTGTCCCCCCCCTGCATCGATGCAGGGGCTGCTTTTGACTTGCAGATGCTGCAGCAACAGTGATGCTCCTCATCAATAGGGTCTTGTTAGGGTCCTGGTGACAAGCAGCAGGCAAGGAGGGATATGCTGCCTGTCTCTCGTACAGCAGTGGTCATTTTTGGGGGGTATCTGCCACCCTGGAGATGGTCATTCTGGGATTTCTGAGTTCCTCCTGTTTTTTATACTCCCCCCCCCTCCCTGCACATGGGTCACAACAACCCCATGAACACCACAGGCTGGAGCTGCGTGGCGGAGAAGGACCTGGGGGTGTTGGTCAACACCAGCAGAATATGAGCCAGCAGTGTGCCCGGGTGGCCAAGAAGGTCACATATCTCCCCCACCCCTGCACATGGGTCACAACAACCCCATGAACACCACAGGCTGGAGCTGCGTGGCGGAGAAGGACCTGGGGGTGTTGGTCAACACCAGCAGAATATGAGCCAGCAGTGTGCCCGGGTGGCCAAGAAGGTCAACAGCATCCTGGCCTGGATCAGGAACAGCGTGGCCAGCAGGACTGGGGCAGTGACTGTCCCCCTGTACTGGGCACTGCTGAGGTCCCACCTCGAGGGCTGGGTCCAGTTTTGGGCCCCTTCCAAGAAAAAAGACAGAAACAGGCGATGGGACAAGGGATATGGCCTCAAGTTGCACCAGGGGAGGTTTAGGATGGATATTGGGAGAAATTTCTTCACCCAAAAGGGTTATGAAGCCTTGGAATGGGCTGCCCAGGGCAGTGGTGGAGTCACCATCCTTGGAGGTATTTAAAAGCTGGGCAGACATGGTGCTGAGGGACATGGGTTAGTGGTGGCTTTGGCAGTGTCAGGTTGATGGTTGGACTGGATGATCTGAAAGGTCCTTTCCAACACAGACCATTCTATGATTTTATAAAACCACCCTATGGATGCATGAAAAGAGAGACCATTCTATAAAACCACCCTATGGATGCATGAAAAGAGTCAGCATCATCTTCCCAATACCTTTTCTTCTGCGTCCTTTGCTTCTGTGCCCTAAGAACCAGTCTTTTAGCTGGTGTAAACTGGAGTCAATGAAAACCCTTGCTGCATTTCCACCAGCTCAGGAAAAAACTCCCTGCACTTCTCTGGCAGTTTTGTGGCCCTGGAGGACCAGAGCCAGGAGTGAGAAAAGGGAAGGGAGAGCGGTGGCCTGGCTAGGTGTTAATGAGAAAGTGATTTGTCTCTCCAGGATGTCCTTGTGTTTCCCAGGAAAGTCACAGAGCAGAATTTCTGAATATTTAATATACCTTCTTAATTAAGAAAAGGGTAAAAAACCTGAGAGACACTATCCCCTACTGCAAGTTCAAGGCCAAAGCTTTAAATACAGGATAATCACTCATCTCAAGGAAGCAGGGGGTAGCTGATTAAAAGGGGTGGCCTCACAGTTAGTTCTTTTTGGGCCACAGAAACAGCCCCTTCTGCACTCACCAGTGATGTTACACTCGACATTTTCCCTGCAGGCTGAAAGTTTTCAGGATTTTAGAAGTAGTTTTGTCCTATCCTGTCGTAAAGTAGCTGAAAATGTAAAGTAAGGCTCAAAAAATGAAGACTCTAACAAAGTAATTAAAAAAAAAAAAAAAAAAAAAAAAAAGCCCTGTCTGGTTTCACGGAAACATTTCAGTTTGGTAATTTCCAAAGGTTTCATTTCCATTTCAATCTTTCTTTTCGTCCTGTAGCTGAACTTACATTTCAAAGCAAAAGGCAAATTTGAAGCAAAATATAATAGTTCCATTTCTAGGAGTCACGGTGACCTACTGATAATTTTGAAAACTTTTCTCCATTTTTCCCCAAATGTAAAATCTACTGAAATTGGTCCTTCCTTCTGAAATATTCTGGCTTTGATGAATCAACCTGTTATGATGAAAATTTTTTTGGCAAATGACTCCTAGGCATACTCATTTCTTCCATTAATATCCCGTACCGCAGCAGGAGACAATATGGCCTGTGGGACCGGCTCAGATTCGAGGGATGGAGCTCTACTTTTCTCACTTCTACCTATTTTCTGCGACACCTCTCACAATCTCCAGGTGTAGTGCCCTGGCAGAAGGGATTGAGGCACTGAAATAGGAGTTTATCGGCTGCGTCTCGGTCCCTGGCCACATGCACACTCCTACCTGCATCAAAGTGAAATGCGTTTCTTTAAGACAGATATCTGGTCTCTTTAATTAGCATCCAATTTGGCAAGGCCACCCGTGCAGAAGCCCGTGCGGTTCGTTACCGCGGTTGCTGGCAGGTGGTGGCTTCCTACGCAACGATACAGTCACCGTCGGTGACTGCACTCACTTTGTTTTCTCTCTTCCCCCCTTTTTTTTTCCCCACGTATGCTGTAAACTCTTTTGGGCCAAAAAAATCTTTATCTCTGCAGAAAGTCAGGCTGGCAGAGCTGCCAGGTCCAACAGAAATGGGAGCAATGCCTCAAAGACACAACCTTTGTCCGTGTGCGTGGCCCAACCTGAACAACCCGTTGGGTCAACAGCGATGGTGGGAAGATGGAAAATCAAGGGTTTTGCTCCATCTCCATGAGGAGCCGTCGGAAGCAAAGGTGTTGGACCATTAAGGGAAACATTAGAAGCTCAAACGATTTGTGTGGTTGTTTTCTCCCAGCAGCAGGCACACCCAGGGGGATTTGAAATGTCCTTGAACTTCAGGAATAAAAGGAAGAAGTAGAAGGGGGGGAAAAAACCACAACGGCATGATCAGTAGCTGCAAGAACATCGTCAGGCTATTTTAAAAAAAACAAAAAAAACTGGAGGGAGGCTCAATACGCCTTTTTATTATAAGCACCAGTGCCTGGTCGACCTTGCCTGATTCAAACAAGGCAGGAAAGCAGAGATGGAAAGATATGCAGCCTCGTGCGCCAGCCCTCCCCGCTCGGAATTTAAATGACGGCATTAGTATTCAGGATCTTTGCATGTGTTTAAATGTGGATTAAAAATGCATTAATTGGTCTCGTTTTAACAAGCTCTTCTCTTTGTATATCAAATATTTGAAAGATTCAGTATTATCACCTCTTGTCTGTGCTGGAATTGAAGAGGAGAAAAGAAATGTAATTGAGGACTTAAGGAGTGTCTCCTCCTGTTTGCTCAGCACAGGGCGATCTGATTGAAAGCTCGGGGGAAAATGACTTTGATAAGTATATGAACAACATCTAAAGGCAACACAACTTGGCAAATGAGTACTGACATCCAAACAGAAGCATTTTTGGCAAGGAAAGTGGCTTTCCAATAAGAGCTGTATCAGAAGAACCACTGGAGCAGTACCACATAACCTGTCCCCAGCAAGTGCCAGCACAGAGGAAAGATGCTCTGTTTGTTAAGATGTTAGCTGAAAAATGCAATTCAGCTATTTCCTTGGCTGCAGTTCCCAGTCTGACCTTGGGCAGGTCACACCGACCAGGAATGGACATCCTCTTGGACAGACCTCCTCCAGCTCTTGTTCCTTTCTCCCTGCTCCTTCCTGGGAGACGGGGAGATGCTCAGACCTGCTACCAGAGAGGGAAACCAAGTGTGTGAACCCACGTGGAAAAGCATGGCCAGAAACCACTTGGAACCTGGCCTGAATCACTTGGTTGCAATAGTCTAGTGAGCTCCAGCAAGCTTTGGAGACTCAGAGGGTTCACACCTGAGTGAAAAAGCAAGGGGACCTCAAATGAGATACGAGCCTCACACAGATGACTCGGTTGAAGGATGAGGGTTAAATGCTCAAGGAACTTGTCCCAGTTGCAGAAGATACACAGGGCAAGATGAAGGCTCTGACCTCCAGAGCCCCATCCCAGGGCTGTCCCCACAAGACATGAAGGTCTGCAGAGGTGGGGAGCATCGTTGGGCTAGTGGCAGAGCCCTGAGACCTATAGGCAGAACTTGAATTTCAGCTCTGAGATATGTGTCTCTACTGTGGCTATTCTTGTTGTGCAGAGGAATGCCTCATGGCTTTTTCTGTTACTAAATCTTATTCCCCAAAATCATGTGAGAAAAGTGGAACATAATCCAAAGCAGGCTTGGACTGATTTGGATTTAAGAATTGACCATTCAATATTCAAGCACATCTCAGGTACTGGGCATTTATGAGTCTGAAAACCTTCAATAATCCTTATTTACAGACATTCTCGCTACTGTCTCCCTTTTGCCTTTTTATCTACAATTGAAAAGTAACAGCCACCATATTCATGTATTGCTGTTGAATCTGGACACTGGAGGGATGGGGCAAGGACTTCTTTACCTCTTTGGAATCCAGTAGGACTTGGGAACCAAGTGCAAGGCACTGCTGAATCCCTTATGACAGCCTTAGATCGGTGCCAGCTGTGACATATGCCCACATCTTTCTTCACGGAGGGCAACAGGAACACCAAAATTGAGCCAAAACCCCCTAATGAAGTTCTCATGGAATTTCTGAGAGACTGTGGCAATGTGAGGTTCTCACAGAAGGTTCGCACTCACCAGTGCAAGTCTGAGTTAAAAACCTGAATTTAGAAATGGTCTGAATCTCTAAACCCGAGTTTCATCCCCTGACAACTAGAGCATCTCTCAGCATCGCCATAAATCCTCTGCTGAAGCTTCCTCATTAAGAAATTCCTAAGCATCGAGCTATATGCTGCCAGGATCTGCTCAAAGAAGAGGTCTAGCAATCAGCATAAAAACTTGCTGAACCGGAATTTGCATGTTTATAGCTTTCCCTTAGCCATACCAACACATTTTGCAGATAATCCCCGCTTCCTAGCAGGCAGGAAAAAAGTTTAAAAAAAAAAAAAACACAAAACACCTGAAAATGTACAGCCTAAAAGATATTCCCATGGTTTTGGGGAGGCTCTGGCCACGGTGTGGGAGGAGATGCTTGTGTTGGGAGCCAGGCTGGGTCTCTGGTGGCTTTGACAGGTCAGAGCTCTGCAAAAAAGCTGTCCCTGGTGTGGGGACTTGGCTGGGGCTTGTGCAGGTTTTGAGGCCGACGGAGCCCCTGCTGTCACTTACAGGATCTGAACGCCCAATTCTTATTAAAATGAATGTGGCGGCTGCTGTCCAGCTTTCCTCTGCAGCTTTGAAAAACCCCAGCCCGGGATTGGATTTGAGTCACTGAGGTTCGGTACCTTTGCAGAGTTTCATTTGCAGCTGCAGGCTGGAATATTTCCAGGCAAACTTTATGTAAAATTCACTCCAAACCCCGCGTGGGAATCCAGGCTCATATAAAATGCTGCGAAGTTTTTGCTGGTTCCTAAGCTGGAGGCATTCTTTCCTTTCAAAAAACAAGAAACAGCTGGGGTTTGCATTTTCCCCCTGTATTATCTGTTTACATACCCTATTTTGTCCTAACATCCAAGCCCCACAGAAAGCCCCGGTGAGACTGGAGGGGTCTGTGATACCCATCTTGCACATGGGAACTGCAGCACAAACTCATTTATTTCAGCTTATAAAGGAAAAGCAGAGATTTCAGGCCTGGCTTTCCGAGTCAGAGGCTGCCCTCCGCTACCAGGAATCTGTCTTTCAGGGCACAGTGTGAAATGGAGGTTATAAACAGTTTGGATCACCCCTGGAGACCCCTGAGGACATCACCCATCTCCTGGAAATACTTGGTTGTCTTCCAAAAATGCTAAAAAAAAAAAAAATCACCAATGTGGAAAGGCAGTGAAGGAGAGTTAAGCTTTTTTCTTTTTCCTTTCTTTTTCTTTTTTTTTTTTTTTTATGTGACAGATTAACAGTGGAATTACAATGCATTTTACAGTTTGGGTGTTAATCCTTAGTGTGCTGTGAAATGGAGAAGACACTCTCTGTGCCTCAGAAAACAAAGACATATCTCGTAAGGGATATAAACACGGCAGGTCTCCCCGAGTAATACGCACTCAGAGAGCTGCTTTTCTGCACGGGAGATGAAACCATAATAGCATACACTTATTTACTTTTAAAAACCATCAATAATAGGAGATGTATAGCTGAACTCTGGGCTCTTCTCACATGCACTTAAAAATGAAATGAATCTTAAGACGAAACAGAAACACATATATATGTGTATACAAGCAGGGTGAGTAAGCTACAGTACAAAACAAACTGAATTATCTATGTTTCTTTAAACTACATTCAAGAGTATTTGCCATTATTAGCAATTTGTATCCAGAGAGCTCCGATCAATCACAAAAGCAGGTCTGTATTATTTATCATCGCTGTTCCACAGATGGGAAGACTCAGGCGGAAACAAGGGCTGAGGCAGGGAGTTGAGGGACAGGGAGGGAGCAGAACCCTGCTCTGGAATCAGGGGCGAGGGGCTGTTGTTGTTAAACTCAGCAGGTAAATACATCACAAACCTGTTCAATTCTACATCCCTTTGGGCATCAGACAGAAGAAAAGCTGCCACCACCTTCCCCTGGGGACGGGTACATGACTGGGGGGGAACATGCATCCTGATTGCATCAAAAGAAGCATGGCCAGCAGGTCAGCACCTTCCCCTGGGGACGGGTACGTGGCTGGGGGGGGGGATCTTTCATCCTGGTTGCATCAAAAGAAGCATGGCCAGCAGGTCAGGGGACCTGTTGCCCAACGCTGTGTCCAGCACTGGAGTCCTCAGCACAGGAAGGACACGGACCTGTTGGAGCTGGGCCAGAGGAGGCCTGTTGACCAACGCTGTGTCCAGCACTGGAGTCCTCAGCACAGGAAGGACATGGACCTGTTGGAGCTGGGCCAGAGAAGGCCACGGAGATGCTGGGAGGGCTGGAGCCCCTCTGCTGTGAGGGGGGGGCTGAGAGAGTTGGGGAATTCAGCCTGGAGAAGAGAAGGCTCCGGGGAGACCTTAGAGCCCCTTCCAGTCCCTCAAGGGGCTCCAGGAAAGCTGGAGAGGGACTCTGGATCAGGGAGGGGAGCCATAGGACAAAGGGAAGGGTTTGACACTGAAAGAGGGGAGATGGAGATGAGGAGTGTAGAAGAACTTGTTTGGTGTGAGGGTGGTGAGAGCCTGGCCCAGGTTGCCCCGAGAAGCTGTGGCTGCCCCATCCCTGGAGGGGTTCAAGGGCAGGTTGGAGGGGGCTTGGAGCACCCTGGTGTGGTGGGAGGTGTCCCTGCCCAGGGCAGGGAGTGGCATTGGATAATCATATAAGTCCCCTTCAAACTCAAACCATTCTATCATTCTAAATCATATAAGTTCCCTTCAAACTCAAACCATTCTATCATTCTATGATTCAATGATCTTAAAGGTCCCCTTCAAGCTAGATGATCCTATGATTCTGCATTTCCCAGTTGAGGACTTCCAGGGTGGGACAGGTAAGGGATGGCTCCACCAGATGCCCTCACTCTCCACCTCTGGCTTTGCCCAACCCTGTGTCACCTCTCCAGCTTGCTTTGATTTACACCATTCCCTACATCCCAGGAGATCTCTTGGGGGACTTTTATTTTCCAGAGAGCCTTTCGTTGTAGCAGGGTGTGTGAATGCGAATTCAAATCAGTCATCAACTTCCCACTGGGTTCAAAACACCTCTTTCACCATTTTAAATGATTTTTAAATGGATGCAATGCACTCGATCTTCCAGCTGAAATAACTTCTGTATTATCCTCCAAGCCTGAATTCCTTTCCCCCCTTGCTCTCTGCTCACTTGAGATAATTCAATGGGAATTTATTTGAAAAGAGGTGGTGGGTCACAAATGAAGTAAAACGCTGACAGCAGGAGTTCCTCCCCATTCTCTGCTTATGTGAAAGGCAGGGAGCCAGTTTTTGGGAGCTGTGGGATAGTTATCATTAGGCTGGTTGAAAATATTCCATCTCACCTGAGGTGCTTTTTTTTTTTTTCATTCTTCTTCTTCTTTCCCCATAAGAATTGATTTTCTTTTGATTAAATGATGTTTTTACAAAATGTGCCTTTTCCCTAGTCTTGCTGGAAGAAGTCAAATACCTGAAAAACTCTAACTAGCCCTAGCCATGGGCCTGCCTGGAGGCGCTGCCAGGGAAAGTGCCTTCTGGGAAGTGTAGTTTGATTTAGGAAATCAAAGGTGCTGCAGGGAAGGGTGGAGGCACCCTGGAGCCACGCTCTACCTCCCTGGCAGCATTTCTCAATTAAACCTCTCCTGCTCGTGGCTGAAAAGCAAGGCAGCTTCGGAATTCAAACCAAGGAAAGCTCTCCTCTTTGATGAAAGACGCACCAGCTTAGGTGCCAGCTCTGTTCCTGGGGAAGTTTCCTCCTGAATCTCACTCCTTACCCCAGAAAATGCAGTGCCTGGATGAGCTACGTATTCCTGCCTTGTGTCACCAAGATGGATAGATGCCAGAGGACCTTTACTAGAGCTTTTGGCAGATGCCAAAGGTGTTACACGAGGTGATTTTGTGGGGAGACGTTGCGAGTGAAGTAGTGATCTAGCAGTTCTTTGAGGATTAAGAGACAGACAAACCACTTGACCCTCAAAATACTTTTAGAAGTGGATTGTTTTATCTTAAAAAAAAAAAAAGGGGGGGGGGGGGGAAGATAGGGACAGACTGTAGCGATAGGACAAGGGGTAATGGTTTTAAACTAGAAGAGGGGAGATTCAACCTCGATATAAGGAAGAGATTTTCTTACAATGAGAGTGGTGAGAGCCTGGCCCAGGTTGCCCCGAGAAGCTGTGGCTGCCCCATCCCTGGAGGGGTTCAAGGGCAGGTTGGAGGGGGCTTGGAGCACCCTGGTGTGGTGGGAGGTGTCCCTGCCCAGGGCAGGGGGTGGCACTGGATGGGTTTTAGGGTCCCTTCCAACCCAAACCATTCTATGATTCTATGATTCTTTGATCCTTTATTTGGGACCATCTTTGTTTCAAAGCTTGTGTGAACAGATAATGCTACCACAGGCTGCAGTAATAAAAGCTGTCATTGCTGTTATTAGTGATGGGGCCACAGCTCTTCTCTGCCTGAACCCCAAGCTGTCGGCAGTTTATGTGCCCGACAGTAGGGTTACTTCAACCCCTCAGAGACTTGGCATGAACTCAACTGCATTTGAACCGTGGTTGTTCAAACCAAAAGCAGCAAGATTTGGGTATCTGCCACCCGCATTAGCTGTGCTGGCCCTTGCCCTCCATTGCAAATGCTTTCTTTCCTCCAACACTTGAGGTCCCTTCCAGCTCCACAATTCCTTGTTCATTAGCTGGCTGCTCCATTAATGACTTGCCATTGTCAGACGCTCCAAAAAGATCCCTTATTTTAATTAACCCAGAAAAACATCACCACTCTCATGCTGCTGCTGCAGTCCAGGGCACCTAAAACTGACCTTTGCAGCTCTTTAAATGGCATTAATTAAAAAGAGCTTGTTGGCTGAAGTCTTTCCAGTCCCATCGGGCAGCACGTGGCATCTCTCCTGAGTTTGCCAAAGCACTTTGGGACCTGCCCTACTTCAGTTCACCAAAAACTCTGTCTGGTTCCTGTCCGCCCTTAAACCAGGCCAATAATCCACATAAAACTGTCTCCTGGTAGTGATCTTGAAAATTCTGCAGGAGGGAACATTTCTGGGAGCTGGGCATCAGTGATGGTTCAGAAGAACCATCAGAGGAACATCCCTGTCTCCTTTCAGCTGAGGATGTCACAGCAGACATCTAGCACACCCTGGGCCAGGCTCAACCCAGGCATGGTAAAAAGGGGTTAAACTGCATGAAAAGGGGTTAAACTGCACAGAGCAGAGGCTTTTTGCGAGGGGGAGAGGAAGTTCTGTGGATCCTTCTCTAGTTGGAAAAGGGAAAATAAAGTTGCGTTCCTGCTGTCTGTTTAAGAGCTTGCTTACAAGGATAAATTAATCCAAAATTAACTAGTGGTGTGAATTGCAAGTGGATTAGTTAAATTACATTAAATCCAGGTCTGGATACTTTCATTTAAAATTAAAGTGGCCTTAATTTAATTTGGCTCAAGTCACTTCAAAAGTGAATTAAGTAAAACTTAATTACGGACCCTTTAATTCCAAATGAGTGTGTCTACATAGGTTGTTTAATGTGCTTTCATTTATCCATTTTAAGAATTAATCTTGATGAGCTTTTCCAAATCTCCCCATGGTAGACAGACCCTCATTTGTATAGTAAACCCCCTCTGATTCCCTCTAAAAGTGGAAAAAAAGAAAAGAAAAGAATAAGACAAGTGACTTCTGTCTCCAGCCAGATGAAATAATGATGCCGCTTTGCACTGCCCTGTGGTCCAGCACTGGGGACCCCTGTGCCTGGAGGACTTTCTCTTGGAAGCTATTTTCTGGAAATATTCCTCCCTACCAGCTCCCATCAACATTTCCAGTAACTCTCTCCTGGCTGTGCTTTACCACTGAGAACCTGTGAGGGCTCAACCTGCTCCACCAGGAGCACGTAGTGATTTTTTTTTTTTGCAAGGGATTTTTGCAGTGCATCCTGTGCAGATATTTATAGCCATGAAGTATGAAGACCTGTCAAGCACATGCAAATGGCTGTGAAGGGGAATCAGCTTTAATTCCTGTGTTCCCTCCTCTTCTTCTGCCTATTTCAGGGATGGAGACTCAGAGCTCACAGTGGGAATGGCCACTGCTCCATCATTTTGGCAGGGGACGTGTCTTTAAGGTCCCTTCCAACCTAAACTATTCTGTGATTCTATGTCTTGTGTGAACATGTCCTCCAACCGGAGAGCAAAATGTTTCTGATCCAGAAGCCAGCACAAAGACACCATTAATAAGCCACAATGACACAGGTGAGGTCAGTGGTATCACGATGCTGTGGAGACACAGAAATGGACCACTAGTGCCAAAAACTCCCTGAAATTAGGAGAGAAAGACACAGCCAAACTCTCTCATTTTCCTCCCAGAAAATGAGATGAACACCGAAGTCTTCCCTGCACCTCTGCAAAGGGCTTTGAATTTAACAGAACTGTATTTTGGACCCAAAATCACTGCTTGGAAACCTTGTTCTGGCCAGTCACACTGCTTGTCCCTGCTGTGGGTTGCTCAGTGTTACGTGACTCTTAGTCTCCTTCTGCTTACATGTGTGATGGAGAAAAGAAGTTATTCCTCACCGAAGAGCACAATTTAACCTCCAACACAGTTGCCAAGGACTTCTTATTCCAGTGCTACCTGGATCCAGGCTGGAGACAAGCCAGGAGGAAGGGTAGATCCATCCTCTGCAGCACATCCCGCCACTACCAGTGCTTCCTGGATCCAGGCTGGAGACAAGCCAGAAGGAAGGGTAGATCCATCCTCCGCAGCACATCCCGCCACATCTGCATCCCACATCCCACCCCAGCTTCCTTTCTCCAGAGCTGGGCCCTCAGCCGGTTCATCTATCATTTCAACAAGACTAATTTTCATTTTTTTCTGAGGTGTGCTTGAGTTTCTTTGCACTTTCTAAGATGGGTTGGCAATTTTTTCCAGCTCCTGGCTGCGAGGAGTTGGGGGGCTGCTGCCTTGTGTGCTGGTTGCTGCTGCTGCTGTTGCTCTTTTCTTCGCCGTGCTCAGAGCTTGGAAACACTTCCTGCTGGTTTCAGGCTGGTTTCCGAAGGAAATTGAGTCATGTGGGATCACCGGGGGTTTGGGTGTCTCCTTGTCTTTTCAGCCACCCAATCATGACCATGTTCAAAGAAATTTGACAGAACTAGAGGGGCTGAAGCGAACGTTGTGGGAGGAAAAGAAGTAGAGGGATTATTCCATGCATATTGCTCTCCTCCTGTCCACATCCAGGTGCTGGAGAGAAGGATGTTTTTAAAGGTGAGAGCTGTTGAAGATAAATGAGACAATCCTCTTTAAGTTCTGAAGTCTGTGCACCCCCTCCTGACATGGAAAACAAGGGGAAGAAGATCTGCCCTACCACAGAGCTGCCCCGAGGAGAAAGGCATTAAAACCGTGCCAGCGGAGATGCCAGAGTGATAGGCAGAGTTTATTATATTTCAGAATTGTGTTAGGTATTAATCATTTTGCATCCTAAAAAGGCGTCTGAGGAACTTAATTTGTCGTGGAAATGTCAGATAAGAGAGATGCCGCATCTCCAACTGAGAATAAACAGTGAATACTGCGGAATGTTACTCTAAAATGACCTTTTACTTTATATTAAAGCAAACAGGTAAAAATCAAAGTCAAATCCCCAGCAGAGAGCACAGTGTGTGTGTGTCTGTTTGCAGACGTGTTGGTGTGTCTTCCTTCTAACAGGCTGGAGGCACTCGGAGAGACCTGGCTCAGGGACCGGCTGACGTGGAAGGATGAGGAGCAACACTCAGGTGTCTCAGAAATCCTGGCAGTCTACTGCACATAAAAATGTATTGATTTATCTGCTGTTTATACAGTTATTTTTCTAAATATATTTATATTATCACATGTATAATATCAATATTTATGCCTGTATATTGTTACATGTACAATACCAGCTAGTCTATATAATTATTTTATCTTTTTAAACATATTAGGTATCTATTTGCACTGCTGTATTTTGAGATTTCTTGCTCAAGGTTCTTCTTATGGCTAGCTAAAATTAGCCCCCCCTCCACCTTTTTTTAAACTTCTGGGAGAAATTTTGTATCATGTTCAAATATTTGACTGCATGTACTTTTGAGACTCTGACAGGGAAACCAAACCAGTTTGCACTGGGAGTGATGGTCCCTGTGCTGCAGGTCATTGTCCTCCTGTCCTGGTTGGGTGGTTGTGATGGTCCAAGATGGGCCATAGTCCCTGTCCCCAGAAGGGGCCAGGAGAGCAGTTGGGGAGCCCTGGGGTGGTGGGTCCCAGAGCACCTTCTCTACAGTTGACTTCAGCCAGTGAGTAATAGCCCTTGTGCTCCTGGCAAAAAATTAGTTGGTGTTTCTGATAAAATAGTATCATTTTCTGCTAGAGGTTGTTGGTCATTTGAAAAACGCAGGTCTGTTGAAAACAGAAATTTTCCTTCAAAATGTAGTTTTGGCTGGTCCTATGCTCTATTAAGGGTGAAGTCCATTTTTGGGACCAAGGGCAGCACAACTGCTAGACTTAATTGCATCCTATTTAAGCCTGAGCTGCTCTAGAGTGGGATAGATTTCACCAGAAGGGCTTTTCGTTGCTTGAATGCCTGTAGGAATGTTATTACATCTACTCCTAAATTATATTTTTCATACTTGCATTACGGCCTTTTTTAAGAATCAAAAGCTTTTCAATTTCTTAAATGGTTTCACAGTCTGAGATTGAGCTAGATACCTGGAAGGATAGAGCTGACAGGGAATTAGCAGGGCTGAGAAAAAAAAAAAATCCTGGCACAACCCACTGTTGCACCTTTGAATGAATAAAGTGACAAGTGCTTCTGAGAATAGCATCCCTTAGTTGCTATTTGTGCTTTCTGTAAGGAAATGGTTTCTCAAACCCATATAGACTTTGGATCCAGTTCACAATTCAAAGTGGAAGTCAATGAAAGCACTTAGCAAACTCCTCTAGAGCACTCCCTATCTACTTTTATTCCCTTCTATTTTATTTTACTTTTTTTCTAATTTTATTTTTACTAATGCCTTCCTACCTTGGGTTTGACTGACGTTCCTAATCCTTTGAGAGATTGTAAATGCTCTGATTGTTATCAAACCTTGTTCCCCTGCATGGCTCAAAAGAGAAAATGACTATTCCGTGTCCCTTGATGGATTTTGCCCTTCTAACCCTTTGAAGGGTCTCCTTTTTAAGGCGGCCCCTGGGGATATTTTAACAACGATGACGATCAAGGAGAGGTTCTCTACCTGTTAGCTCTGCATCCACTTGGAGGCTCATTCACCTCATGGATTAAAGGTTCCCCTCAGCTGACACCCATGATTGCATGGAGGCGGGGAGGGGGGAGGTGGCTGAAGGCCCCCTAATTAATTGAAAGGATGATTTTGCTTATCTTGGGAAGTAGAAGCAAGAAGGTCTGGATAGAATCATAGAATCATAGAATGGTCTAGGTTGGAAGAGACCCTTGGGATCATCGAGTCCAACCATCTACCCTACTCTACAAAGTTCTCCCCTTCCCCGTATCCCCCAACACCACATCTAAACGGCTCTTAAAGAAGAAAGTTGATGAAGGCTTATGAACTACAAAGAACCCACCTCTGGCTTGGGATATCATAGAATCATAGAATGGTTGGGCTGGAAGGGAACTTAAAGCCCATCCAGTGCCACCCCCTGCCCTGGGCAGGGACACCTCCCACCACACCAGGTTGCTCCAAGCCCCCTCCAACCTGCCCTTGAACCCCTCCAGGGATGGGGCAGCCACAGCTTCTCTGGGCAACCTGGGCCAGGCTCTCACCACCCTCATACCAAAGAAGTTATTTCTCAGATCTCATCTCCATCTTCCCTCTTTCAGCTTTAAACCATCACTCCTTGTCCTATCGATACATACATACCCTATATATATCTCAGGGTATGAGTTACGGGACACCAGGATAAACTGGGAATTATCACTTCATACATACCCTGTTCTGATAATCCGTTTACACCTCTGTCACTGACTTTGATAAAACATGGGCAGACCTTGAGTATGACCCATTACAGATGATTTTAAGCCCTCTCCATCGCCTTCCAGCCCAGCATTCAGAGCCAGATTGTGTTGTCCTCAGCACGGAGGGGTTTCACCCCTGAAGACACCTATTCCGTTCTGCAGGTGGAAAAACATAACACTTTCCTACTGCTTGTGAGCCTCCTGGTAACACTTAGAGAATGCCAGTAATTTGGCCTGCTACCGTGCTGCTGTGATGGGCACCGTAACAACTGAGCTTCCCCTAGCTGTGTATTAAGGTGAGGGTGTGGAGAAGACCATTTACAATCCTATTACTTGTAATGCCATGGTATTTCGTTGTACAGCCATGTATTGACCATGCTCTTGCTGAAATTACAATGTCATAAAGGTAGTGATCAAAAGTTTGCTCCGAATAACACCTGCCTAAACAATACTGAATTTTAGTTACCGAATTACAGCTCCCTTGGAGGACGGGAATTGCCTCATCAAACTTGTTCTGTGAAATCCTTTGGTGATGGAGAAGCACAGGGAGGAACTACGTTATAAACTCTACCTCGCTTTCTATGCCCTACCTCCGGAATGGGTCTGAAACTAAGAAATTTTCAGGCAAAGGCCATAAAAATGTCATAAGCCACATTATGTTGCCCTGTTCACTTCAGAGTCAACAAGTCAGGCTTAAATAGAACATCATGAGGACTCGACATCAAGGGGAGCAGGGCTTGAACCATGCTGATCCTCCCAGCAGGGAAGCCCAAATCTGGAGCTCTGTGTTGTTCACATCACCGAAGATCTAGAGAAACAAGCAGGATCCTGAAAAAGGTCAAGTTGGCAATGAGAGTCTTGGACAACTCCTGCAGCTACAGGGGGTGGGATGAAATCCACACCCCACGACAGCGGGATGGAGATAATTCGAAATAACACAAGTGGGGCTGCGCATGCACCTCAGTGTGTGAACAGGACAAGAAATAACCTTGCTGGGTGTTTAAGCAGAATTTCTCCCCCCACCCACATGAAGAGTGTGAAGAGTCCAACAGTTACCTCTGCTTTAAGACCATGTCATAACATCTGTCCTCCGTTGTGGCCACAAGAGCTTATCGGAAGTCCCTTCAGTGGACACAGGGGCAGGAGAATGAGAGACCACCGGGTCCAGAGGCTGATGGTGGCCACCCTCTCTTCCACCCGAGCGGCCAGAACCCTGCTGCTGCAGAGCACAACCCTGTTTGCTGTGTCTTTAATCTTAACAAAAGGGATGAGTACGGCTTTTCATTAAAGTATTGTCATCAGCAAATGAGGTCCTGGGGACTGGGAAGACGAGGAGATAACAATTTTAGATAACGGGCTGCATCTCAACTGGCGGGTTATCTATTTGCATACCCTGATGAGCTGGGAGGTGAGGCGCAGGCAGATGAGGTGCAGGCAGGGTGCAGAAGCAGGCAGGGTGCAGGCAGAGTGTAGGCAGGGTGCAGGAAGGGTACAGAAGCAGGCAGGATGCAGGCAGGGTGCAGAAGCAGGCAGGAGGCGGGCAGGGTGCAGGCAGAGTGTAGGCAGGGTGCAGGAAGGGGGCAGAAGCAGGCAGGAGGCGGGCAGGGTGCAGGCAGAGTGTAGGCAGGGTGCAGGAAGGGGGCAGAAGCAGGCAGGATGCAGGCAGGATTCAGGGAGGAGGCAGGGAGGGTGCAGACAGGAGGCAGGGAGGGTGCAGACAGGGTACAGAAACAGGCAGGGTGTAGGCAGGGTGTAGGCAGGATGCAGGCAGGGTGCAGGCAGGGTGCAGGCAGCACTGCGGTGCTCTGGGTCACTCACAGGTTGCAGCTCCAGGGCTCTGGGGACCAGCTCTTCACCCTGCCCATTATGGCACGATGGGAGGCTTAGCTCCAGCTTTTATAAGTGGGATCCTTTGTTTTTTTCAGGTAAAAGACAGTATTTCCTAAAAAAAATGTCGAATGTAAACATAACATAAAGATAGGCAGGATGAAGGCAGGGTGCAGGCAGGATTCAGAGAGTAGGCAGGCAGGGTGCAGGCAGGATGAAGGCAGCATGCAGGCAGGATTCAGGGAGGAGGCAGGGAGGGTGCAGGGAGGGTGCAGGCAGGATGCAGGCAGGATGGAGGCAGGGTGAAGGCAGGGTACAGGCAGGGTGCAGGCAGGATGAAGGCAGGGTGAAGGCAGGGTGCAGGCAGGATTCAGGGAGGAGGCAGGGAGGGTGCAGACAGGATGCAGGCAGGGTGCAGGCAGGGTACAGAAACAGGCAGGATGAAGGCAGGATGCAGGCAGGGTGTAGGCAGGGTGCAGGCAGGGTGCAGGCAGGATGAAGGCAGGGTGCAGGCAGCACTGCGGTGCTCTGGGTCACTCACAGGTTGCAGCTCCAGGGCTCTGGGGACCAGCTCTTCACCCTGCCCATTATGGCACGATGGGAGGCTTAGCTCCAGCTTTTATAAGTGGGATCCTTTGTTTTTTTCAGGTAAAAGACAGTATTTCCTAAAAAAAATGTCGAATGTAAACATAACATAAAGCGCTCCAGCTTTTTAAAGTGGAATCCTTTGTTTTTTCAGGTAAAAGACAGTACTTGCTTAAAAAATGTCGAATGTAAACATAACATAAACAGACCTGGGGCTGTTCAGCCTGGAGAAGAGCAGACTGAGAGGGGATCTCATTGATGATGAGCAATATATAAAGGGTGGGTGGCAAGAGGATGGGGCCAGACTCTTCTCGGTGGTGCCTGGTGACCTGACAAGGGGCAACGGGCACAAACTGGAACATGGGAAATTCTGTCTGAACATGAGGAAAAACTTCTTTCCTGTGAGGGTGGCAGAGCCCTGGAACAGGCTGTCCAGGGAGGTGGTGGAGTCACCTTCTCTGGAAAGATTCTAAGCCCACCTGGACACATTCCTGTGGGACCTGCTCTAGGTGACCCTGCTCTGGCAGGGGTTGGACTGGAAGATCTCCAGAGGCCCCTTCTGACCCCTGCCAGTCTGGGATTCTGTGATTCTGTTGCAGGTGAAAAAGGAGAGTTTAAACAAAAGGTCTCTGTAAACCACCAGCACATCAGAGCGTGATGGTTTGGGTCAAACAGCATGTTTATCTTGTTGCAAAAAAGATTTTTGTGTATTTTGTCAATAACCCTAGGAAATATATTTCATTTCCTCTGAAATGTATTTGTATTCCTGCATGCTTTGTTTGGCTGCCAGACCAACGAATTCACCATTCCTTTAGGAGATTAAGACTACAGATTAGGGAGAGTTTGGGGCAAAAGTTAACGGTGGGATTTGGAAATTAGCCCTGGCTGGATCAAAAAACAGCAGTTCTTGAATCTGAGCTCCTTGTTTGAAGATTTCACCTCCACCAGCACCTGTTCTATGGTGCTGCTCCTCAAAGGCTGCTGAGCCATGGACCCATCACAGGTAGTACCTGCACTTCCCAGTGATGGCCTGTAACTCCCCATGCCAATGGTGGGGCGAGAGGAAAGAAGCACTGGAGAAATAATAAATTATTAGTATAAGTTTTGCTGCAAGAGTTGAAACTTTGAAGGAGCAGTGAGGCGAAGGAGAGAGGTCAATGGGAACCAGGGCTGATGGTGGCAGGAGCTGGAACAGCAGCAGAAATGACTCACTTCATGACTCAATTTGGTCGTGGACATAAAGGAATAAAACAAGAACATTTTTGGGTTTAGTTTATGATACACAAGAGCAGCTATTATGGGTCAGACCAAAGGTAGAGGTAATCCAGGTTTCTGTCTTCAAAGTGGTTAATGCGGACACCGAGGGATGTGTGTAAGAACAGGGTGAGTACTTTGTTTTGTTATTTTCCCCAGCATTTTCAGCTTGCTGTTGCCTATTGATGTTTTTCTACTTAATAGCTCTTCTCATGGATTCATTCCCCATTCATCTGCCCGCTTGCCTTTGAAACCCACAATATTCTGTGGCAAAAATTTCAGGGGGCAAAACCCAGTTAATTCTTGGTCTTATTGCAAATAGATGTTTCCCGTGTGCGAATCAGCACCTCCTCCAGCCCCCAGCCACTCTCCAAGATTCACGAAGGTTAAAGCTGACTGTCAGCATTTGCCTGATGCAAAACAAAACCTCTTCATTCCAGCCTGAATTGTGTGATTATTTTTACTTTTCATACATCTAAGTCCATTTTGAAATGAAAACAGTGTTTTTTGAAACACTCAAAATGTTCCAGTTTGAAAATGGCAGGGTAAAAGGTCTCTTTTTAAAAAAAAAAAATTCTATTTTCTGGCCAAAATAATTTACAAAAGTTGACCCAGAAGGTTTTATCCTCCCTGAATCTGTGTAATTCGATGGGCTTGTTATGAGCAGAGAGCCTCTCCCTGCTAAGGGGCATGTGTTCAGAGAACCACCTCCAAATATCCCACTCATTGCAGCTCTCCTGCCAAGTGGTTGCTTTTATGTATTTACTTTGCTCATGAAACCTCATCTAGCCTTGTTCTTCTCTCTATCCATCATTCACAGCAGACAGCCCATCGCTAGGCATTTGCTCAGCTGTGACCATTTCTCTCACAAAAAAAAAAGAAAAAAAAAAAGAAAGAAATGGAGGGCTTATTTATTATTTTGCTAACTGCCGTGATTGCTGTTTTCTCTCAGCCTCTCCAGAGTGAACCCTTCCTCTCAAATTTGGTTTGCTTCACTGACCTTCTGCCGCAACCGCCTCTCCATCATCCCTGCTGCCCGGGACCCTCTCGGCATGGAGAGTACTCTACCTTGCATTTCTGACTCACAGCTCTGTTATTTTTTTTCACGAGCAGGGGTGAGCCAGCTCATCTGCTCCCCGGAGTTGGGGGTCACCTGTAGCACCGTCACCACCGAGCTCGAGATCACTTCAGGACCCACTTGTGGGGCTGGTGTAAGGCTCTGGTGTGAGAGAGGGAGAGGATAGCACCCTCCTCGCTGCTGTTTCTGCTTTTTCAAGTGTTTGACTTTGCACAAACAATGCGCTTTTTCCACAGTTCCCACCGTTCATTTATTCCTCCACCCCCATCACCTTTTTTCTAAGCGCTGATTTTAAAGCCTCAGGCAGTTCCATCCTGTCTCAGCGCTTGGGCAAAGGGAGCAGCACTGCCAGGCCATTTATCTTTTTGGCAGACTGGGCCCTGGAGATAAGAGACAATAGTGGGACTCAGCTATTCACTAAATAAAATCGGAGAGGCAGCGGTGGGAAGGGATGTCTGGAGGTCTCTTGCCCAGCCTATGGGACTGTCGCCAACTCAAGAAGGTCTTAGGAACCTCCAAGGACTCCTAAGCCCCTTTCTCCCTTGGATTAAGGCTGGCTGTTAAAGGTCTCTTCCAACCAAAAACGATTCTGTGATTGCCCTCCCCATCACTACAGAGGACAGAACGGCTCCAGCAGACACAGCCTGTACTACCACCACATGAACGGGATTCCTTTTGGGCTTACAACACGTTGGAAGCAGAATTTTCAAAGCCAAACCTTTGATACAAAGGAGACTTCGCCCCCAAATCTCAGGTTCCAAACTGAAATAGCAGGAGCTATTAAATGAATCATGGCAGATATTTCTATAAGGCAGCAAACCAATTTATTTTCCTCTGACTCCTTTCCCAGACATAGTCAATATTACTTTGTACTTTTGCTCAAATTTGTTTCCTGTTGCAAACAAATTTCAAGGAAAACGTGAGCCCAGATAGTTGAAATTTTCCGGTGCTCTAGCAAGTTATGCAAAGCAGGATCTTATAATGAGAAATGTTCAGGAACCAGAAAGGCAGGCAGCATTACCCATTCCCACTGCCTTGTGTGCTCACGCAGCAGCTGGCTGTGAGAAACAGAGCTGTTAATGGCTGGAAGTGAGCAAACGACCCCTGTTGTTTTAGGAAAAAAAATTCCATAATGGCCATAGTGCTGTACCTGTGGGCAAAATCCAGAGGGAAAACATAGCTGCTGCTGAAGAAGAAAGTTGCTAATAATTCTTATTCCTTGCAGGTGGTCTCTCTTTTGCTGTCTCTCGTGTTTGTCTCTCTTTAAAGCTCCATCTTTCTCCTCGTCTTGCTTTTTCTGCCTGTGCCTTTGAATGTGTCTGTGTATTGGTGGAACTGTTTCTCTGGCCTGCTCCCCTCACCTGCTTTAATTAGCTCCCTAGTATTTCTGAAGGTATCTCCCAGGGCTCTCTAATCCCCTCAATGTGCTGACTAACCCAACCCCAGGAGATCCTTACAAGAGGAAAACTGCAGGATAAAAGCAAGTGATTTCAGGCCTCTGGTTTCTTAATTAGCAGCCTGTACACCAAAAGTCCACAGGAGCGACTGTCTGACAGGGAGACTTTGCACTTGTGCTCAGATAAGAGCTCTCTGCTTCTTTTTTCCATCCCTTGGAATCTTTGCTTGTCCTTTTCTCAGCACTCGCTGTGCAACATCTTCAGCATCAGTGGGCAATGAAGGGTGGGCAATGGGTACCTTGGTACCTCCTGTGCTTCCCAGTCTCATCCCACTCAGGCCTCAGGGATGTCCTCTAGGTCCTTTGAAGTATGAACAACTAAACAAACTGTTTTGTTAGAGCTGTTTAAATTGACCTTCTCTCACCATGACACCGTTCTCTCCATCCTGAAACAAAATGCTTAAGTGTTCCTAAGGCAAGGCTCGGACAATGCAAAGCAACGTAGCTCTGCTGAGGTCTGCCAAGGGCTGCATGCTGGGAAAAGGGCTCAGCCTGGCCTCCAATAGCATATATAACCATGGTAATTCAGCTGGAAATGGGAGCCCTGGGTCTGAAGTGAGAGGGAGGATTGGGCAGACAGGACAGGATGGAGGAGAGATGCTCAAGGAGGGATGGAGACACCCTCCAGTTGCCTCCAGGTCTTGAAAAACGTCATCCGTTTACAGTCCTCTGAAGGTCTTTGGTTGTTTCACAAGGTGTGCTGTGAGATGAGGGTTTGCTGATCATTACCATGGAGGTAACATCTGACTGATAAGGAGGCAGAGGGAGCTGAAGTCCTTTTCTGGAGGTGGCTGAGAAGGTTGGTTGTGTCTACGCAGCAGGTGAAGCACATCCTTGAGTGAAGATGGATATTTATTGACCCCATTGCCCAAGTGCTTTCTGGCCATTGTAGTGGCAGACAGAGATTGGCAGCTTGTGTTGGGAGCTCAGCCCTCCTTGGCTTGACTCACCCAAACTGCACAAAAAAATCTTGGCATTGAACATGCTGAGCCATTAACACCTGGGAGAGCTCAGGAGATCAAACCATTCCTCACTTGCATTTTAGCAGAGATTTGTGATGGAGAATGGGGTCAGACCATGCCCCCTGGCATGAAAGCCCCCTAATTAATTGAAAGGATCATTTTGCTTATCTTGGGAAGTAGAAGCAAGAAGGTCTGGATGCAGATATATATGGGTTAAAGGGGCTCTTGGGCAAATTCATGGAAGAAGAAAGTCGATGAAGGCTTATGAAGTACAAAGACCCCACCTCTGTCTTGGGATATCATAGAATGGCTTGGGTTGGAAGGGACGCTTGGGATATCATAGAATAATAGAATGGTTTGGGTTGGAAGGGACCTTAAAGCCCATCCAGTGCCACCCCCTGCCCTGGGCAGGGACACCTCCCACCACACCAGGGTGCTCCAAGCCCCCTCCAACCTGCCCTTGAACCCCTCCAGGGATGGGGCAGCCACAGCTTCTCGGGCCAACCTGGGCCAGGCTCTCACCACCCTCACACCAAACAAGTTCTTCCCCACAGCTCAGCTCCATCTCCCCTCTTTCAGTGTCAAACCCTTCCCCCTCCTCCTAGGGCTCCCCTCCCTCATCCAGAGTCCCTCCCCAGCTTTCCTGGAGCCCCTTGAGGGACTGGAAGGGGCTCTGAGGTCTCCCTGGAGCCTTCTCTTCTCCAGGCTGAATCCCCCAACTCTCATAGGAGGGGTGGACCCCATACACTGGAGACAGGAGCAGCACTTGCAGGCTTTAACTCCAGCTGCCGCATCCAACTGTTAGATGTTTAGCACAGCGAGTGGCCAAGGTGCGATTCAGTTGTGGTGTCAGAAGCTGTTTAACAGCACTTCATGGAGATATTCATATTAAGGCAGCCACTTTCCCTTGTAGTTTAGCCGTCCCCTCTCAGCAGCCTTCTCTGATGCAAATAATCACTAACTGCCTCCTTAGCCCCACTCCTCCTTATCTGCCGTGCGCCTTCGCCGCGCTGGAAATGACACAGCCCGCCCGCTCATGAAAGCTGACATTTTCAAACCTGATTTTTAAATTGTAAAGTACATGGCACGTGTCTTGCCAAAATCAGATGAAATCAAGTTAGTACCTAAAATGTTAAAATTACCATTTACATTTATATCAGAAATTAAAGCGAGAGGCTGCAGACTACAGGCTTTGCAAGGATGCGAGTAAAAAAGCCACAGCCGTCCTCGCCCAAAAACTCGTGCACGCGTCAGTCCTGTAAAGACATTATTTATATGCTGTTTGCTTGACATCTTAGCAAATTTGCAATATTAAAAGTGACATTAACATCACAGGAGTGAAAGGTTTCAAATCGCTAGCAACAGAACAGAAGTGAATACATCTCCATGCAAGTACTTTATCTTCCTTTATTCTCTTAAGCAAGTAAGGGTATCCATAAAACAAAAAAAAATGCGAGTAACTCTGCATAAAGCTGCTGTTTCGACTGGAAATTCAGCATCTTCATCTTGGGGGGGGATGTGAATTCTTGCTTTGGGTTCATCTCAGGACTTTATTCTCGTGTCAAGCTTTAGATTTGTTTGGCCCCCTGAGAAGATACATACACGAGGTTTAGGTAACAGAGATGCCTGTGTCCTGTTCCAGAAGAGACGCAAACCCTTAGGGACAAACCTGCAAAGGTATCAAGGCACCTAACTCCTACGCAGAACGGGGAACATCATATATAACCATACAGCATAATAACTATAAATCTCTCCTCAGTAACTGTAAAGGGACTCTCCACAAATCACTAAGAAAAGACATTAAAATTTCAGATGGTTGAAGTAGGGTAAAATGAAGGCCCATATTAAGCGCCTGAATTGCCATTAAAACCCTTTCTTCTTTAGGGGCCCACGTGAGGTCAGATGCCTGCACAGCCCTGCATCTGCCAGCCACATCTGGAAAGGAAATTGGGTATCTAGGATGCAAATGAGCCCTTCCAGACTTTGAAATGATGACGAGAGCCTATTTGCTTCTTCGGGCATCAAAATACCTTGAAATATCTGCAGTGTATTTGGTTACTCCTAGATGGGGAACTTTAACAGGCAATTTAAGTCAATCTGTCATACTCTGCGCCAGGATGGATGAGTCAGAGACGACGGCCCAGCTGAGGCAGCTGCAATTTGGAGCTGAGAGCAGGTAACTTCTTAAATGGCTCCAAATGTGTTGCAAAGCCCTCATCTGACTATGCCCTGCTCCTGCACACCAAGCTCGGGTCAAACCCACCAGATGGCTTGAAAAAACTGTCCATCAGTGGTGTGCCCAGAATCGGGCATGGAATAATCAGTGTGGTTGTGAACAGCCTTGTTTCACCTTAAAGCTGCTTTACGCTGAAGTAGGCATCCAGATTGCCAAAATGTTATTAATACAGATTAAAAGCTGGTTATTCCTTATTGGCCTGAGCTCAGGTCCATGTCAGTCTGACAATCCACATGTTCTGCTTCAGAGCTGACTCACAGGGAGAACATTTTTATTCCCCCCCCTACTCCAAAATCACATAGACCTCTTACAAGGTTGTGAGAAAAAGAAACAGTTTAAAGTGATGGAAAGAAATAGGTGCTGTCTCTGCTTTCTTTAAGGTCACCTCTTGTCGGAGCCCAAGACAGCTTCTGGGGATGGCTGAAGGTGGTCCTACCAGCTCATGAAGCATGAGGATCACCTGAGCATCATCTGAGTATCATCAATTGTCTGATATGGTGAAGAAACCATCTGTAAAGGCTAAGTTTCTGTTATTGAAGTGTGTTAATTAGCAGTGGATGAAGCTCAAACAGTTCCACGGCCTGGTTGGCATAACCATGTCCTAAGGCAAGGCTCTCATTCTCTCAAACGGAACTTCTGAGATCCATCAAATACTCTGCAAAGCTCATAAAACTGGATTTTCTGAGGGATTCGTACCTCCTGCTTCTATCGAGCATGCACGCCACAAGAAAACCTTTTCTCAGGAGGTCCAAGCCAAAAAAACCCCACAAAGCTATGCAGAAGAATGTGGATTAGTAAGGCAGAAAGCTGGGCAAGCTGTTTCTTACCACTAAAAGTTTCTGGGCTGAGAGTTGGTTTGAATTTGGGGCCATAAGGTGCAGGTTACAGTGTGCTTTGTCCCTTCTCAATACAAGGTGCTCTGGAAGTATTATAATGACTTGAAAGAACTCAAAAGCTGTTGACCTTCTTTGCTAACCTAACATATCGGCTTTCCATTTGAGAGTGCCTCTTTGATTGAGGTTTTCACTTTTTTTATTATTATTATTTTTTTTACAGATGTCAGATCAGCTACTCTTCTTTGTGACTGCAGAGAATGAAAGATGATGGCAGATCCTGCACTTCCCAGTTAAGTGCTTTTGATCAGTGGTCAGCCCTGTGATGAATGCTTTTCCACTGCATCCTTCATCCCATGCATTTTCAAGGCTGGTTAGAAGTTGGAAGGCAAGACGAAAGAATGCTGCTATCCGACAGAATTCAATTTCCTGAAAAAAATAAATCTTTTTTTTTTTTTTTTTTTTTTTTTTCCCTGTGACCTAAATGGAAAACATATTGTTCTGAAAGTGCTGTTCAAACAGAATTACCGAAACCTTTTATCAACAAAGAGACCGTCATATATCAGACATCTGGTGTGGATGTCAATTATAATAATTAATTAGACATCTCCCCAGATGCCTGACACTACATTCTGTCAGCAGATTTTTTTTTACTTCAATCAAAACTGCTGCTGCATTATGCATGAAACTCATGGAGTAGTTGGGAGTTGAGGAGATCAGCTACAAATCACAGCTAAACACACGAAAGGCCTCCTGGTTCTGATGCTTTTTACCACTTTTGAAGGCTGCCAAGTGAAGGTCACATACATTGATTTCTTTTCCTCCCTTAACAACATTTTCAAATGTTTTACATTTTTTCATGCAGAAGTTCAAACAAAAAGGATGACTAGGGAAGACTAATATATATTTAAAAAAAAGGGAGGAATGATTGCTGCTCTATCCTGTGGTGGGAAAGACGAAAGCTGCTCTCTTCTGCAATCACCAACC
Organism: Calidris pugnax; assembly: GCF_001431845.1. Taxonomy (NCBI): domain Eukaryota; kingdom Metazoa; phylum Chordata; class Aves; order Charadriiformes; family Scolopacidae; genus Calidris; species Calidris pugnax. Next base: position 456,855 of record NW_015090941.1, read on the forward strand.
TGAAGAGCAACCACCGTGGAGCATCTTCAGCCCTGCCGTGTCCATACCAGCACCACTCCCCAGGTACCATCCTCAGAGACCACTGAAGAAGACACAAGAGGAGAGTCCCACTTCATTTTATTTTTTTTCTTTTTTTTTTTTTTTTTTTAATTAAATTGAAAATAAATGTATTCCTGGAACATTGAATTCATTCAAAACAAACCATTTTTGGCTTTTAGTTTTGGGAAAAATACTTTCACATTTCCCAGGCAAAACAACTCAATTCATTCTACATGATTTAGGAAATCACTCCAGTCAACCCCAGTATATATATATATATATTTTTTTTTTTCATTGAGGAATATTTGAACAAATACATCACCAACTTTATCTGTATTAGCAAGGATAGAAAATACTTTATGTTTCAGACTAAGAACTAATAACTGTCAAGCACACGGGCCAAGCTCCTGCAATTTGATCTTACTCTCTTTGATGGGAATTGGCTCGTGTTCAGTGTGTGCTCACTAATAGGAGCCTTAGTTTGGAAAGACTTTGTAACAGGGACAGAATGAAATTCTGGTTTAAATCCCTGGGTTTTTCCTGTTTTCACTGGGGTGAACATTTCTGCCTATCTTTTATTTGCTCTATAAAGTATTTAGCACATGTTTGAACAGCATGAAATGATAAATGAATATGTAACTACCACACACTCGCCTCTCTGGAGCTGGCAAGTTTCTTTGATTTGAAGGATTCACCAATGAGAAATAGAATTACAAACAGTATGTGCATTTTTAGAAGAAAAAATATTTGTAGTGATCCATGTGTTTCAATATTTCATAAAAGTGTCTGGGTTAGTTTCAGTTTCAATACAAGCAAAAGAAAATAGATTTAGATTGAAATGGATTTGCACTGAAATAAAACAAAGATTTTTTTTGAGGTTTCTATTTCCTTTCTCTATTTTCTGCTCTCTCCTCACAAGTAGAATATGGGACTAAATGAGAAGCGAAGCAAAAAGTAATCTTTTAATTCAAATGGTTAAGCTTTGAGAGGTATCAAAATGAAAAAAAAAAAGAGAATTAAATTATAATTATATTGCTCACATCTACGTTTTTGAGAAAAATAATTATTATTTTTTAACTTCTAATGACATGTAATGACAGATTGTAACCAGGAGTGAGATGAGAGCTCTTATTAAGCCCAAAGATGCATATGTAGAGAATGAAAAATCCAGTGTGTTGTCACCAGCAATAGAAAACACCATCTGAGGAGTGCGGGGCAGGTAATACCTGCTAATGAGTAATGAAAGAGGATCCCAGTGCTAATGAGCAGAATAGGAGCAAACTGCAGGAAGAAGAACTGAAGAGGAACAGCCTGAGGACCTTTCTGGATCTCACAGCACCCACCAACACCTGGAGTAGGTTTGGGAGGACAACTTTTGATCAACCCCCCCCACAAATTCTCGTTTTTTGTTTGCAGAACAATCTGGCTGAAAGATTTTTGACGTACATTTTTCATCTCCACAGAGAGGTGCGGAGAAATTTAATCCACTGGTTAATAATTGCAATTAATTAAGGCTGGGGATTTAAAGTGGATTAGCTAAACTGCCTTAAATCATTGTGTAAACACACCTATTTAGGAGCGGAGCAGCTCAAGTTTAGCTCGCTCGTCCTTGGACTGGCTGATACCCAGAGAAGGAAAGTGCATTACAAAGTAATGCACTTTCTTTCCATGTGCTTATTTTTGATGTGTTTTAGAGGAACTTTCGGCTGCTTACCCTGCTTTGAAAGCACAAAACTTGGCCTGGCTCTGGAGGGTCCCCACAGAGCAGCTAATGTCCTGGAAATTCATGCCATTTGCTGCAATTTCACTGTGAAGAGAAAACCTCTGGAACTGGAGTACACTGCACTGATTTATGCCATTTCAGCTCCGGATAAAAGGGCTGAGCCAGAAGAGTTTGAAAGAGTTTAACTAGTGTATTTGGTATATAATGTAGATTCATTTTCCTGAATGTCTTCATCTGGGGTTTGTGGTGATGGTAGCTGTGTGGCACAAGGTACTAACCAAGATGGGCAGTGGTGCCGGTCTAATATTTCTATTTTCTTCTGAAAAATGGAGCCCACAGCACCGTGTAGAGCAGAATTACTTGTTCAAGGATCAAAAGGGTCCTCTCCATTTCGACAAATGATGCAGAAATTGAAGGTATACATCACAAGAAGGGAACAACCAAGAGAAGACGTTTGAAGGATTTCCAGGTGTCTGGAGGATGTAGATGCTTGCATATATTTATATACCATGGATGTATGCCTGTATGTTGATGGGCAGAGACTAAGCAAAGATTTGCAAGGTCCCATGATTTTGGCCGACAAATGATGCAGAAATTGAAGGTATACATCACAAGAAGGGAACAACCAAGAGAAGACGTTTGAACAATTTCCAGGTGTCTGGAGGATGTAGATGCATATATTTATATACCATGGATGTATGCCTGTATGTTGATGGGCAGAGACTAAGCAAAGCTTTGCAAGGTCCCATGATTTTGGCTTATATTTCTTTAGCAAAACAGGGAGAGTTTCATTGACAGTGCTGTGAACAGAGAGACTCCTCTAGTATCTGTGCCGTTGTGACTCCTGAGCCATTCCCAAGCCTCATACTGCAAGGAAAACTTTGAAAAATAACACCATAATTGAGTTTTTCTTTAGTTTATTTTCAACCCTGGCCCCCAAAGTGTTTTCTAGTGCTGTCTGGGACTTTGATATTCCTGCATGGTGGCAAAGTGAAGGGTTTTGTTGTTGGCAGGACACTGAAAGGTGCCATTTCTACCCACAGAACTGATCCATTCACCCACCTCACCTGATGAGCATTTACAGGCAGGTTGTGAGATTAAATATGCTTCATTTATCTCCCCGACTCCTTAATTGCTGAGCATTTTGAATCTTGCTTCATGTTCAGATAGAGAGCAAGAGCAGTAGAGAAATGCCAAATGCATAAATAAAATAAAATAGAAAAATTGCAAGGAAGAATAATTACTTTGGATCCAGTGGAATAGTGAATTAACACTGAACCCAGACACAGTCAACAACAGCAATCACCGAACACCACCACGGCCACTGATAACAAAACCAGATATATTTTTCTCTTCGCTTAAAAAAAAAAGAGAAAGATAATTCCCCAGTAACTTGTAGCCAAAAGTCTCACCAGTCAATTAATGACCTTTGCCTCTGACATCCCTCCTTTCAAGGTTTGCATGGCTATTATTTTCAGTACTTAATCTTTTAGAGTGATTTGTGTCTTCTAATAACTGACTGCTTGTTTTGCTATCAGTCAGCTCCAGGACTGCTACAGCGTCTCCTCAGCTTAAATCTTGCTTCATTCACCTTGTGACTTCAAATACCATTCTGTCTCGAGCGGGGGAAAAAAAAAAAAAGAAAAAGCCCCCCAAATCCCATATTGCTCCTTACAGTTTTATTACTTAGGAAACTAAAGAGAGAAAATAAAGGTCACGAAAACTTTAAAACAACAGTAAAGTCTCGAGGACAGGAGAGTTTTAAAGGAAGTTACAAGCTGGAAATTACAGACATTTTTTTTTTAAAGATGTTCCAAGATCTTTCCAAAAAACCAGAACCCCCTGTGACTCCCTACTCTCCCTCGCTTCTCACGGGAAATTACTCGGAATTATCTCTCTTAGCCTGTCAAGAGAAAGCAGCTTATGAAATGTCAGACATTCATACGGTGAGAAGGAGACCGTAACCGAGAGCCCACAAGTGCCTTGACTGGACGTGGAAGGAGCTTCATAACCCCTCGATGTCTTGGGACCCCCTTCCTAATCTCTTCATTTATATACAGCAGCAAACTGCTGAGCATCTTTAGAGGAACCAAAGCACTGCACCAAAGTCTGGACACCTAATCCAAGCAATAATAAATGAACTGTGTCCTCCCAGTGCTCACGCCCAGTGCTCCAGTGCCTTATTGCTCCCAGAGCTTGGTCCCAGGTCCCATGGGACAACCCCTCGCCAGGTATGGGGTGTGTTTCACCCCCACCATCAACAGTGTAAAGGTCTCCATCCGAAGTGGTTGCTCTGGGCCACCATCCCAGTGCAGAGGGGGAGGTTTGTCCCCAAACCCAGTTAAGCAGGACATCATCAAAGAAGGGTGAGAATAATCAGGGTGAGTCTAGAGGAACGATGCATGCTTTGGAATCTGTTTTATTTACAAGGGGGCTCTACAGAGATGTGGGGGAGTCCTGTACTATGTGTTACTCCTCCCCAAGGAACGTAAAACCAGTCCTTTGTGTTTGCAGTACGAAGATAGTAGGACAGCTCAGGACCTGGCTGTTACTGAGCTCCTGGAACAAGTAACTGTGGTGCTGGTGAGGGACAACGTCTCCTCTGGAAGCTTCTCTGCAGAACACCAGGTGGGGACATCCGACAGAGCTGCAGGGAATGGTATGGAGCAATCTCAAAAACACCCCAGGGACTACAAGACACACTCTGCTGCAGAAACAGAATTCTCTGTCCTTAGCCCACCTAATGATTAAGCCAACTTCCTAAAATAGGACAGCCTTGAATGGCTCCGGTGCTCATCCAGGGTTTACTGCTCTGGGAGAAGAGCTGGGCGTCTTGATTTTGCAAGGTCAGGGTGCTCCTGTGCAGCAAGATGCAGGCAGACTTCAAACTTCAAAGGTGCCTGAGCAATCCAGGTGGCCAATGCCAAGATAAATCAAAACCCAGAACTTGGCCTCGTTTGAAAATGCTGCGATTCAAGGCTGTGTGTTATTTTTGTAAGACACTTCATAAGCCGACAGAACAGGGAGGGAGAAGACCTTAAACGATTTTCTTAGAGCTCATCCCTTCCCTGCCTTAGTGCAGGTGCCCCATCCATCATGTCTCTACAGGCTCCTTCTCCTTCCCATCTGCCTTTTCACAGCGGTTCCCAAAACAATTGGCAATGAGACCTTTTGATCCCACTGCTCCCCTAATCCAATAGAGCTACCTAAAGAACCCCTCTGGGCTCCCACTAAGACCACCAACCAAGCTTTGGTGGGAAACTGCTGACAGACCGCCAGCCACAGCCAGTGAAATGTTTCATTAATTATCATAATTGATATCAATAGCAGATGTCAGACCTAATGAATGAGGAAAGCCATTGCCAATAAGAGATGAAAGAGGGGAATCCTCCAGCCCCTCTCTATTACCTTCCTACAGGTATTCTTCTGTGGATGTGAATGTCTGCCCAACACACCACCACCAGGTGAAGGGAGGTGTCTTGGAGAGGTGTGGCTGGGGGAAAAGACTGCAATTCCCATCCTCCAAGAATCAAAAAAGGATCTGCTTGGTGGAAGACATTTTAACATCTCGGTGGGGGTGGGTTATTAATTGAACTTTTCATCCCTGGGGGAATCAGTACTGCTTTCAGAAGGGACCCAGCAGCACTGTCACCATGGAGGACATGCAGAAAAACATCAGCCAGCAGTGCTAGCCTCCACGTGGGGATGGGATGGTCAGAACCATCCCCAACACAGCATAGGACCCTTCTGCTGGAGACGGGAAGGGGAAGGGACACAGGGGGTGTGAGCAGAGGCGAGGACTTGGGTTGACAACGTTTTCCTCAGGATTCTTTAATGCTCCGCAGTAACAAATCAGCAGCTGAGCTCCTCAGCTCAACGGCACCATGGATCTGCTCACACTCACTGCCAAGGAGACGTCTGCTCCTAAACTGGAGAGAAAAAGATTTGATAGAAAGATTTCAGCCACTTGAGCTATACACTGCAGAGAGAAAAATATGTGCCTCACCAGACTCCTTTTTAACTTTTCTGAGGAAAAAAATGTTGTGATAAAAATAGCACTAGAAATGTTTTGGGCAAGTTTTGCACGATGCTGTATCTTTCTCTGGGCCAAATGATTTGATAACAAATGTTCCCCTGCTTTATTCAGGTATTCTGTTTTTACTCATGGGATAAAAGTCGCTCTTGAACATCCCTCAAGGTTCTCACTTCTGAAGACAGCATACACAGTAACCCTTGTATGAAAAGGAGAGGTATGCACTGAAAAAGTCATTAACAAAATTAATCCTCATCTAACGTCTTATCAGAGCTAGAACAACCAGGGCACTTGATCTTATGTCTCGGGCAGCTCTAAAGTCTTTCATTACTGGGTTCACTGGACCAGAGAGGCTACAAGCCTGTACATCTGAATATAGATGATGTACAATTTACGGGTCCGTGGCCTTCTCACTTAACCCAAGTTACTGGCCCATGATAGGGTTTGCCAACCTTGCTGTTTCAGGCAGGAACAAACATTTTATATGCTGTCAATTTAGCAAATCTATTCCCCTGATTCCCTCCTCCCCCCGTCCATTGGCTGCGTTCATTAATCATCCCCTACTGTCTCCCCGGAAAGATGTGTTAATTTTTATAGGCCTTGCTCAGCAAGTCTTAAACAGCAGAGAGTTCCCCAGGCAGCGGAGCGTGGTCACCTTGCTGAACTGCTGAGCCAACGGAGGTGTTGTCCCAGGGCAGGTTTCTTCAAGGGGTTAGGGACCATTGTCGCAGAAGCACAGCATCACAGAATAAAAGGCATTGGAAGGGACCTCTGGAGATCATTCGGTCCAACCCCCTGCCAAAGCAGGTCCATCCAGAGCAGGCTGGACAGGAATGTGTCCAAGGAGGTTTTGAATGTCTCCAGAGAAGGAGACTCCACCACCTCTTTGGGCAGCCTGTTCCAGGGCTCTGCCACCCTCACAGGGTGGCACACCTTCACAGGGAAGAAGTTCCTCCTCATGTTTAGATAGAACTTCCTGTGTTCACCTTTGTGCCCATTACCTCTTGTCCTGTCCCTGGGCACCACTGAAAAAAGACAGACATCATCCTCCTGACACTCACCCTTTAAGTATTTATAGGCGTGGATCCCCTCAGTCTTCTCTTCTCTGGACTAAAAAGACCCAAGTCCCTCAGCTTTTCCTCATAAGAGAGATATTCTAGTCTCCTAGAAAAAAAAATAAAGCTCAGCTTTAATTTGTCAGTTCTGTAGGCCTGAACAGGTTCAGAAGACCGTCACTGAGTAGAAGGCTATGGAGACATCACACGGATAGTAGCACTTTGGGTCTTTCTTATCTCAGATCTTGCCATTTTGATAGGGTTTGTTGGTCTCCGGTAGTGAAAGTGTTACCACAGATAAATGAAATAAGGTGGCTTGTGGATTTGGCTGGTGTCAATGGAGTTTTCTGCACTGGTCAGGTGACCTTGGACAGTCTCAGGCATCTCCGTCTGCTCCCATGACTTTATTTCAAAAAGCTATGTTATGATGACAATGTCCCTTCAGGATATGTTTATGCTGATCCCACAGAAATAACTTAGAACAGGGGAAAAAATGCTGCATAAGGGGGACTTGTTCCCCAGAAGGACACACGGCCTGGAAAAGTGATGGTGGTGCAGGCAACCAGACACTGCTGTGCTTGGACAGTGTATCCAAGCTTTGCTGCCTTCTGCAAAAATCACAGATCCTGACAAAGCAAAGCTGCAAAATCCAAAATGTTAGAGAAGAGCCTGTAACTTTGCAGTTACACTGAATAAGCCTTACATTCATGTCATGCAAATGGAGGAAACAAAAGAAGGGTGGGAAAAAAGGAACATTCATCAAGCTACGTTATGGCAGAGGAGAAGACAACAACGGAAGACCTACCAAGAGAATCCATGGTTTCTGAAACAGCCAATGCAGTAGCTCCAAAGCAACATTTCTCTTTCCAGCAACTACAGTGAAATCCAAGGAAAATGAGATTTTTCTTGAATGAGGACTACTGCCATCGCTTGGAGAGCAATATCAGCAGCTGTAATGCAAGCCCATGGCTAAGCTGGCCAGAGAGGCTCACCAGGGTAATCCAGACATGCCAAGAGCAGCTCAGACACAATATCTTAAGCACCTTTGTTAGGAAAAGATCAGTCTCCCTCTAGAGAAACTCATCTCTTGCTCCACTGAGTACAGGGGGAACACAGACAGCCTGATCTTACTATTGCATGAACAGAAAGGTCTGGTGGGATTATTTGGGACTGAAGCTTTTGTTTGATGGAGCTGGGGGGGTGCACTGACAGCCCTTCACTTAGAAATGATGGAGTAGCTGGATTATGAGTCAGTGGAAGACTGGAGCCAAACTGGCAAAGCAATTTCAAGTCTGTGTGTGTGTGTGTGAGCGAGAGTACGTGCAAGACAATAATTCTCCTTCCCTTGGTGACTTGGATTGATGGGCCTCCACTATTCCCATCTTTGAAGAATCCACCGGTCGATAGCCTCGCTCCTTTGTGCCCAGCCATCCCATCACCCGCGTGTCTGGCACCAGTTCTTGTAGGTGTAAATAAGAATAATTTCTCAGGCTGCCAGCCCTTCTGCCTGGAAAACATGAGGCTTATTTCGGCCCTTGACATTCAGCTGGATCCCTCCTCCCTTCTCTTGCAGCCCTTTGGTACTTACTCCTTTGCTGACCTTTTCCTTGGCACATTTGCATGTAACAGCAGGTCGCTGACCTGGAGAATAGATGCAGGAGAGATGCATCCTGCCCTTCAAACGCCTGGCTAATAGCAGAGAAGTCATCTCCCTTGTTAACATTTGGGTATGGTCTTTCCATCATGGGTCAGCAGGATGCTCCATCTCCCTTCTCGCTAGAAAGCCCTGTGTGGTTTTTCCCCTTAACACCGTGAAACACACTCATACCCATTTCTCCTTTATGTTCCCTCCAGAGCTGTCTGCCTTGTTAGTGCTATATCCACACCAAAGAATAGATTATTTTTTGCCCCTTGGCATCCTCTCAGATGAACTGGGAGTTTGCTGGGTGAGAAAGCACTGTGTGCTGAACACAGGCCACCTCCCTAAACCCAGCAAATGCCCCCTGCCCCAGCACCAAACATGCTAAAATGCCTCTGCTGCTGCTCACCCAACATTCAACCCCTTCTTGTTCCACCTCCAGCTGGGGAGCAGAGAATAGTTGGTCTGAGAGGTGGAGATTGCGGGATGAACTGTGGTTGTCCTGCTTCTCCCAGACCAGGGAGAGTCCAGGACATGGGAGAACTGCCACAGTCTCTTTCCACCTTCTGCTCATCACTTTTTTTCCATTTAGATTTTGCTGCTTTTGTTTCTTCAGCTCGACTTCTGTTGCTTTGCCAAAATGCCTGGGAGCTATTGGGAACGTTAAAACACCAATTCTTTTTGTGTCCCTCTCCCCAAGCGTTTTTGATGAATGAGATGACCCCAACCTGCTTTACAAACAGAATCTAATGGGTTTTCTTTTCTCACCACCCACGTGCTGAGCTGGGCTATGACAAGAAAGCACCAGCCGGGGAACATTTGCTGCTCCTTTCCTGGAAATGGGTACAAAGAGGGAGAAAGGGTGATGCATTTGGGCCACAGACGTCCTATTCCAGTGAATTTCAGAGGAATGTGGAGGATGGTGCAGAAAGGACAAGCTACTTTACCCAGAGCTACGGGGAACCATCTCTATGGGGCAGGGAGTATGTTCACAGCAGCTGAGAAATAGACTCCCTGAAAAGCTGGTGGTGGGAGGGAAGGAAAGGTCAGGCTAAAGGAGGCAAATTGGGTTGGACAGTGATAGGAAGCAACTGGAATGATACTCAGCACTTCCACAGCCCTGTCCACACCTCCCTGGGGGCCACGCACAGTACATCAGCATAACATCTCTCAGAAAGGCACTCAACAAGCAGAAGCACAAGCTTCTCAAGCAGGTGTGTGCCCTACGAGTGCGGTGTCTTAATGTAGGCACTTAACTCCATAATAATATTACTGTTATTATTATACTACTACTGTGCCTGTTACAGCGCTGTAGCATTTGATTCCAATTGCCACTGACATTTTGAAATGTGCTGATGCCGGGAAACTGCATCTCCCACAGCTCCTGAGGAGAGCTGCCACGAACTGCATCTCTCCCACGAGGACTGGAGAGGTGCCAGTAAAGCTTCTGGTGCCCCCAGTTGTAACGTCCCAGTTGTGGCCTCTGGTGGTTCATTGCCTGTTTGTCCCGGGCATAGGTGGTATTTTCTGAGGAGCTGCTCCAACAGCTCATTCACCTGGTTTCCAGCCTGCTCCCCTACGTCTCACCAGGTCCCTGCCCCTGACACTGCTCCTTGATGTATCTCCCTGATTCTGACCTTCAGTCTGTGCTGTGGCTTCTGAAGGTTAATCAAGGCGCGATGTACTGATGGCAAACCTGACCCAAGCCACAGCCCACAGCACTTGGGCAATGTGCTGAACAGGGAGGATGTTTTGCCGCCCACATTCAGGTTCTTGGAGCATCCAACTCTGACACAGAACCATAGAACAGAAAACTCTTCGCTGCCTTGAGCTGTAATTTCATGCCAAAATGCCTGGTGTGCAAATATCTGGAGAGTCAGGCGTGTTGGATTGTCAAGCTGCTCTCTTCCCTGGTTCTTCTCTGCAGAGACAAAGCCATCACCAGGAACTTCAGTGATGGGGAAGGAGGGTTCAGCTGGACAATGTTGATTCACTGCTTCAGGAACCTGTCACGGTCTCACTGGCTCATGATGTGGAATGAAGAGCTGGAGGGCACTTTCCTCTCTTGCTTTCCATGCTCTGACAGTTGGGAAGTGCTGGAGAAGAAGCCCTAACATACAAGTGCTCTGACTAGGCTGTGCTGCCTTCCCTTCTGGCAGAAACAACCTGCTGTGTGAGAAACCATGATCGATGACAAGGGAACTTGTCATTTTGAGTCGCCAGAAAATAGCAGGACTCCAGTGTGCTTGGCGCTGTACCTATGCATGGTAAGAACTAACTATCTCTGCCTCCAGGACAGAATTGCTTTACTCAGGAAAAGGAGCCAAGTCTGACAATATTTTGTCTCCTAGACAACATCAGAGACTTCTCTAAGTTTGACTTGCCTCAAAGAAGGCTCCCAGGAGACCCCAGGAACAAACTCTCCTCGTCCTTGTTCGGACAATGAGTGCCCAAATACAGGGTTTGTTTGCTTGGCTGTCTTTCTATGGCCCCTCTTTTTCTAGCCAGACCTCCACATGGACATCTCCCTTCTGGCAGCAACATCCCACCGAAATACAGAGAGCCAAAGTACTGGAAAAAAAGGGCTCTGGCTCAGCATCTCACCTCATGAACAAATATAATGCCCTCCACAACCCAAACCACTGGAAACAGGCACTGAGGTTGTTTCTTTGACAGCTTACACGAAAAAGGAATCTTTAAACTATGCAGCATGTTACTCTGGGGCTGCCTACCTATCTGTCAGCTTCTTGTGGAATGTATCTTGGCTTTTTCTCATATTATCTTTACTTTATCCATGTAACTACTATCTAATGAAACTGCTCTCATTCGCACTGCTCTGCATTTCTCTTTCTTCAGTATTCCTTTAGCCACCCTTTATCTTCTTTACATATGATTCACACAGTATCCTTCTTACCTATCCGTGTACCCACCCATTTTTAAATTTACATTTTATTATTCTAGTCTCTCTCTTTCTTGAGACTAATGCAATACTCTCCTATTTTCTCCAGATAAAGAAACGACCTGCAACAAATTAATCCTCCAAATAACGCCCAGCCTAGAACCCAACCCCCTCCAATCTCCTCCTTTGCAGATTTTTATGCCTTTTACTTGTTTATTTTATCCATCCCAAACATTACTATTTTCTTCCCTTAAATATCCCAAAGTGTGCTTGTGTGGGGGTGAGGGTTGTGTGAATATCATTTGAAAATTAAAGCCACAAGCTATATTGTGGTAATAGTCTATTACATTTCTCCTCATATTTACCTCATTCAGCAATTTTTGACTTGATTTGACAATGAAAGTTAATGCTCTGATATATATATACACATCTATATGTATTTTCCTTTTTATTCCTTGATTAGAACTGTAAAAATTTTCGAAGATTTAAATTGAGGAAAGTGACTAACCGAGATCTTTCTGCTGGCTGCAACATTAGCTTTAATTGTCTGCTAATAGCTCCAAGCATTTAGCTCAATCTTCCAATACACAGACAAAAATGCCTTCCTAGGAGATTTCTGAACGATAATGGGCTCCTCAGCACCCAGTGCGGGAAGTGCCGCGTTGGTGGCAGCGGGATGCTCCTGGGTGAGCAACACCCCGAGAACCTCCTCTGCCATGCTCAGAAGGTGGTGGAGATGAAGGATTCTGGCCCATCTTGGTCCCTCCATGATGCTTGGTACCACTGACCTGGCTGGATGGGGCTTGGAGCAACCTGGTGTGGTGGGAGGTGTCCCTGCCCAGGGCAGGGGGTTTGAAACTTGATGATCTTTAAGATCCCTTCCAACCCAAACCATTCTATCATTCTATGACCTCTCCTTTCTTCTCTCCCAGCTCTGTTTTGACTTTTGCAGGCTGATGTTATCTCCTGCACATTTGCCTCTCCTGTATAAAGCCAAGACAGGCTGGATCGTTCCTCCAGTTGCTCCAGATTCATATCAGCCCCAAAGCACCAGCTTGTCACCACAGCCCAGCATTTCTGTCGGTGTAAAGAGGTTTGACAGAAGAGTTTTAACTAGAAAATACAGTTTTGCCCCAATCTAAACATCTCGCAGGGACATATCAATCGCAGTTACACTTCTGACGCACAAAATTTTGAAACCATTTGTTTCCGTTTTCTCATTTTGTTTCAAAGATGTCAAAGCACTTTGATAAAACAAGAACGGCTCATTACAACTTTCTGGGCTTTGTTTTAGTTTCCTTTTAAACTTTCATTCTCTAGGATCCCTTTATTGTTGGAAAGACGTAGGATTTCAGAAGTGAAGCTTTCTGTTACAGGCTCCAGGAGAAGGGGTCTGACTTCATCAAAACAAAATGACTCAACAGGAATGGAGTCAGCAGCTTCAACAGCTTCAAAAGAATAGGGTCAGAATTTTCATTACTTTTGAAATCTTCCAGTTTAAGCTTTTTTGTTGTTTTCGTAATCATATTTCTATAGTATTTGTATTATTTTTAGGTTATTTTGATGGCCAGAAAAGAAGATTAATGCAGAAATATCAGTTTCCCATGGATTTCAAATCTTAAGCCCCAAGTATTTCTACAGAATTTATCCAGTGCTGTTGGGATGAGTTTTATTGACATTTTTAACATAAAAACTGACAGCTGCACCGCCTAGGTTAAAAATAGGCATTCACACAATTTGCTTTCGATGTTGAGGGTCTAATCACCAAGATGTGGAGCAGATTCACATCTTCCCTGGATCAGCTGAAGAGCTCTCAGCTCTCCATTCTTCATGTTTCTATGAGGAGGGTATGAATATTTGGGAGAGAGCCCTGTCCCACACGGATTTCATGGACTTTCCAGGTCAGACTGGGAATAGATTTGAAGCTGTGACAGCTCCTACCTTTGGCCACATTTTTTCCAATGGTTTGTACCCGAGTTAGGAACTGGGAAGAGAGAATGAAGCTCTTTGTATGTTAAAGCGAGATGTAAAAAAATCTCAAAACCATAATAAAAATCCTTTTCATGTCCACCAAGAGCTGAGTAGTTCAGCAGCAAGGCCCAGCTCCACGCTTTGCTCAGATTAGAAGTATTTAACCTCTGTTTCTGTGTGTTTAACCCGAACCCTACCGTGTTGTGCGAACCGTGCATCAGAGCACACAAATTAAACAAAGCCTGTTACTCTCTACTGGGCAGTTTACAGCACGCAGACATCTGCATTTATGGCAATTTTGAAAACCAAAGTCACTAGGTTTGAACCCGTACTTAAGCCTTAGATGCTGCAGGCACCGACTGCTGAGTAAAATTACATTTGAAATTCTGATAGTGCCGCGGTTCCTCACTCACTCCGATAAACAGGAGAAAAGAGCTTATTTTCTGACAGCAGCGCTTTGTCCGAGAGTCCTACTGAGCTGGGAAAAACCAGAAACTTCAAACTGCAAGGGGAAAAAAAAAAAAAAAAAGGGCAGGAAAGGAGCTCAGGAGGTCGGTGGGTCTTTCCTCTGTCTCGAGCCAGAAAATGCTGCCCAAACCACTCCTGACAGATGTTTGTGTAACCTCCTGAAGCCTTTCAGCAGTGGAAGCTCCGCACCTTCCCTGGGCAATCAACTCCAGCCCTTCCCAATGCCAGCTTTAAAGACAGTCTCTCTAATGCCTAACCTGAATCTTTCCTGCTGCAATTTAAGCCCATTTCTTCTTCGCTTGTTCACCAGGGGCACGACGAATAAATCCTTCCCTTATTCTTTGCCTTTTTTTGTATTTGAAGACCGTTATCTTGCCATCTCTTCTTCAGGCTAAACAGTTCCTATGTATTCGTTTTACCTTTACGCCATGTTTTCAGGGTTGTTGATAGTCCCTGTTGCTGTCTCCTGAAAGCGCTCCCGCTGATCCACAGTTTTCTTACACTACAGCATTAAAAACCAGATGAACACGCGGCCTTATCGGTGGCAGGATCACCCATGTGCCTTGTGGCTGATATTGTTACAATTCCCCATACATTTGCTTTTTTTTTTTCCCTACGCCTGGCATCGCTGAATCATGTGTGGCTTTTCCATCAGCGACAATTCCCCCATCCTTTCCTGCACAACATCTGCCGAGCCGTCTGTTCTCCATCCCCCAGTTATGGATTACCCTTCCTGGGTGCAGGCTCGATGCTGGTCCCTATTCTATCACATCCTAGTTGTTCAGCTGGATCCTCCAATTTGTCACGTTTACGCAGCGCACGCAGACTGTTCTCCAGCATGTTTGGATCGCGTCCCATCGCTATAAAGCTCACAATCTCCAGAAGCCTAATCTCTTTCCTGCTATCCATGCCGTTAAAGAACGCATCAGATGACAGCAGATACAGAGCAGGTCCCAAGGCAGATGTGACTCACCCACCCTTTCGGTTTTGACATATATATCTTAATCTGGAAATGTTCAAGGGCAGGTTGGAGGGGGCTTTGAGCAGCCTGGTCTGGCGGGAGGTGTCCCTGCCCAGGGCAGGAGGTGGAACTATATGGTCTTTAAGGTCTCTTCCAACCCAAACCATTCTATGATTCTATGGTCCAATGCAGAAAATGCTGGTGACTGGCACCCTCTGCTTCTCTGCAAGAACATCACCTTGGTCCAAACTCTCTGTTTTGGTGAAGCTGCAAGCCTCTGTCTTCCATCCCTCCTCATTCCTATGCCTCCTGCTGCTCTCAGGATTCCTGCTGGGCAGTGACTTGCTTGTTGCTGCTTTATCCCCTCCCTGTGGGTCTCAACAAAGGCTGCGAAGCTCCTCAGAAACATGTTCTGAGCAGCCAAGGGACTCAGAAGTTCTGCTCCATCTCTCCATCCAGCCCTGCTCCCTAATAGCTGGCCATGAAGCAGTGATTTGTTTCAGGCATCTGGTTTGTGAGATACCACAACGTTGCTTTTCCCCCCCCTTCCATTTTCCATTTAAATGCTAAATACTATAAAGAGGAAACCTCTCAGAAAACAAAACAAACAAGGAACAGTCTGCAAAGAAGCAAGTTAAAATCCTTCCAATTGTCAGCTGTGTCTGGAGAAGCCACTTCAGGACAGGATTAAGCGCAAAACTGGGCTGTAAAGCCTGAAATTAGGTAAACTGTTCAAAACCACAGAAAACTCCTTAAGTCCTTTGCAGTCCCACACACATTAGGTTTCAGAGCTCAAGTTGCAATTCTGGAATAAGTTTCAAGATAAGCTGCATCCCAGTTCCTGATTACGAACCAGCCAAGTGACTCAAGTTTTATTAGCTTCCATTTCACCCAGGTCTGGTCCTCATTGCCTTGACTACTGGGTCTCCCATTACCGTCTTTGGACTCCAGTCCTCATCCAGACCCTGATTAACCTCTCTTTCATTCCAAAGGAAACCTGGGCCTTCATTTCTTCAACTAGCTTAAGGCCACCCTCCTGAGTAAACACTGGATTATAACTACTCATAGGATTTATCCCCATTTCACCACAGTCCCAGGTACTCTGGAAGGCATTTTGACTAATATTAGGGGACATGAATCCATCCATGGAGATCTCAGTTCCTCTTCACTAACTACAGAGAGAGACTAGAGTGAGTAGGTTCAAATGTATCCCTTACTTTCGGACACCAAAATTAGGGCAGCCCAGCAGAGGAGCCCAGAACCATCTGCTAGGCTAGACCCAAACTTCTATCCTGCCCTACTCCTAGTGCCTTGGAAGAAGCCACCACCCAAGTCCTTGGGCTTCTCGATCCTGCCGATTCCCTAAAGCACATTATCTGTATTTTTATTAGCTTTAGTTCATGGAGTTGTTACAATCAAGCTATCTCTTCCCCTTGGTGGTAAGGGTGAAGCTAAGGTCAGGCTATTTTGCAAACAATAATGATCTTATTAAACTTGTCAAAGAACAGTGGGAGCTTTACCCCGGCGTTCAGCTAAATTTCCCGTGGAAATGTCACTGGCCCATCGAGGCACAGAATCAGAAGGTCTCTGTTTAAATTATGTATGCAACTTCCTGATAATTATGTACCCTAAGGAATATCATATTCAAGAAGATGAAGGCTTGGAGGCTCCAGGGAGGAAGGGTGCTGAGAAGGAGTTTGGAAAGATAACAGCTTGATTGACAGGAGAGAAAGCACCCGCATCACATGCAATTCAAAGTGGTGCTGGTTTCTTTTTCTTTTTACAACAAAGTCAGCCTGCTATTTATCTGCCACACAGAACATTTAATATAAACCTTGGCCATAAGCTGTACACTGGGTGAACCATTATTGTTACTGAATCATCTGCTGGGGATCCAGGTATTGCTGGGGGGAGCGGAGCAGGTTGGGGTAGATCAAGATCGGGGGAAAGATTTGGGGAAATGCAAAGGAGGACTTGAGCAAAGTCTGTTCACATTTTTATATGAAAATCAGCATTTTTCATCCTTCTAGTGGCATCTGGGCATGCTTGCCAGCCACAGAACCATCTATGACACGTGGTGCAAGTCATGCCACCAGGTTCCTCTGCCCCACTGGCGTCCACTGCTAAATATCCTTGTGGAACAGCAGTTCCTCATGCCTTCTCTGAACTTTCCAGCCAGGGGTATGAGGGACACCCCACCTCCCAGGACCCATGAAGCCATCCTGGCTCTCACAGGGAGATGGAGCCGCTCCAGACCAAAGCCAGGCAGGATTTGCAGAAAGTCCAGGGCTATGAGGGACACCCCACCTCCCAGGACCTCACAGGGAGATGGAGCCGCTTCAGACCAAAGCCAGGCAGGATTTGCAGAAAGCTCAAGGATTTCTTTGGAGAGCAAGAAAATCGAGCCTTATAACTGAAAGAAAAGTATTAAAAATGTGGTGGTGGTGGAAAACTGTAAGGCTTAAGCCAGACTTGGAGGAGATCAACTCCCTGGGGCTTCTTGTGTTTCCCACCCTGGGCTGCAGGCAGATTTCGGCACCGGCATTAGAGCGAGGAATCCAAATTCAATTCACCCTGTGGGTTCCCATGGGCAGATCTGGGTGGAAAACAGTTTTTGATTTTGGCTGGCTGGGTATTCTGTAACTTCAGAAAAAGCTGACGCATAATCTAGTTAAGGGTTTGATCAACATTTGTGTATGTTTGTTGCACTCAAAATTCTGAATTAAATATATTTTATAGTGATCTAGGAATGAAATGTTTTGTTTTGCTTCCTAGTCTTTTGATGACAGATTAGCTAAATGTAAAACCATTTGTGAAAGGAAATTTGAAGAAGCAAAGATCTGCAGACACTAAAGCTGGGATTCCTAAATGCTTTAGAATATTTTAAAGTGGGAGATTCAGTAACATCAACATGGATTCACCAAACATTTGGGTGTAACTAAATCTGCTTCTTTTGCAGAAAAAAACCCAAACAAATGAGTGTGAGAGAATTTCCTGGTATCTGGTCTGGCATCTGGCCTGGTTGATTTCCATTGGGAGACGTTTCCAAACCAAACCATCTCATTGAGTACTCCAACAACCAGAACAAAGAGTCCTGTCCTCAAATTAATTGTCCACAAGGACACCCTGGGAACAGCATCACTGGGGACCAATGACCAACGTGTGTCAAAGGCAGGAAATAACGTGGTCCCATCAAGGACAGTGGTGCCAATTGCCAGCTGAGATGAATCAACCCCAGTTTCTGAACATAGCTCATACAATTCACACCTCTGGAAGGTCTAACCTAATTTTCCTCATACCACTCAGCAACGGACAAAATAATTTTGGTCAAAACTTGTTTTTTCCATGACAAAACTGTAAGTTGAGATTCATCACATGGACTGTGAAACTTGCCCTAAGAGTAGTTGAGAATGAAATGGAATGGAAAATAAAATACAATACAATACAATACAATAAAATAACTTAAAAAGAAAAGGCAATCTGCTATTAATTTTTTCAACTTTTTGCTTCACTGGAAAAATTCAAAAATTTTCAGTTCAGGTTAACTCAAAATGTGGTTTTGTTCCATTTGGCCATTGAACCAAAAAAAATCTGTAGTCTCTTAGCTCTTATTGGCACCCATTTTTGTTCAATTGCTTTGGTTCATTGCCCCTATTTTCAAGAGACAGCTACAGCTTTCTAATTGTATCTGTTGCGTTCATGAAGATCCTGAGCAGAAGACTCTGGCTACTCTGAATGATTATAGGTTATTTTGTTTTAGCATAGAAAAAAGAATAATCACTGGTCCACAGTAGCTATAATTTGTGTCTCCTCTCTATGTTCAGTTTCACCAAGTATTCGCATTTAATGTCATTATACAGGAATCCCAGACTGAGTGCTCATTTTATGAAAAAATGTTGTTCTGTCAGAAAATGCCATTTTATGATGAGTGAGATGTTGCTCAGGAACATGTTGACTTCAATCACACTTTATTTGAAAAAAAACCACTGAGTGGAACTGTTTTGATTTTCCATTTTGAAGTGATTTTTCATTTTAGCTTTTTTTTTCCATTGGTATTAAAATGTTATTCAGTTTTAAAAAGTAAAACAGGAAGGAAACGTTTCAGTCATTAAACCCAAAAGGTTTGAGTGATTCCCAAAGCTACTGCAACTCCTCAGAATTTTACAGGAAATATTGGGGAAAAAAACATTCCAGAATTGAAAGAAAAGAACAAGAAATTGTGAAGTCTCTCAAGAGGGAGAAAAATAATTCCTACACAGGTTTAAAAATTGCTATCAAGAGAAAAGTCAACCGACTCCAAAGTCAATACAAGATCTGTATAGTTTAGATAAACTATTGTGGAAGCTGCTCACCACCAGCATGGATCTGGGGATCTGGTGTCACCCAAGGAAAATGAGATACTTCCAGTGACTCTTCCTCTCATGATGGGAGCACCATCCTGTGATCCACCAGTTCACACACCAGCACCACCAATGGGATCCCCATCCTGTGACCCTTCGGTACCACCAGTGGGATCACCATCCTGTGATCCATGGGTTCATACACCAGCACCACCAGTTGGATCACCATCCTGTGATCTGTGGGTTCATACACCAGCACCACCAGTGGGATCACCATCCTGTGATCCATGGGTTCATACACCAGCACCACCAGTGGGATCACCATCCTGTGATCCATCAGTTCATACACCAGCACCACCAGTGGGATCACCATCCTGTGATCCATCAGTTCATACACCAGCACCACCAGTGGGATCACCATCAGTCCATGGGTTCACACAGCAGGACCCAAACACCCCCCATTTTAGCCAAATCGGGCCATGTTTGTGGGATCCCCAGGGCACCAGCCAGAGAGGACCAGTGTACAACAGCAGGCGATGGGGGGTACGACCACATTCCTGCCCCCCAAATCCAGTCTGAGGGAGTGTGATGGGGGACTTCCTTGGCCTTTCTCCATCCTTCTCCCTCGCCCTACTGCTTACATCTCCTTGCATTGCCGCAGTCAAAGCCCAGCCCATCACCTCCCCTGCACCTCCAAAATCAGCACCAGCCACCCCAAAACTCACAGCCCCTCTCTCACTGCAGTTCTCTGCTCTTTGCATTCCCCCCAATATTGCATCATTTTCACAGATAATAAATACCCCATTTCTCCCCCCACCTCTCAAATCTCCGCCGCGCTCTCTCGCCTTCAGTGCTTTGACAGCTCCTCTCTCCCCCTGCTCCCCCCCAACCTTTTGTCAAAACACCCGCTTTGATTTGAGCCCAGCGAAATAAAAATCGACGTGTGATTGACAGGAGCCCAAACAGACGCCGGGGTTTGGCAGGCGGAGGTTACGGAGAATGAGCAAATAAAGAGAGACACCAGCGCGGTCAAACGTGTCGCTGACACCTCAGGAATAACCAGCCAGAAGATTTGCTTTGTATGGGCCGGCTATTTAAGGCTTCCGATTTGTCCCCTCTGATCACCAGCCAAGTGACATAAGTAATTTTTTTATTTTTAAGTCCCGCATTTAAAAAGGGTTTGCAACCGGCCCCTTCAGCGTTTCTTCTCGTTGCCCTGAAAACTTTGTCAAGTACGTGGAGGAACGTACTTGGGTCTGGAGCACAAGTCTTACGAGGAGAGGCTGAGGGAGCTGGGGTTGTTCAGTCTGGGGAAGAGGAGGCTGAGGGGAGACCTTCTCGCTCTCTCCAACTCCCTGAAAGGAGGGTGTAGAGAGACGGGGGTCGGTCTCTTCTTCCAAGTTACAGATGATAGGACAAGGGGTAATGGGTTCAAGTTGCGCCAGGGGAAGTTCAGGTTGGATATTAGGAAACATTTCTTTACTGAAAGGGTTATCCAGCATTGGAATGGGCTGCCCAGGGAGGTGGTGGAGTCACCATCCCTGGAGGTATTTAAGAAACGTGTAGACATGGTTCTTCAGGGCATGCTCTAGTGCCCAAGATTACTGGTTTGTGGTGGGGTGCTGTGTGGGTGGGTGATGGTTTTTGGTTTGGTGGTTGTTGTTGTGTGTTTAGGTGGTGGGGGGTGGTTTGTGTGGGGGGTTTTTGGGTTTTTTTTTTTGGTTTTGTTTTTGGTTTTGTTTTTGTTTTTGTTTTTTTTTGTTTGTTGGACTCGATTATCTCTGAGGGCCCTTCCAACCACTACGATTCTGTGATTCTGTGAACCTGTGGAAGGGAGATACAGCAGCACGGCTGCTGGTTTTCTGCTCGGCGCCAGCTCCTGCTTTCCCCCCTCTCATTAGGTGGGTTTGGTTTTCAAAGGGACTCGGCACCTGCCAGGGAAGACACAAATGAGTCCGTGCAAACATTTGTGGGTGCAAATGAGGACTACTTCCATGGCAAAAAGCATAAAAAGGCATTTGAAAGCTCAGCTTTCTCCTCCCTTCTTCAGAAAGTGAACTTAGAGACAGAGGGAAATAATTACCCATTCCATCTTAATTACCAGGAGTAGACTTCCTTGTCTTTTGATTCACAACACATTAAGCCATTCAAACAATTCCCTGCAAATTACATGGTTGAACTGAACCTGAGCAACTTATCAAACGGCGACCACCAACTAAACCCAGGGAGAAAAAAAAATCTGTCTTCTCATGTGCCACTGCCTGGTGACCAGTTTCAGATGGGCTTGTTTTGGGAAAGAAGTGACATTTTTCATACCCAAAATAGCACCATTTAGAGATGTGTTAGGGCAAGACTTCAGTCAAAGGATAACCTTTTCAAGAGCGCTTACTTAGAGCTGCATTATGTCAGGAAGTTGTGATAGTTAATTATAGCAGTACAGCCTGATGGTTGCCAGCCCCGTTGTGTTGTCCTGCTCCAGCACTATATGTCTGGATCATCCTAACTGGGATTTAGGTGGTTACATGCTCATTTACCTGCCTTTATGCTGAGCTTACACCTGTGCCATTAATTGTGTCCAAGTCAACTTCTAACTGATGGACCAACTAGCAGTTTTCACGTGTTCTCTGGTATAAGTGATAAGTTCTCAGATTGAGGCTTGTCTATATTAAGGATGGAAATGCTCACGCTCAGCAGAGACAAATCTGGGCAAACAGCCCCTAACTCGGGGAGTGATGGCAGTGGTCTCCAGGTAGGATTGACCAGATGAGGTGCATCATTGTGCCTGCGGAGCCACAGAGCTTCTGGCAAGTCCCCACCAGCTCTGCTCTGCATCACCTGAAGGCAACTGCTGACGTTTTGGCATCTCCACATGCTGCAGGGCACAGACACATCCACAGGCATGAAGATGATCATGGGACTGGTGCATCTCTCTGCTGAGGAAAGGCTGAGATACCTGGGGCTGTTCAGCTGGAGAAGAGCAGACTGAGAGAGGATCTCATCGATGCTGAACAATATCTACAGGGCAGGTGGCAAAAGGATGGGGCCAGACTCTTCTCAGTGGTGCCTGTTGAGAGAAGGATGGGACCAGACTCTTCTCAGTGCTGCCTGGTGAGAGGACAAGGGGCAATGGGCACAAACTGGAACATAAGAAGTTCCACCTAAACATGAGGAGGAACTTCTTTCCTGTGAGGGTGGCAGAGCCTTGGAACAGGCTGCCCAGAGAGGTGACGGAATCTCCTTCTCTGGAGAGATTCAAACCCCACCTGGACATGATCCTGTCCAACCTGCTCTAGGTGACCCCACTTTGGCCAGGGTTTGGAGAAGATGATCTCCAGAGATCCCTTCCAGCCCCGAACATTCTGGGATTCTGTGATCCTTAGAGTGTCCATGAGAAGTGAAGATGTGACTGTAGCACACCAGAAAAGGAACAACACACTTATTGTTACTGAGGGATGGGGCTGAGCATCACGGAGAAACTCCCTCCTTCCCCTCTCCCAGCCACAGCCACAGCCTCCACACCATCCCACAGCCTCAGCAGCACCCCCCATCCTGTGCTGGGACCCCAAACACTGCCCTGGTCCCAGGCAGGACCCCCTGGTCACTGCCCTGCTAGGAGAAAAAGGATTTTTCAGTTGCACTTTCATAAAAAGGCTTTTTCCAAGCAGAAACCTGCTCTTCTTGGTGAATTTTTCAATTGCACTTGCATAAAAAGGCTTTTCCAAGCAGAAACCTGCTCTTCTTGGTGTGGTTGACACCTTCTTGAAACAATGAAGGTGTTAGGGCTCCCTGGGGTGCAGCAACAACAAGGGTTATTGGGTTTCCTTAAAAACATCTGCAAAGGTGTCAGGGTGTGTGCTGAGTTTGGGGAGTGCTGAGAGCCCCAGAAGGCTGTGAGCTGCCTCCTATGGTCAGATGGACACTGAGGAGCCTCATACACTAATCCCACCCTAGGATCTTACGTGGTTTCCTATCAAAAATGGGATCCACAAGCTGCAGGAGAAATTTTGACCCCCCAAGATATGATCCCATTCCCCTGCTCTGTGGAAACACTGGGTGCTGCCAAACGACAAGGAGCCATCGATGGGCACGTTCCCCTCACTGCCAGCTCCTGATGTTCCTCCTCACGCACAGGCTTGGGGTTTGAAATAATCCATCAGATCGCTTTCCCAAATAATTGTCTGTGAATTGATTTACCAACCCCAGACGGAGGGTGGTTGTTTTTTCCTCTTGTTGTCCCTGCAGTTTGTTTTTTTTTTTTTTTTAACAAGTGTACAAAAGCAATTCAAGCTGTGCTGCCTGGTTTCAGAGACACGGAGGGCAAGCCAGTCCTCTGATTTCGGTGACTCCAACCCCACTTACTGTGAGTGCTATTTGCAGAGATGCTTTAAAGCCAGAAATCAATGCGTAGTTACTGTTTACCATGAAAATGAACATTTCAGCCTCTTCCACTAAAAGGGAAAGAAATTTTCTAGTCACCTGCCATTTAAATAGCATCTCGCACACAGTCACTAATTTAATGCAAATCTCATACGGCTTCCTTGTATTTGTCATTTCAGTGCATTTTTTGGTGCTTGTAGTTTTTATGCTAATGATCCTGCTCCACCGCTAACTAGGTCTTTATACCTATCATTTCAATGATACTAGTAATTACAGAGTTATGTGTGTATATATGGGTGCATGTTCTGTGCACCCGGCTCCCTGTCACCTCTTCTTTATTGCTGCCTGAGAGAAGCGAGTTCTCGCTGTCAGCGTGACAGCAGGGCTTTGTTTGCAATGGCTTTCTGTGCCTCGGAGGCTGATCGATAGAAAAATTCCAGCAAAAATGTTCCAGGTGACAATAAACAGAACCCTCCGGATTCGAGGCAAAACTGGAAAACCTGAGGGTGGGAAATAAGGACACAAAGCTCTCCTCTGTTCTTCCACAGGAATGGCTCTTCCGTAACCCACCGGTGCCAGGCATGGACCTCTTCCACCAGCACCCCCTTTCCTGGCTCAGTCCAGGATAAAACTAGTGAGATCCTCATTGATTTATTGCTCAGAATCCATTTGGCCAAGGAGAGAATACACCGTACTGAGGGAAGGGGGAGAGAGGAGCAAGTGGCCCTAATCTCCACTTAACAAGTGGAGAAAATAAGAAAAGAACACGGAGAACCACAGTGAGAAGAGATGAGAGGCAGCCGAGATAATCCTTCAGGGAGACAGACAAGGGAAAGCAGCACACGGTGCCCTGGACACCCCGTGCTCAGCATCTCGCATGGCTTTCTCCAGGATTTAGTGATTTGCTGCGTGTTTTTCTTGTGACTCACAGAACAGAGGGGGTACATCCTGGGCAGCACAAAGTGTTGAGAGCCTGCTCAGAGAGCTGCAAGGTGCAGCAAGCAGGGGGTGCTGGGATTTGCTGGGACAAGGAGCGGGCTGTGGAACAGACCCAGGGTAACCAGAAAGACCTGAGAAGCCCACCAATTTTCTTCTTCTTTAGGTCCATCCTCACCCCTCAGCCAACACAGTTTGCTTAACGTCAGCAGGAACTGCTCTGCTGCTCCTTCCTATATAAATTGAAAATAGAATAATGGAATGGCTTGGGTTGGAAGGAACCTTAAAGACCATCTAGACCAAGCTTCCTGCCCTGGGCAGGGACACCTCCCACCACACCAGGGTGCTCCAAGCCCCCTCCAACCTGCCCTTGAACCCCTCCAGGGATGGGGCAGCCACAGCTTCTCGGGGCAACCTGGGCCAGGCTCTCACCACCCTCACACCAAACAAGTTCTTCCCCACATCTCAGCTCCATCTCCCCTCTTGCAGGGTCAAACCCTTCCCCCTCCTCCTAGGGCTCCCCTCCCTCATCCAGAGTCCCTCCCCAGCTTTCCTGGAGCCCCTTGAGGGACTGGAAGGGGCTCAAAGGTCTCCCTGGAGCCTTCTCTTCTCCAGGCTGAACCCCCCCAACTCTCTCTCCTCCCAGCAGAGGGGCTCCAGCCCTCCCAGCATCTTTCTCCCTGGGCTACCAGAGTGATTCCCAATCCCAGTTTACACCAGTGTAAGTGGAGATGAACCCCAATTGTTTCAGCAAAGCGTTTCCAGCCGAGGGCTTTTGACCTGGCCCCTCCGATCCTCCCCCCCCGATGACACACAGCAGCCATGGAATTGCCGCAGGAGGACTCTTTGTGAGGGGACCGAGTAAACTCAGTGACAGCCCGAAATGAAACATGACACACAATCATTTCCAAGCACGTTGAGAAGAGATTAAGGCGCAGCCCTGAAAAAAAAAAATTAAAAAAAAAAAAAAGAAAGTTTCATTTTGTCCTCGGTGCTCTTGACAGAAGAATTGTCTGCAACTTCCTCAAACTCCGGCGAAAGCCGAGATGAGCTCTGATGGCTCCAGCCTCCTCACGGATCAGGAATGAGGATGAGTCCCCTACCCTTCTGCTTTGATGGAGATAAGGCTGAAATACACTTCAGATTAGGAGGCGTTCAGGCTGCTGGAAGGTGACTGGAAATGCTGTAGAAGATGTGAGGGCAAAAAAAATAATGTAAACAGCAACACGGGGAGAAAATAATTGAGAAGAACCTGCCAGGCAGAACACGGCAGCAGGAGAGGTCAGTCCTGTGCCCACCTCTGCCAGGGCTGCACAGAGAAACCTCAGGGATCCTGGCAATTAAAACGCTGGCACAGAGGAGTGACTGTCTGCACGATGGAAACATTTCCGAAGCAAAATCAGGCACCTTCTGTACTTGGCACCGTACAAACGTGTGAGGGGAGAGACTAAACAAAGAGTTTAAATAGGCAAAACCTGGGAAAACTGAGGCACGGAGCAGCAGGTGATTTGCTGGATGATTTTGGAGCAGCACATCTTTTTTCCTGCTTCTCAAGCCAATGTCTTATAGAATCATAGAATGGTCTAGGTTGGAAGGGACCTTTCAGATCATCAAGGAGCTGGGACTGTTTACTGTGAGGAAGAGGAGGCTGAGGGGAGACCTCATCACTCTCTACAACCTACTTGAAAGGACACTGTAGAGAGCTTGGTGCTGGTCTCTTCTCACAGGTAATTAATGACAGAACAAGAAGGAATGGCTTCAAGCTGCAACAGGGTAGATTTAGACTGAACATTAGGAAACAATTCTTCACAGAAAGAGTGGTCAGAGACTGGAATACGCTGCCCAGGGAGGGGTTTCAGTCACCATCCCTGGATGTGTCTAAGACTCGTTTAGATGTGGTGTTGGGGGATATGGTAGAGGGGAGAACTTTGTAGAGTGGGGTTGGTGGTTGGACTCGATGATCCCAAGGGTCTCTTCCAACCTGAATGATGTTATGATTCTGTGATCAAGTCCAACCATCAACCCAACACTGACAAAACCCACCACTAAACAGATTTGCTACTACTGCTCTCTGGAAGGACTGGAACACTCACCCTCACCCCACCACCTTGCAGATACACCAAGCCTTGGGAGGGCACGGGAACCCCATGGAGTAAGGAGCACCCATGGAGTCTCACTGGGAGACAAGTCAGGGAGAGGAGCAGGAGAGCTATCTAGGGCATTGAGCACAAACTGCTCATCCAGGCCCAAGTGGCACCCGAAACTAAAACCTCTGGTCCTTCTGAGGAGCCAGGTCTTGCGCAGGGCACAGCAGTGCTCTTCAGTGATTCTTGGTTGGGATCTTGCTCCCTGAGCCAAAGTTCAAACAGCCCTTGTGCTGTCAAAGCCACGTGTGCATTTAACAGATATTAAAGTCCACCAACGGGCTGGTGTGAGCGTACGAGAGAGAGACTTTTAATCTGAGCTGGAAAGCAGCCAGAAAACACTGTTTGGGCTGATTTGCATGAAATGTAGATAAGCACCATCAACCCCTTGAATTCAGATGAGGTACTTGAGCTACTGAATGGCAACTCAGGGGCTGCAGAGAAAAGAGGCAGGAAAATATCCCCACAGACTGATGTCCAGTGACCCCACCTCCTACTCTTCCAGTCTCAGACTATGCTGACCCATCTAAAAGCCACAGGACTGTCCCTGACTTGTGATTTCCAGCCTCCTCAACAGGGTACTGATGACTACAAAGTGTTTCCCTGCAGACAGGACCTAATGTGCCTGGTGGAAATGGCGGAGAACCTCATCCAGAGGTGGGAAGAGGGTGTTGAAGAGGCAGAGCCAGGTCTGCCTGCACCACCCGGGCCTGCTACGGCCTTCACAGCATCCTTTCCAGAAGAAGTGTAGACCTGTGTCTGCAAGTCACCCTGGAAAAAACAGTGCTAAACTATGATTTCCTGTAGAGCCATCTCTTAAGTGGATTCTCTGATGTCTAATATAGGTTCGAACTATGTCACAGACATTATCTCTAACAAACTTATTCTCTCACAACTGGCCAAGAGGTTTGAAAAGATATAACAGAGAAAGACACACACACTGCACCGGCACAGGCACACACACGTGCAGAGCACGACGGCACAGCCTACTTTTCCTTAGGCAATCATGTTTAAAAGCTTCCTTTTTTTTTTTTTTTTTCAAAAGACACACTTAGTTCCTTTTGATTTTTTAAAAAATGCATTTACTGTACAACCTGAGCAATTTGCACTAATGATCAAGAAGCTTTCTGAAAAAAAACACCCAAATCTTAAATCCAACAGTTCAGCAAATTAATCTGTTATGTACACAGCCATAATTCCCCCAGCAAAAAGCTCAGTAACATATCAAATAGTGTCTTTTGCTCATTTAACTGACATGTGTAATTTATTTTTAATATTTACACCAATGTTTTACAGTATTCTAGAAAATGTTCTCCACTACATGCTTTGCCAAAGCTCATGAACATTCAGTTACAGGGGGCATCATCACAGGTCTGTGCTATTGCATCGATGTGGCAAAAGCAGAAGGAAAGAGAAAAGGTAGCAAGAAAGGAGGATAGATTTTCGTGAGTGCCAAGAGAGGCAGATTATTAAGGCTTCACTGAATTATTATATTCACCAAAAGCTTAAAAAAAGAGCATCTTCAGAATACCTCCGAATCTTTCTTCTTTGTTAAAAAGGAAACAAAGAAAGAAACTAAATACAAATGAAATTAAATCAAAAGAGTTCCCGGACCGCTTAATATGGCATTTTACCCCCATTTAAAATATCCCTCAGGAGAGTAGGCTGATTTAATAAGCCTAAGAGATGTTGCGGTGAAGACTGAACTGCCTTGATGAAAGCATAACTTGGCTGGGGCTGCATTAGCCTAGGAAACTTGTTCCAGCTTCTTAAAAGGAGCCTTTCAATCCATTCTTGAAATGGAAAGAAAGGATCAGGCAGAAGACATTCATAAAGGGGGAAAAAAAGATACATGCACTTACACAGATATGTGATGGAAACTGTTCTAATTGCAGTGTCTAATTGCAGAGCAAAGCAAGCTGCGAGAGTTTAACCGGGGGATTTAACATGAAGCCAGACACTTGAAGGCAGAAGGAAGGACCTTTTTCGACACGACCAGTGCTGTAGTTCGCAGTGTCTGATGGTCTGGTTCTTCCCTACACACTGCAGCACCCCAGGCACCGAGACAACTTTAACTTGAATTTTGAAGTTTTATGTTTTTCCTGGGTCTCCTGCTATGTTTCTCTGCAAGGCTGGCTCCTGGAGCCCCCCTGCTGAGCTGCCCTCTGAGATCTTCCTAGACAAAAGGAAATAGCTTGTGTCTGAAAGAGTCCAGGGCTGCGAGACTATAAACTATCATGAACTCAATTCACAGGCTGCTGACAGCAGTAGATGGTCATGGTGCTCCCTGGACCTCCTCTGAGGAAGCCTCTGAGGTAGGAGAAGGGACATACTTTTCCTCCCTCCTTGCAGAAGAATCATAGAATCACAGAATCGTCTAGGTTGGAAGAGACCCTTAGGATCATCGAGTCCAACCATCTACCCTATTCTACAAAGTCTTCCCCTACACCATGTCCCTCAGCACTGCATCTAAACGGCCCTTAAACACAGCCAGGGACGGGGACTCCACCACCTCCTTGGGCACCTTCCTCCTTGCAGAATAGGGGAATAACCCCCTTCTATTCTGTACTGAAGACTGTTGAGACATATTAAACCTTCTGCAGGGATAATAAGGGAATAACCCCCTCCTATTCTGTACTGAACACTGTTGAGACATATTAAACCTTCTGCAGGGTCAGTATCTGTTGTGAAGAAACTCAAGGTCTGCCCTGAGCCATGGAGACCACGATGGACCTGCTCTACCCATCTCCCCAGGCTCTTGGCTGAAGGCCACCAACAGTTCTCAGAGCTACTGCTCCAGCCACCCCAGTTCCCACTAAAATGAACTTCATCACAGGCCGAGCAGAGCCTGGGCAGGGAAAGGTTGAGCGTGAACCACTCACCTGGACATGGCTTCAACCCCTTGGAGATCAGCAAAAGAGAAGCCAGATCCTTTCCAGCCCTTTTCCCAGCCCTGGTAATTACAGTCCCAAATGATCTCAGCTGTGATTGCCTGAGTACAAACTGCCATCCCTCCCACGCTCCCCCAGCTCTGCCCGTCTTGCACAACACCCAGTCTCAAAATACAAGTTTTATGAATGCATGGAGGAAGGCATATGATCACAAGCGTTTTGGTTCACTGTCAGAAGATGCCTGGTGTGCTGTGGCTCAGAGAAGCTCTTCTTTGGGGAAATTTTGCCTGTGTAAGACTCAGGGGACACTTCTGAAATTGTTCACATCCAGTCTTTTCTCGCTGACGATGAACACAAGCTTCTCTGCACACACTGGTAAATCCCTGACCTTGGAATAAAAATATAGGAGCTGTTTTCAACAGCCGGATGGGAAAACATATGTTTTTCATATGTCGGACTGTTTCTGTCACTTCATTACTGCAAAGAAACAATGTCAATGTGCTTTTATTTCACCCAAATAAACAACAAACAAGCTTCCACAGTCCAGAATCCATCCACTTAGAATAACTGAATTTCTGCTTATTTTTGTGTTTTTGGTAACACCTTCAAGAAAATGTTTCCCTGCAACTCTCCTGCCACAGGTGCAGTTAAAAAGGAAGAGGATTTGGTGGTAGCAGCAGAAAAGCACAAGTAGAAGCTGAGTGTGTGAGCTTTGGCCCTTGGGTTTTGAATCTGGTGGAGCTCAGACTGGTCTCGTGGGGCAGAAGGAGTTTTCTGGGCTCTGTCTGGGGGGTGGCTCAACATCTTGGATTCTCTTATGCCAGTTTTCACCCAGACAGTATCTCATGACACAGGCACATATTTCCTCCATGAAAAACCCCATAATATTTCATGCATAAACCATCCCTCAGTCCCAACCGTTGAACCAAGGCTGGGGAGAAGGTGCCCAACCGTTGAACCAAGGCTGCTGACCCTCTGCCCTCGCTTCCAGAAGGGGCTGCACTGAGTGTGGGGGAAGGGGACGAGGGGATTTTCTGTTTACAGCCCGAGTTTTAAAAGTGCCACTCAAAAGTAATGAAAAGCCCAGTTCAACAAGGAGCTATTCATGGGCACGGCTCCTCTGAAGTCAGGAAAGCTGCTGGCTGGGAAACCTCCATTTATCTTCTTGAGCGCTTACTCACAGGAGGCATCCGAGAGAGCCCCTGAACGGCCGGTACTTCTGAAATCAGGTTATTTATCTTGGTGGCTAAATGTGAATTCAGAGACCTCTTTTCTCCAACTTTCTCCTTTGAAA
Source organism: Calidris pugnax (assembly GCF_001431845.1). Classification (NCBI taxonomy): domain Eukaryota; kingdom Metazoa; phylum Chordata; class Aves; order Charadriiformes; family Scolopacidae; genus Calidris; species Calidris pugnax. Next base: position 487,625 of record NW_015090941.1, read on the forward strand.
GTTTTAGTGAAAACTTGTAATACTCCACACGTAGCCACTCCTGTAGACCTCTTTGATTTGTTAGTCAAATATTTTCATTTAAAAGCTTTGACTGAAGAAATAGGAAACCTGTGTCATGATTAAAATTTCCATTGAGAAAGTCAATTCCTGCTTAAATATCTGATTTTTAAAAACCAAAGTCATCAGTAAGTCCAGTAGCAGTAACAACAGCAAACTGCTAAAAGGTTGGGATTTATAAATATACTTTGGAGAAATATTTCAATTCCTAGTTCAACTTTTGCAAGACATATCCCCCACAACCAAAAGCAAACCCAGACATACTGTGAAAAATCAATGCTCGTTTCAGACTGCAGACTTTCATGAGCTCCACTGAAGTGAAATGTAAACCTGCCTATGCCAACGGTGAATTGTGACAACCCCTCTCGTCCAGTAAATGCAAAATCCTTCATCAACTGGGCAAGAGGGAGCTTATTTGAATTGCATTGACACAGGTTCAGATGGTAGCAGCATGTTACAGTGGTAAGGGTAAGGAGAGTGAAGAAAAGGTGCCCATGGAGAATGTTCTGCCTCCATCACTGAAGGTCTGTTAGAATAGTTAGGAAAAATATTTGCCAGGGACAACATACGTAGCATTAATCCTGCTGTGGCTGGAGAGATGCGGCAGATGACTTTTTAAGGGTGTTTCCAGACTTTTTCTCCTAGCACTTTATGATTGGTGGAATATCTGTAAATAAATATTTGATTGCAGGTAGGAGCAAAGGAGTTGGGGTTAAGGGGTAAATCCCACACCGTGCTCAGAGCCTCCGGGATGGAAATTCCTGGGTTTGCTTCACGTCAGGACTACACAGTGCGAATGGCAAAAGGCTTCAAAGTCTGGGCTAGGACTCGTTTATAATCGAGATGTCTTTAACTTGACAATGGTTAATGATGCTTTGATACAGGCTGATTGCCGGCGAGGGGCGGAGGAGGCTCCCCTGGGCACCGCGCTGACGCAGCGAGTGAAAACAGGGGCTTAATTGATGTTTTCATTGGTGAGGTGCTCCGTCTTGTGTCCCCCCCCCCTCACCCCCCTCCAACTCAGATTTAATAGGACATTTCGCCGCGGGGTGTTGTGTCCCCCCCCTTCACCCCCCTCCAACTCAGATTTAATAGGACATTTCGCCGCGGGTACCTGACGGAGGATCCTGGCGGTGACAGCTCTATTACACCCAATCACTGCCGCCCTCCCCGCCGGGCCCGGCGATGCTGCTGCTCCTCTCCGTGCTCCCCGGGGGGACTCACCCCATGGCTGATGTCTCTGGGGAACATCTCTTTCCTGGAGACACCATGGACCCCCCTGCTGAGCAAACCCCCATGTCTGTTGTCTGTCCCCACGCCAAATTAAAGACGGGAACAAGGGAAGGGCTGTGCTCCCCGGCGTCTCCACGGCTTCATCTTGTAAGTCCCATTTAAAATAATTGAGACCCACGGAGCTTAACGCTTAATTAACATCATTAGGAGCTGAGAGCTTTGAGCATCTTTGACATGGCCTAACACTTGAGGACCTGTCTGTCATTTTATGTAGTAAAACACAGATTTAGATGGTACCAAGACCCTCACAAACACCATTAGCTGCTATCCCTGAGTCTGGGGGGCTCTCAACGGCAAGAGCCATCTACAGTGATACTGCCCCAGACCTGCCTCACCTCAGGGATGTGTTTGTGATATCTTCTTAATTTGGGGGGCAGCAGGAGGGAAACAGAGCAGCGCTTCCCCATCAAACAAATTAAGAATTAGAAACCCCCACGAAAATCCCCATCTGCCCGGAGGCTAAATTATCTCTGGTAGAAACAAACTTAGCTGCGCGAGCATAAATGATCAGAGCTTCATAAAGACTGAGTCTAATTGTACAAAGCGGTGATTAGACGACTTCCTCTGGGGATGCGGGGTTTCCTTCCGAAAAAGTGACACTGGGGCAACCTCTAGTGGAAGCCAGGAGCTGCCTTGTGCTGGCTCCACAGCTGGAGCCAGAGACCCGGCTCCTGCTGCTGCAGGACCCTGCCCCGGCTCATTAAAAGCCCTATTTGCTTTTAATACACGTAAAAAAAAAGAGACAAGGTCCTACAAGCCCACAGCTTCAGTCTCGCCCTGACCCGGCCTCTTTGAGTGCAAATACGCAACACCCGTGTTATTGTCCAAATGAGAATTCCTTCCTTCTGGCTAGCGGGTCCTCTGAGCTATTTAAAGGCTTGCTTCTATTTTTCCCATCCAGTTTTTGGAGTCACTTCAGGCCAAGCCCAAAGGGGAACTCGCTTTGCCTTAAAACAAGAATCCAGAAAATCCCCCCCCCCCCCCCCCCCCCCTACATTCCCTTACAGAAATACTTTATACTGGCATAATTCTTTATTCCGAGGGAAACACGGATGCTCTGCGGGACTGAGCTGCTGCTTTACGAGTAGTGTAAAGGTGTAGGTGTAGCTTTGATTTGGAGATGGGCATAAAGTGTGCCGTTGGGACAGAGGTTGGACGGGGCTCTGCTACCAGCCACTGCCAGAGAGCTGAACCTCAAAGCCAAGAGTTTATATCCCAACTGGCCCGAGTCCTCCTGTTGTGTTTCCTCGCTAATGACACTAATTCCTCTGTGCTGTGCAGCGTGCGGTCTTGAGACGAGAGCTAAAAATGAAGTTTGTCAGCTTTGCTCAGTCGGGTGGTGGGAGTTGCTGGCTGGCTGGCTGGCTGGGCATTTGCATTGCAGCTTTTTTTCAGCTGCTGGCCCCAAACTCCTCCAAAAAAAACAACCCTGTGGATGATGCTGCCAACGCAGCTTGGTTGGGGAGGACACGCTGCACGTCCGGATCTCCATCCCAGTTATTCCAGTGTTTCCAGAAGGCTTGTGCATGCTGGAGGGAAAGTGCTCTCCACCAAGGAGGAGGGTTACTGTGACCACCCGTGGTGCTTGCTGCTTCTTGCCTCCCGTGCCAGCACTTCAGCAGCAGGAGTTTCTTTTAAAATAGGTTTGTTCTGTAGAGAAAATAGCAGGCACCGGGTGGCCACAAGCAGGGAAGCAGCATGGATGGGATGCAGCAGAGGAAGGTGGATGCAAAGGAGCTGGTGAGGAGGTCTGTGAGGAGATCCTCTGCCCTGGGACACACAGGCTGGACCAGCTGTGGTTCCCCCTCCTGTGTGCCACACTGCCCGGTGGCAAGTCAGGACACACATTGGCACCAGCATCAATGGTTGATGTGGGCATGGATGGAGGACACTTCTGCTCGCTGCCCGGTGGCAAGTCAGGACACACGTTGGCACCAGCATCACTGGTCGATGTGGGCATGGATGGAGGACACTTCTGCTCCATTAGTGATATCTCTGTCCGAGAGAGAAGATTTTGTTGGTGTTTTCTTCACCCTAAAAGAGGACAGGGGTCTGTGCAGGGCTGAGCATCTCCAGGAACAGAGATGCCACCGACTCTCTTTGCCCACTCAAAATGCATTAGTTTTCCTTCGAGTTAAAACACTTCTTCTGGCACTTAAACAGCAGTTTCCTCGCCTCAGCCCCAGCCTGTTAGTTCTCACGTTGTTGTCAGTGACTAATGAGGATAATTTCCCCCCACTTGCCCCATAACAGCCTCTCCTCCAGCTGCAACCAGCCCTCCTGCCTCCACAGAGTCATCTTTTCTCCAGCCTGAGCCTGCCTGTCTCTCACAGGCCCAATTCTCAAAACCTTTTCATCATTTTTGTGGCTCCCCTACCAATACGTGCTGCTGTAGGTTCATGATATGCATCAAACTCTTGGAACTCGTGGAGGGCAGGAGAGGACCAAGTTGGCCAGCAGGCACCACGGGCTCTGCTCTGGAGAGCTGGAGGGACCCCAAAGCTTCCCATTGGAGGAGGGGATAGGGTGGGTGGCACTGGTGGCCGGAGGGGTACGTTGTTCAGATACAGCACCTGGACCTGCTGATGCAGCAAATACCACGTATGAAGCTCAGACTGGGCTCTGAGATGGGAGGAGGGATCAGGACAAGAGGAAATGGGCACAAACTTGAACATGGGAAGTTCCATCTAAACATGATCATGGGATTGGTGCATTTCTCTGCTGAGGAAAGACTGAGAGACCTGGGGCTGTTCAGCTGGAGGAGAGCAGATGGAGAGGGGATCTCATCGATGCTGAGCAATATCTACAGGGCGGGTGGCAAAAGGATGGGACCAGACTCTTCTCAGTGGTGCCTGGTGAGAGGACAAGAGGAAATGGGCACAAACTTGAACATAGGAAGTTCCATCCCAGAGATGGTGGAGTCTCTGTCTCTGGAGACATTCAAAACTTGCCTGGACACATTCCTGTCCAGCCCGCTGTAGGTGGACCTGCTTTGACAGGGGGTTGGACTGGATGATCTCCAGAGGTCCCTTCCAACACCATATCATCCTGTGATTCTGTGAGGGGAAGGGAACTCCACCAGCCTGTGCTCTGCTGTATGAATGTCCCCATAAAAGCCCTTTGGGCTGCTCTTGCCTGGAGGTAGAGCTACAAAAGCCATAGCATAGGCAGAGCCCCGGAACGGGCTCCCAGAGAGATGGTGGATTCTCTGTCTCTGGAGACATTCAAAACTTGCCTGGACACATTCCTGTCCAGGCTGCTGTAGGGGGACCTGCTTTGACAGGGGGTTGGACTGGATGATCTCCAGAGGTCCCTTCCAACACCATATCATTCTGTGATTCTGTGAGGGGAAGGGAACTCCACCAGCCTGTGCTCTGCTGTATGAATGTCCCCATAAAAGCCCTTTGGGCTGCTCTTGCCTGGAGGTAGAGCTACAAAAGCCATAGCATATGTGACAGGGATGCTATTACTGCCACCCCACTGGAGTGTGCAGAAGCAACTACAGGCTGAAACAGCCCTGAGGAGCAGGCAGAGGGGTTGCCTTTGCAGAGGCAGGTGGGAAAGCAAGAACAGGAGTAGGGAATCATGTTCCTGCAGCCCTTGGAAATGTCCTTTCAGCCTAACAGCGGGTGCCACGATGGAGTTGCGGTTCCCACAGCAGTGTCCCAGACCAGCATTGACATTTTGGCGTTTGCTGTTTGCTTTCTTGCAGCACAAATCTCTCCCAGATGTGGGTGAATCAGGCCCTGTATCCTGCAGGTCTGCTGAGCTTAGTAGACACTAAAAGTAAACCAAGAGAGACAAGGAGGAAAAGTAGCTGAAAATGGGGGTTTATAGTCATTTGCACAGTGGAACTTGCACTCCCTGAGTGTCAATCTGTGCCTCCATCTAGTGGTTAGAGCTACATAAAGAGGGTAAAAGCCACCTATAACACCCATCTGTCTGGTTGATATTTGCTGTTTGCTTTCTTCCAGCACAAATCTCTCCCAGAAGTGGGTGAATCAGGCCCTATATCCTGCAAGTCTGCTGAACTTCGTAGACACTAAAAGTAAACCAAGAGACCCAAGGAGGAAAAGTTGCTGAAAATGGGGGTTTATAGTAATTTGCACGGTGGAACTTGCACTCCCTGAGTGTCAAGCTGTGCCTCCAATCTAGTGGTTAGAGCTATATAAAGAGGGTAAAAGCCACCTATAACACCCATCTGTCTGGTTGATAGCAACTCCCACCACTCACCCCAGAAGGTTCCAGTTGCCCATCCCACTCTTGGCCAACTGGACACAACTTGGGTTTTACCAAGTCCCATCCAATGCTCGTTCCAGAGGCAGCCAGAAATGTTGGGAAACTGAGGCAGCCCCAACCATGTCAGCTTTTGAAGGTGTCCCTCTCCAAAGCCAACGAGACCCCAAGACACAGAAGCCAGCTGGAACTCTTCTCCCTCCCTGTGACCACTGCAGTGCAGTCACTGTGTTGGCTGGCTCCGTTTTTGGGCTTCTTCCAGAAGAGGAAAAGGTACAATTTGAGAAATCAGAGGAAAAGATACCATTTGAGGAATTAGGAACTAGGCTCTCTTTATCCATTGCCTGACCCTGAAGGTCTGCTCCTGCTCCTGGCCAGCCTCGAGTCCTGGGACATCAGCACTGCCCAGTAGTTTGGGTGACTGAGAGCAGAAAACGGTGCCAGACCTGCTAATATCCAGGCAGAGCCTGCCTGGAGGCCCCGTCTGAATACACTGCTATTATACAAAATGAGGTCGCTTGCCTAAAACAGGACTAAAATTGCCCCTAATTAACAACAGGGTTCCCTCTACCTTAAAACACAGGGGTCAGACCTCCAGCGGAGATTTAGTGACTTCGACAAAGCCATGATTTTGCATCTGAGATCTCCCTTAAAAGTCCTTTTTGTCCCCATCTCCCTTCTACCCTATTAGTGGAAACAAAATAAGGGGCAGGTTTCTGATTAAGATGCACAAACAGTTCTATTCAACAACCGATGCAATAAATGTGCTGAGTAAAATCACTGCCAAAGCTCGTTGCGGTGCTTTATGGGGCTGCGCTACGAGTGTGAAAAACCGTTTGCTGCATATTATTAAATGATGAAAAATGCCAAGCTCGCAAACAAACTGTGCAATGGATGTGGCTCGACTGCCTCTAGTGAGACCATGATTGAGCCGATGCAAGCGAGGTGGCAGGGAGAGAAAGGGGGGGGCTGGTTTTCACCGTGCTGCTGCTGCTACCCGGCGCTGCAGTGATTACAGGGCAAAGTGACCCAAAATAACAGCAGAGTTTCCACCCAGCCCCACTCCCACCCACACAATGGATCTAGAGAAGGACAGCGACCAAAAAGCCCTCTGCCAGCCACAACCCAAGTGGCTCAGATCCTAAATGAGGCTTTTTTTCTCTACCTTTTGGCAGTTTAGGTCCATACGCCACGTGTGCAAGGAGCATGGTGCGGAGTCACGCTGCTTGTGTGCTCTCAGTGCTCGGGGTGACAGCACTGCCATCGCTGTGCCCGGGGATGTCACAAACCCCTCGGGTGGCTTTTGGGGCAGGGGAGCACATGAAGGTGCACTGGGTGTCTGTCTCTTTGCACAGCACCTTCGGGCTTGGAGGGGTTGGGATCTGGACAGAAATTCCAGCCAGCTTCCACCTTCTCATGGGTAGCTTGGGGCTGAGCACATTCTCTTGTACCTTTGCTACGAAGCGGGGTCTGTTAAGTGGTCCTATTTGCCCAAGAAAGTCCTAAAACCAGACTTTTAGCAAGCAGGAATTATAGCACATACCACAGGGAGTTAAGTACCGAGCAACCCAGGGTGCCCTTCGGGGCGATGCTGGAGGACAGGGTAGCACATCCTGCAAGAAGCCACTCCAAAGCAAACCTTGTCATGGCTTGGCTAGAGAAGCTTGTTCCAATCCTGAAACATATTTGCTGAGGCCTGGGGACAGTTTTCACTGGCTTCACCAAGGCCAGAGCAAGTACCAGTGCTGCCACGCTGAGACCAGAGCTTCTGAGCCCTCCTCTGGACCAGGAGGCAGCGTTGGCACCGATGTCCTCCTGCTGAGGTGGCACCTTGCCCTGCTCTTCAACATAGGGTACCCAAATCTGACGAGCCATAGGTGCTAATCAAACACAGGTTTTTAGTGGGGAGAGCAGGAAATGGCATTTTATCATCCGAGAGCCTTCTGTGCCAGACAAACCCCTCATGGAGCATCACTGCAAAGGAGCTGGAGCTTGGCATCTTACCCTTGTGGAAAAAAAATAATCCCTATTAGTTGAAAAACTCCCTTCCCCTGTTAACAGCCAGCTGGATATTGTGTATTGATGTGATTACCAGGGCAGCAGTGCTGCCACTTCAGATCTATATTCACCTTGGCCTTGGGTCACTCAGCTGAAACCTAAGCTCTATAGATCGGGAGGTGCAAGGGCATCCTGCTGCTTATCTTCTGCTCCAAGGCTGGGGCTTGTTTTCTCCGTGCTAGCTAGGAAAAAAATAAAAAAAAAAGGAGAAAAATAAAAAAAACCACCACCCTGTGCACAGACCAAAACCTGCCATGAAGTTTTGTAGGGAACAGGCAGTGCGTGGGCCCTTCAATGGCCTTTCAGATAAGGAGGAAATTTCACCCGTGGTGCACTGAGATAAGGCGCCGTGCGCAGGAGATCAATGATTTCCTCCTCTCTGTGATCTCAGCTGGACTCGGAGAAACAACGACCTTCCAGAGGCAGCTGCTGGGACCCGGCCACGTTTCGCCTGCTGTGCACGGGCAGAGAAACCCCTCTGTGCTTTGCCGTGTCAACTGATGTGCAAGAGTGACAATAGTGGAGAACTGGTCCCCAAAGCTCAGGGAGTCAGACAGACCCGCTTTGGGCACCAATGAGAAGTGCCCAGAGACCCACACGTTGATGGGTTACAGCAGAAGGGAGGTTTTGGAAGTTATTGAGAGAGAAAAAAACTAAGCTCTGGGGAAGAAGATGGATTTAGTATTGTCCCAGGAGCTCAGAAAAGTCCGGCTGTCCCCAGTGCTGCATCCTCTTAGACCCTAACTATACCCCTGGACTTCTGGGCAGAGGATTTTTGTCTCACTGAATTTCACTGAATTTTTAGAGGTACCCTTGGACTTCTGGGCAGAGGATTTCTGTCTCACTGAATTTTTAGAGTTGGAAGGGACCATAGAGATCATCTAGTCCAACTCCCCTGCTAAAGCAGGACCACCCAGAGCTTGTCAGAGCGTGTTACTCAGGAGCATCCAGGCGGGTCTTGAAAATCTCCAGAGAAGGGGACTCCACACCCTCCCTGGGCAGCCTGTTCCAGGGCTCTGTCACCCTCACCGTGAAAAAGTTCTTCCTCATATTCAAGTGGAACCCTTTATGTTCCAACTTGTGCCCATTGCCCCTTGTCCTCTCACTGGCAACTACTCATTTGCTTCCTGGTGCTGGGAAGGGGTCTGTCCACCCCGTTGGGATGAAGCCTGCCAGGCTGTGTCAGGAAGGTGGACTATTATATGGAGGAGTGACAATCCTCGTAAGGGCTGGCCACGCAGGGGCTGTGCTCGGCAGAAGCTGCCCTGGGACTGGGTGAAAGCTGGGAATTCTCTTTACTGATAGCATCTTAATGAAAAAAATTCAGCTTTGAGTCACCTCCCTGTACTCTCGGCTTTCCAAAAATGAATTGACATGTAAGTTTCAGAGACTAAGATATTTCTCCTTTCAAATTCCCTTCATTTTAACGAAAAGGAAGAAACCCCTGAGACGTTCTCCTGCCCTTCCCCCCAAAACACACCTTTTTTCCTGGCTTGGATTGAAGTGATTTTATTTTTGATTGCGGTTGTTGATCCAAAAAAAGTCAGCTACTCTCCATGCTACAGCTAATCTAGAAATGCTGCATAAATTGTCACTTACCTCAGTGCCTAATACCCTGTCGCAGCTAAGCACATATTAAAAATTAGACAGGTGCTAAATGCAGCTTTAATGTTTGCACTTAAACGATGATCCCCCCTCCCACTTCTTCTCCCATCCCCTCCCTCTCCTGCGCCGGAGGGAGGACAGAGGAATTGCTCAAGTGCCTGATCTGATATTGCAGTTGTTGAAAACCCACCCTTTGCCTTCCAGCTCCTCCTCCAGGTGGGACCCGATGGTGGGGGGAGCAGCCACCCAAGGACCCCACCACATTCCACGGGCTGAAGAGATACGAAGATGCTACTACTGCCACAAAGACAAAGGGGATGCGCTCTGCCAAGCACCACCCTTTGAGTTATAACCCTGCATAAACCACTTTTTTCTACCAAGAAATGAACATAAGCCAGGTGCAGTTTGGTGTCTTGGACAGGAGCCGTTGCTATAAGCTCAGTGCACAAGAGAGAGATGGGCCATAAATTCAACATGAATTCAGGTTTGTGGGTTGGGCTACTGCTTTAATCTAGCCCAGAAAGCCCTCGGGGTCAACGGGGAAGGGACCATAAGAGTAAAAATTTTCTTCTTGGAAAAAATTTTCCCTGTCTCTCGCAGGCTACAGGCAGCATCTGCTCTGCACATCCTAAGAGGAGAGGATTTCTCCTCCTACCCTCATGGCCACAAACCCAGATACAACCCCCATTTATAATCAAAACTGGCCCCAAACAGCCTCTGACTATCTTCTGGTCAAATGATCGCTACCTCCCCCCTCATCCTGTCTGTGCACAGAGCAGGACTGACCCCTCCAAGAGAATTTTATATCCAATTGTGTTCACTGAAAGACGCAAAAAAGCCCCTCCTCAGGTGGATTTCCAAAAGCCAGATGAAGTAGTTGCTGTAGATAATCACTATAAAGATTAATGCCTTAGAAAATGTTTATTCTTGGAGCTCAGCCCAACAGCCCAAACCAGCTGTCGGGATTCAAGATAGTGGCCACCGTGACGAGGGCTCTGCACGTTGCAGAGGAGTAATGAATTTGGCAGCTCTCTTAAAGCAGGACTGGATTCCTGCTACTGCCACCGAGGCTGAGGGGCCAAGACAGAAGAGGAAATAAGCCCTGTGTTACTGGAAAATAAATGAAAAGAGAACAGTCTAGACTATTTTTTGTATTTCTAGGGGTTTCATGCAGTTCACTTAGTGTCCTAAGGCTTTTAGAGAAATGGATTATTCCGGGCATTTTGGGAATGGTAATACGCCAGCCTATGGAGTCCTGCAGTAAAGACTTAATTTGCCATTAAACGCTGTAGTTGGCTTTAGAAATTCCACAGAAAGGCTCTCACTCAATTCTATTGCCCTCCAGAGAACAACAATTTTATAAAGCATTTTTCATCCAGAGATCTCCGGGCATTTTTTTCTGAAAAGAGATGGGCAGGAGATGCTGTTCGTGGAGGGTGAGGAATGTGTGGTGGGGTCATGAGGAGGGAATTTTGAGGCCATATGAAGGACCAAGGCAGGAGCACAGGTTTCCTGTAGACAAGGAACATTTGAGTGGCGTAAGACCAAAGTTCAGCAAAGTACTAAACCCAAAGGCTGACTCCAAGCACAACAAATTGTTATGAACCAAATCATCATTGACCCAGTGGAGAATAACAGAGGAGTGAGGAAGCAGTGAAACTGATGTTGTCTCACCTCAAGAACGCAAATTGGACAGATCTGCCTGAAAAGCTCTTGGAAAAAAACAATAATTCATGGCCTCATGCACTGAGCCATCCTTCCCAGGGCTGACTGCAAAGCTGACCGGAGCTGAGGCTGGGTTTGGTCATGCTTATGGCAGTCTTTGGGAGGTAACCACCAGAGACGTGTGATGTATTTAATTAGCAAGGACCTAGCTTTTGCAAATTTCCAAAAATGAATTGTGGTAAGATGACTTAGTAGTGGAAGTAAATGGCTATATATAGCTCCTCAAATACAAGAAAGGATCATCACCTTTCTTCCTCAAGTTAGAATTAGGAGTCTTTTCCTAGATAGCTGATTTATTAGTTAAAAGGTTTTTTCTTCCCCATGAAAAATGATGAAAGCCAAGGTTCTGTAGGAATTTCAGGGGTTTGAGGAGAAAAACCCTACAGTGTCCCTGTTAGTGCTGGCAAAACAGAGTGCTTACAGCACCTGTCCCCACACTACCTTTTTCTGTACTGTAACATAATTTATACCAAGTTAAAACTGAAGCACTTCTAAAAGCAGAGCTGGTTAGGTGCTATCTGATTTTTACTTTGTTTTGTGGGAAGTTAAAATTAAGGTTTGTTTTTGGTTTTGGTTTTTTTTTTAACTTCTTGTGCATAAGCAATTTTTAAATAGTGAAATTCCCCAAAGAAGCAGGGGATGCTCTGGACCGTCCAGGGAATCCCTGATGATAGAAGCAGTGAGAGAAGACACTTTGGATGGCAGGAACATGACTAATAAATCTGCCCATTTTAGTTTGCATCTTTTCTTCTGCTCTTCCCAACTTTCCAGCTCTGCTAAAAGCTCTGGCTGTTCCAGTCTGTGGCCTTCTCTTTGGCAAAGAAACAAACCAAAGCTTCAAGAGTTTCTGGAGCAGAAAGTTAGACTTTCCTCCTTTCCTCCCCTTGTCTGGGTCGATGGTTGAAGTGAACCTTTGATAAATAAGTTTAAAGAAGTGCTTAACCCCCAGCTACAGCACACGGCGTTACGTGGGAGCTGCGGACAAGGAGCATTAGCTTTTAGGTTTTGCTGAGAAAGGCTGACAATAGCGGCAACAATCTCACTTCTGAGCTCAGTTCATTGGTTTGTGAACAACTTTAAGGTATTGACAAAACTGTCAATGTTTTATTTTTAGATAAATGCATTTCAGATGCATGTCGAGACTAATTCTGGGAAAGCAAAAGAGAAAAGAGAAGTTGCCCCGAGTCCAAAAAACTGCTCTTCCATTTAAGATTGCTCAAAGTGGTTGAAAGTTTATGCAAAAGGAAAAGAGAAACCATTCATTTTCCAACCATAATAAGAGAAATCCAGCAGTAAGTGACTCTAAAATACAATGGACTTGTTTCACTCAGGCCTTCTCAAAAGGGTACTCAAAGCATGAGCTCGTGGGTGGCTGAAAGCTTATAGATCATTGAAACATAAGACACGGCTTCGCATCCCCAACCTCAGCACCCAGCACAGAACACGCTGCCCCTCTCCTAATTGCATCCCACCCCCTTCTGCCCTTGACCACCAAAGCCCTTGGTTTTCTTGCCCCAGACCCTGCATGTCCTCACAGCTCCCAGAGACACAGCTCGGGGGGAGATTTGCTTGGAATTTTGCACGCCCACCTCCACAAATGCTTCCAGGCTTTTCTTTCCGACGTCGCATCCCCAGGAGCCAGAGGTGAATGGGGTGAGCCACCCGCCAGAGCGCAGACAAACAGATCGCCCGACTCAAAATCACAAAGTCCCTGAACCTTCTTCCCAAGCTCAGTCAAACGTGTCAAAAACCCAAGTCTATCTTTCCCCTCCGACTGGCATATCTCCCACTCCCCCCTCTCGCCCGGCCGCCGCACCGGTGACAGGCTGCTGTCACAAGGAGATGCGGAAACGGAGTCGCATCAAGTAATTTCCAGCACAAAAGAAAAATAAAAGTTTACGCGTGAAATGGCCCCAACGAAATTTAACACAGGAGAAATACAAATGAGGCATAGAGGAAACAAAACCCGAACAATGAAGGGTTTTTTTATTGCCGTTTTTGTCTTCCAGAGTGGAGAGAAAGAGCTGATCAGCCAGCGAGATGCTGGCGGCATCAGCAGGCAGGAGGAAAGAGGGTCTTGGTACATTGCTCATGACATTTCAAGACCAGATCTCTGTTTCACGCCAGGAATACAGAACTCTTGGGTTTTATAAAAGCCCTGGTGGTCAGTTACAGGACAAACTTTTAAATTTAATTGCGCCTTCTCACAAACTGACAGAGGCAGAGTGCCAGGACCTCTGTCTTTGCAGAATATTTTCTGGGAGGCAGCTGTGTATTTTCCACCCATCGCTTGCCACGGCCTCACAATGTTGTTTTCCGTCTCACAGCATTTTTAGGGAGCTCATGGACAGATGGAGGCGGGACAAAAAAACCCGCCAGCTTTTACTCCTGGACAATGAAAGATTTTTCTCCTGAGCACAATCACAGCACGGAAGGGAGAAGGAGAAGGGATATGAACTTACTGCTTCCATATGCTCCGTCGGAGTGACCGGCTGCGCTGCCGGCAGGAGGTCGCCCGTGCCCGAGCTTCTCGGTTCAAAAAGCATCATTTGCTTCCATCATGTGCTTTTGTGCTGGATGTAGTTTCCAGAGCTGTTCTGGAAACATAAACCTGAATTCAGGGACCGGAAAGGTTTACAATCACGGCTCCTGTTCCCTGCAAACTGGTCCGATGGTGGGCAAAGCACCGTGCAGAGACTGGGTGAAGCTCATCACACCTCCAGGGCTGCGCCGGCTCTGCTGCTGAGCAATTAGAGCCTGGCTGCAGAGGGCTTGAGGAGCTAGGTACTAGTGGAGTTTACTTTAATTTTGGTAGCCTTCTGTCTCAGGATCATGTTTATTTGACTCCTTAAAGCAGGCTTTTCAATGCTGTGCTGGGGTACACTGAAAAGTGCCGTTAAAATGCCCAGGTTCTGTGTTTAGAGGAGAAACAGAAGGGTGTTCAGTCCTCTTGTCACTTCTTCCTTTGTGACTGCAGAAAGACCTGCTTTTCCCTGCTTTTGATGGCAATTAGACTTTTATTTCAGTGCGCAACTAAAACGCCATGCAGTTGCGAGCACCAGTTTGGGATTATGATGATAGAGGCTGCAAAAGGAAGGGACAGGGGAGACAAAAGAGGGTTTGCCAATACTGAAGGATGACAGAAGGGCTGTCAGGTCCACGGCAACGTGACATTTTCCCATGATATTTACAGGGAAGAGGGTTCTTTACTGTGAGGGTGGTGGAGCACTGGAACCGGTTGCCCAGGGAGGTGGTTGAGGCCCCATCCCTGGAGATATAAGAAGGATATAGACCTGATGGAGAGGGTCCAGAGGAGGGCCACAAGGATGATCAGGGGGATGGAGCACCTCTGCTACAAGGACAGGCTGAGGGAGCTGGGGTTGTTCAGCCTGGAGAAGAGGAGGCTCCGGGGAGACCTAATAGCAGCCTTCCAGTACCTGAAGGGAGCCTACAGGAAGGCTGGGGAGAGCCTGTTTAGAAAGGCCTGCAGTGACAGGATGAGGGGCAATGGCTTCAAGCTGGAGGGGAACAGATTTAGATTGGAGATGAGGAGAGGGTTCTTCACTGTGAGGGTGGTGGAGCACTGGAACAGGTTGCCCAGGGAGGTGGTTGAGGCCCCATCCCTGGAGATATTCAAGGAGAGGCTCGACGAGGCCCTGGGCAACCTGGTCTAGTTGGGGGTGTCCCTGCTGACTGCGGGGGGGTCAGACTAGATGGCCTTTGGAGGTCCCTTCCGGCCTGGGCAATTCTATGATTCTATATGAACTGTCTGAGTGGGACTTGCTTCACTGTCGGAACAATCTTTTAAGAGAAGGAATTAGCAGCCCCCAGGTGCCCATACCCATCAGCCTACGTCCCACCACACACTTTGGCCAGTTCAGTCTCAGGGTCTCCTTTTGTCGTGAGGCTCGATGTCCTTTTACCAATAATGAAACACAGGCGAGTCAGAAACAGAGCAAAAGTCACCCAAAGAGCTCCTGGATGAGGTGGAAAGAGGTCGGGCAAGTTTTAGAAATCAGTATGAAACTCAGCTCCTCCCAGCCCTGAAATCTCGCAAATATTGTTGGGAGCAGTAACTTTATGCCCAGGGCAGTGTTTTCTTCCATGTGCAGAGGGTCACAGCACTGAAGTCCTCATGATCAGCGTTTTATGGTTTTTTAACTTTACTGAAGTGAACCAAAGTTCTCCCAAGGTAGGAAAAAAACCCAAAAAACAACCAAAAACCCGACAAGCAACAGTGAGACACGGAGCACAAGGGGGGATCTCCCTTGCCCTGCATATTCTCTTTGAACCAGCACGAAGCAAGCCCACAGCCACCACTCTTACACTAAGACATTTTGCAGTTTACTTTGCACCAGAGACGGCAGCAACACAAAGTACACGGCCCGGGAGATTCCTCCTGAAATGGAGCATCATCTATTCATATAAGTGCCTCTATGGAAAGCAGGGTGTTTTAGTAAGAGCACAGATGTTTCTTTGTATTTTGCTCAAGTATTTTCTTCTCCTGAAAGGCACTTACTCTGGGACGGTTAACAAGACAGATTAATTCATGTGGATCCTTGCAGCAGAGAAGGGCTGTCACTGGTGGGGAGAAAGGTTTGATTATATTATTCCCTATTGTCAACACGGGCACTTTATAATAGATTTATGGCTAATAAAATCTTTTAGTAGTAGAGGGTCCTTGAGTTTCAATTTTGAACCTTTGGCCCTTGCTGAAATCACCAGCAGATGCAGGCATTAATAAAACCAAATAGCACGTGGATACTAAAGAGGCATATGGCTGGGTACTCAATAAAGGCAGTAAAACACAGGAGAGGGATCTTTACAATCTGGTTTGACCTAATGGAATTATTCTTTCAATAATAAAATTACCCTTTACCGACACATGATATAGCATACCTCAGATCAGAGAAGTAATTCCCAGAAAATTCAGGAGTTTAGGGTTGATGCTGCTCAACGGCACGTTTGAAAATCCTATGTGAATTCACAAACATGGAGTGATGAGGAGAAAACTGAACTATGGCTAAGGAAGTAAACAAGTGGAAAATAAAGACAGGGCTTTGTGCAAAGCTTCCTCTATGAAACAATCTCTTTTCAGCCGGTGGCTCAGCCCGAGATGCAGACTCGAGATGCTCCAGGGATCTATCAAACCTTTCCTTAAATTCAAGCTGGAGATGCTTCAAACCATAGACCCTGGGTACAACTTAACCTCATTTTGGCTTCTCTGCTGGTCGATCCTCACCTACTGTGTTATCAATAAACTGTGATGCCAGCAAGGAAAGCAATGAAAAAGCTCCTTAGCTGACCACGTTCCAAAATCCAGCCTCTTTCCTCCAGTCCTGGGGAAGCAGCCCGTGTCTGCATGTAGGGAGGAGTAGGTCCAGGAGCAGAAGACAGAAGTTCTGGTCATCAGGGCTTTGACGTTCTGCAGAGAGAAATCCCCCCCTTGCCTATATCCAGCAGATCTGCCATGGGATTTACAGCCAAGCACAGGCTGGAATCACATCCAGCTGGATGGTGTGACCGTAAATCGGTGCCAGCTTTACTCCCTTGGCTCCTCAGGGCTTCGACGCTGCTCTCAGTGGCATCGAGGTGGAGACCTACAGGACAACCATCCCACAGCAAAAGGCTCCCAAAAGGCAACTTAGTCTTTATGGCCAGGAGAAGAGATCACGCCAGTGGTGGCCAGAAGAAGTCAGAGCACGTGAGGTGGTTTCAGACTATAGAGGCTGCCGTACGCATCCAGTGTACTGCATGCGAGGTTTGTTGCTAATTAAATCCTTTCTCTTGATTATTTATAGCCCTCTATTTACTGGCTCATTGATTTTTAGAGGCCATGTTAGTTTTCTTTTTTACATGTCTGTCTGAATGGCTAGATTATAACTTATTACACAAAGAACAAGTGGATTGGTGTCAGAGTGATCTATTACACAGATGGTCTGTGAGCAAGGGGCCTCTGTCTTTGACTTTGGCACATTGAGAAGACAGGGAAAGATGCTGAGCCCCATTCATTTGGTGCAAAAGAAGACTGTCCTCCCTCTCAGGGGCTGTTTCGGGAAGTTTAGGACTTTGGCTCCATGCAGTGTCTTCTGGTGCTGGTTGAGGGTTAGAGGGGAGACAATTGGGGAGGTGGAAATGGAAGCCGTCTGTGAAAACACAAGAGGCATGGATGGGAGAGAGAAAAGGGTGTTTGCTGCCCATAATAAGAGAATCATGGGATGCTAGCTGAAATTAGCAGGCGGCAGGCTTGAAAACAAGAGGAAGCTCTTTAGGAAGTGATGAGGAGCTCTGCCCCGGGTTGCTGTAGGAGCTAGAGACTGGCACGATTTCAGAACCAGAGAAGCTGTTGGGAGAAGAAAGTCTCTGAAGAGATCCTAAGCACAAAGTGGCTGTGGTCTGGGGGGCCCCACGTGTGACTGTGGAAGCGTTCAGGGGAATCAGCACTTTGGGCTTTCTGCATCCTCACACCCTGCTTCTGGCAGCTGCTGATGGCCACTGTCAGACGGAGAACAGCCTGAGCCCGGAGAGCTGCTCCAAACTGACCTTTATCAAGTTAAAGCTAAAAAATCAAAGAAGGAGCCGGGAAGCACGTTTAACCTGGTGCCCTGAGGCAGTTTGACCAGGCAGGAATGTCCTGCAGTGGCTCGAGCGACCACAAAACCCTCAGCCTTTGCCCAAACCCACCGAGGGAGCGCAGATCAAGTGCTCAGCCTGCAACCACATTAACTCTGCTGCACAAGAGGACAGAAGGTTGGCTTCACACCCGCCCAGACCTTCGGTTCAAAGATCCAATTCCTCCTGGGAACAAGCCTTTCATGGCGTATTTATGTGGCCTTTCAGCACAAGGACCTTCAGATCAAGGATTTCCAGTTGTTGCAGCCCTGTGTGGCTGGGAGGGAGCTCTCGGTGCTCTGGCAGGGCTGGGTTGTGTGTGGCAGAGCAGGGGTTACTCCTGCCCGAGGATAAAGAAGCTGCTGAGTCTCCCCCAGGAGCCAGCACAGGTCTGGTAGCTGCAGGAGGTGGAAGGTTCAGAGCCCACGTCCATCATCACAGTGTTGCAGCGGGCACACTGGGAGAACCAGTTAGCCTTTTCCTTCAGAAAGGAAAGGTTTCCCTGTTTCTGTGGCATCTCACCACTCCGAGGACGGATGGCAGAGATGCAGTGAGGACAGGGCCATGTATGAAACCAAGGTGGGTGGATCTGAGCCACGTCTGCCATGGGAAGATGCCGGGTTGCAACACAAGCCTGACCCTTGGCTTGGTTTTGAGCCATCTGAGTGCCTGTACCCAAGCTTTTATAAAACTTTCACAAAACTTGGTCCTCCAGCAGAAGCTGTGGCTGCCCCATCCCTGGAGGGGTTCAAGGCCAGGCTGGATGGGGCTTGGAGCAACCTGGGCTGGTGGGAGGTGTCCCTGCCCAGGGCAGGAGGCTTGGACTAGATGGTCTTTAAGGTCCCTTCCAACCCAAACCATTCTGTGGTTCTATGATTCTATGTACACACTTATTAAAATAAGACGTCTATAAATAAGAACTTCCCTGAACAAGAGAACCAATAGTAAGACATAGGCATGAGCAAACAATGCATTTTGCATGTTTTATAGTGCATACCTATGTATTTAAGCACCACGGATGTGCACACTTTGTGGGTTTTATTCCTGCCATGTAGTTCAAACCTGTTTCAGCGGTGCTGGGGGTTTCATCCAGGGTCTGTGATGGAAGAGCCAGGGCAAAGCCCACCATGCCCAGTGAGGGACAGTGCCCAACGTGGTCCCCATGGCCAGTTCTGCCCTCCTGGGCTGTGCTTCAGCAGCTCTGAACTGGAACCAGCATGAAAGCTGCCTTTATTCCCCGCTTAATCCCGGTGCTGTCTTGTGGGAGACAAAAAGCATGAGCCATTGTAGAAGGGCTTGTTGTCCTTTATGCCTTGTTACAGATCCAGGCATAAAGTGACCACGTGGCCGGTGAAGGACAGGTATTGTTCCCCCGGCTGCTGCTTGGGAAACGTGCTGTAAAGCAGAACAAACATCCCAGTTTTCGTCTTTCTTACCTCCTACCGATCTGTCTTGCTTTTCCCCACCCACAGACACTAGTTAAGCACTAGAAAGAAGCTTAGATCAGTGGTGACTTGTTGTTGCTCTTTAATTCATGCAAATGTTCTTTTTAACTGGCTTGTAGTCTTAAACAGCCCTCTGGGGAACCTTTTGTGTTTATGATTATTGAAACAAAAGTTTATTTCTTTTAAGCACAAAACAATCGGGGAACAGAGGGGAAGAACCAGTTTTCTTTTCTTGCAAATACAGTAAATTTAAAGGTCAGGTACAAGTTGACATAGCAGTGGGCAACTCAACACTTGGAAGAATTCCCCAGAATAGCAATAAAAAGTGTCAGCTTTGCAGCCTCACAACAGCACAAGGGTTTTTTTTCATGTGTACCTGGAGTCATAAAGTCCTTACAGGGTGTGAGGCAGGACCTGGTTTGGGCTGAGGCTTCACTGCTTGGGTACGCGCAGGGATGTGTGTGCAGACACCCCACATCAGGTGCAGCAGGAGATCATAGAATCACAGAACGGTTTGGGTTGGAAGGGACCTTAAAGATCATCCAGCATCTCTATGGCCTCCTCTGTTTAAAACCCTTCAGTTTAAAACTCTTCCCCCTCATCCTGTGGCTCCACTCTCTCATAAAGAGTCTCTCCCCATCTCTCCTAGAGGCTCCCATTAAGGACTGGAAGGACTCCGCTCTCTCACAAAGAGTCTCTCCCCATCTCTCCTAGAGGCTCCCATTAAGGACTGGAAGGCTGTATAAAGTCTCTCCAGAGATCACTGTCAGCATCCTGGGATGCACCGGTGGCTCCCCAGCGACCTGCTCCATCTCCGTGCCCCACTCGGTCCCCGTGCCCGATCCTGCTACTGGCCAAGTGGGAGCCCATGAGAGTTTTCCTGTGGGGATGGAAGCAGCTGGATGGTGGGATCCAGCCCGGCCACAGCAACCAAGCACCTCCCTGCGCGGCCGGTGTCCTCCTCCACGCCTGGCTGCCAGCGCCCGCCCGGTGAGAGACGGAGGCAGCAATTTAATTTCAAATCCCCTGCAGGGCCTCCCGCAATGAAAAGTCTGCAGGAGGAGGTAAACTCTCTGCTACTACCATCGGCAAGGAAATATTTTTTTCCAGGCGCAGCAGCGCTGCATTTATCTGAGAGCAGCAGCAGCATCTTCTCAGAGGCTGAGCAGAGCAGAGCACGGCCTCACGAGCTGAAACTCCTCTGGTTTGGGGAGCTTTAACCTCCGTAGCAGCCATAGGAGCCACACCGCTGGCATTTCCAAAACAGATCAATACTGACCTGATCGCAGCTCCCTCCTTTTTACCAGAATTTAAGCTTGTCATTCCTTGTGCTTTCACAGGAAGGTGCAAGAAAGGCAAGTGGTTCTACACGTAGTAGCCATGGGGCCGATGGAAGTGTGCACTGCAAGTCATAGAATCATAGAATCATAGAATTGTGGGGCCGATGGAAGGATGTGATGTGTGCTGCAAGTCATAGAATCATAGAGTCATAGAATTTTCTAGGTTGGAAAGGACCTTTCAGATCATCCAGTCCAACCATCAACCTAACACTGACAAAAACCATCACTAACCCATGTGCCTCAGCACCACGTCTGCCCAGATTTTAAATACTTCCAGGGATGGTGACTCCACCACTGCCCTGGGCAGCCTGTTCCAAGGCTTAATAACCCTTTCAGTGTAGAAGTTTTTTCCTAATATCCATCCTAAACCTCCCCTGGCACAACTTGAGGCTGTTCCTCTTGTCCTATCGCCTCCTTTGCTCCACAGGGACACTTCTGTGAGCAGCTTTGTTTCTACACAGCAATGGGAGCTGATCAGGGGTATTCTTCCCCTGGAACATCACCTGGTGGCTGTTGTTCAGAAGTTCTGTCAAATCCTCCATCCCCTCCTTCGCTCAGCACCACTGGTACCATGTGCCACCCACCCAGAGTCATAGCAGTGTCCCTGCCCGTGCTTTTACTGCTTTACACCAAAAAGGTGTCTCCTTGCCCAAAGCCTTACCACTCCTTGCCAAACAAGGGAGAAGACAGCATATTTCCAGGTACAGGAGTTTAAACAATTACCTCTTCTACCCCCTCCACACATGTGCCCCCAGAGACTCTGAGAAGGCAGTTTCACCACCAATCTCCTGTGCCCGCCGTGGGGCTTTGTCCCTGCCACACACCATTTCCTCCAGGGAATTCACCTCCAGACGCGAGGAGACTTTTTAAGTTTGCTCAGGGAGGAAAACAGTCTTGCTGGTTTACTGAAACAGTTCCTTGCCTGGCCAAAATCCACATCAATAGGACTCGAGTGCTTTGTGTTACTTCTCACGCAGATCCCTCTTGCTGCCAGACACACGCCGTCGCAGTTTGGGCACCCAGGGAGGGAGGCAGAGAAAGGCTGGTGTGTGTCCTCTCCAACTCCCTGAAAGGAGGGTGTAGCCAGGGGGGGTTGGTCTCTTCTCCCAAGGGACAGGCGATGGGACAAGAGGAAACGGCCTCAAGTTGCACCAGGGGAGGTTTAGGATGGATATTGGGAGAAATTTCTTCACCAAAAGGCTTGTCAAGCCTTCGAACAGGCTGCCCAAGGTAGTGGTTGAGGCACCATCCTTGCAGGTATTTAAAAGCTGGGCAGACGTGGTGCTGAGGCACATGGGTTAGTGGTGGCTTTGGCAGTGTTGGGTTGATGGTTGGACCCTGTTTTAAAGGTCACTTCCAACCCAGACCATTTTATGAGGCAGTTGGCATTTCAAGCCCAGAGGCTCAAACCTGATATCTATTAGTTTATCTACAACAAACAGCAACCCACAAGCATAAAGGTGTTATTATTGCTGCTATTACACCAGAGGGAATGAAAGGCTGTTTGCAGCCCTCTCCCAGAGGAACTGGCCAAGGCAGAAAGCCAACTGGTGGGGATGGCCATGCCGGTGTGCTGCCACCTGACATCCATCAGTATCGTGATGCCAAACTTCCAGGCATGACCCACAAAATGAGGGGGTCTCATACATGCTAGAGGACCCCCAACCTTTCTCCTCTGTATCAGTCTGGTGGATGAAGCATGGGATGATGGTGATATCTCTGCCAGTCCCTCCACTTTCAAGCCTGGTTGCTCATGCTTTGCTGGGCACCTTCTGCTCTTGAAAGCCATTCAGAGAGGCTTAGTTTTAGTGCAGCTCTACCTGACCATCACAGTCCCATATCCATCCTGATTTTAATGCACATCCCCGGGGTGAGGAGAGCCAGGACACCGGGTTGAGATCCATCTACACATAAGAGCCATAGTAAAGTGTGAGCTCTGAACAATAGGCTTCCACACATGGACTGGAGTTGTTGCCAGGTCAGGTAGATGACCAGCATGGAGGTTGGGGCGGGGAGAGACAAGTGCCATGCATGTAAGGTTAGTCACTAATTAACCCAGGGAATACTGCAAAGGAATTTTTTGTTTGAGGCAAGCATCTCAACACCTGGGATTACAAGCTCTTTTTAGCTAGAAAAAAATAATAACTGTGCTGACAGTTCTTACATTTCCAAACTCTTTTTTGATCCTGTACAAGATACAGGAAAGCAGAAGGGCCCAGCATCGTGGGCATCTGATCAATACACCTAAAACCCACTTTCACTTTGATCTCACACCAGGCAGTGGTTAGTTTTTGAAATGTAAATAGTGCTTTGGAACACTTAATCTTCCCTTAAAGCCTGATTGAGGGGAGAGATTCATCTGTTCAAAGAGCAGAGGGCAACTAAGCTGATCCCAGACCTCCTGGCAGCAAGGTCTGCACTGGGATGTTAACATGGTACCCTCTCCCCACCACACGACCCCTTCCAGGACCCTAACTGGTGTCACTGGCCGGCTAGAAAGGAGAGAACATCTAACCCCAAGCACAGTCACTTGCTCTTTGGGCAATACCAGTGCCCACGCGTGGACCAAACGAAGCTGGTGAAGGACCTACCCCCACCTCAGGTATGTCACTACACAGCCCCACATCCCATCCCACCCAGGCTCAGGTATTCTTGACAACAGGAGGGACCAAAGACAGTCTTCTGGAGACACGGGACTTCCAGCAGCAGATAGGAAATGCAGGAGGAAAACCAAGAGAGAACCAGAAATCAGTGGGGGAACGAATAACTCTTGCAGGACACCTGGGTGGGTAGGGACACCTAATGAACTGATGGGTCCCTGCCCTCAGCTGAGGCCTGGCTCCCCTACGCAGGCTGGAAAACTCTTGCTTCCCCTGAACTGCCATGTATCAAATTTATTTGGTTTTGTTTTTGTTTTTTGTTTTTTTTTTGTTTTTTTTTTTCTGAAATAAGCAGCAACACCTTTGGAGAGTGCTGGGAATTCAACAGAGCTCCTGGGAAGAAATAGGAACCTTTCATTGTTCCAACATTTGCAGCAAAGGTTTTTAACCTCAGAGCAAAGCTATTAATGTCCTTAACTAATCAAAGAAGGGACAGGGCATTTCCCATACCTCTAGCCACCAGAGAGCATAAAAGAGCCTGAACTTGGCCAAAGCTACTTAAGTAAAAGCATGCAGTTTGTTCAGAGTCCTGCTGGCCCCAAGGCGTAGGGTAAGATGCACATCAGGAGGAAAGAGCTTACCTGTGCGTGGCTGGTTCTCATCTGGCACCAATTTACCCCAATTTCTCTTTGTACATCAGACCCAGTCATCTAAGTATCTTTGGAGGCTGACTGATGAGCATACAATAGGTAAAAGCTCATCTCATCCTGAGGGCATCGACCTCCAGAAAAAAAACACCACCTTAATTACGGCTAAAAAGACCTACTCCTCATCAAGGAGACTCCCTAAATCAGCTCACACTTTGCCAACAGGCAGTGATGCATGGTCTGAGCAGAGAACGGTGCCCGTTGCAGCACATTAGTCTTGCTATGGGTTTCCACAACTCCCAGCTTCCCCTTGGCTACCTGTCTCCATCAACAGAGGTCCTGCCTGTCTGTTGATCTCCAGAAGTTCCTAAGCAGTACAGTGAAATATCAGTAGTCCCTCCACTAAGAAGAAAAATTCACTTGGGAATGGGAGGCTCCCAGATACTTTTGCGAGGGGAGCCTCTATTAAATGAGCCGCTTCAATGAGTCAGGCAAGATACAATCAGCATTGCTAATCTTCTCTGGAGTCTGAGTTATACACATTAACGATACAGTCCCTGAAAACCACCGCTGTGAGATTCCCTGACACATATTTCTGAAGCAATTTGCACAAAGACCTTCCCAGTCACAAGCCCCCAGCTCTCGGCTAAGGCAGCAGCAGCAGGAGCAACCAACGCCACGGGCAGAGAGACAGTGGAGCTTCCATGGGGTTTCTGTAGCTTGGGAGGGGAAGGGTGGCTCAAGGACTGGGCAGGGGACTAAGGAGGGGACTGGGCAATCACAGAATCTTCATGGTTGGAAGGGACCTTTGAGATCATCAAGTCCAACCATACACACACACACACAAAACCAAAAAAAAACCCTCCCAAAACCCCACACAACACACCCAACACAACAATCTCGGCCACTAGAGCATGCCCTGAAGGATTTTTTAAATACCTCCAGGGCTGGTGACTCTACCACCTCCCTTGGCAGGCTGTTCCAGTGCCTGACCACCCTCTCAGTAAAGTAAATCCCAGTAAGGCATGGATGCACGGTATGGGTTAGTAATACAAAGCAAAGCAAGAGGGTTTTCAAGGCTGGGTCTGTCCTCTGCTCCGAGCTGTTGGTGTCCCCTTGGCTGCTGCCAAGAGCTATGCAGGGATCAGAAGCACAAGGAAACGTGCTCCATCTCTCTGTCCCTGATGGGATGGAGCCTTCCAGGAGCTGTGGCTGGTGCTGGACCAGGGCAGGGGTGGTCACCAACCCCAGGGCTAGTTCAGCCCACACCAAGCAGGAGCTGTGGCTGCTGCTGGACCAGGGCAGGGGTGGTCACCAACCCCAGGGCTAGTTCAGCCCACACCAAGCAGCTGGAATTTCTTCTGGAATTTATTTTGGAATTTTTGCTGAGAAATTCCAAAATTTTGTCTGTTTGTGTCAGGTAAAGACAGAGAGAATGATAAATGGAGATCAGATAAAAGGGAGGAAAAAAAACGTCACCAAGGATTATAACAGTTTCTGGTGACATTTTAAGCTACTTTTTCTGTTGGATCGGCAGACTCTCTGCCCTTTTATGAGCATTCAGCTATGTTTGAACTCTGTTCTCAAAACTGTGAGGTTTTGTTTGTTTTCCTTAGTGGAAAACTAAGGACATGTCAGGTCTCGATGAAATCATCACTCTTCACTTAAAGGACTGAAGTCCTTTATCCAAGTACAATCAAAGGGCAAGGCACGGACTGCCCTGACCTCTGCTTTCAGAGATCTCCAAGAAACATCAGCATTTCGGGCTGTCTGTATTGTTTATCGTATCAGGAAGGAACGGAGGCCTAGCAACAATATCTATTTATCAGCCCACCTGTCAGACAAATAAAGCAGTCGCATTAATCATAATCATCCAAACTCTTATCTGAAGCACAATCTTGGACTGAGCCAATCTCCCCAGCACGACGCATGGCCTGGTGGTAGGAAAACAGAAGGAAATTAAAACTTCGTTGGGTCAGAAGCTTGGGCCATGTCTTGGGATTGGTGCTAACAATGTGCAGCCCAGAGGAATTGCTCAGGAGAAGGAAACAAAGTCTCCTCGATTTTAACCCCATTGAGGCTTTAGGAAGAAAGCTGCGATGTCCCCATAATCTCCATCACAACCAATCCCACAGTGTTGTCCATGGGCTTGTATCTTTTTGGTAGAACCCACCCATGAGCAACAGTGAGGTGGTCATTTAAAGTTTGTCAAATGACCAGGTAGTACCTGTAGCCTTGTCTTTTACCACCACATGTTCCAGCGGGGACAACAGTGTCACAAGATGCTCCATTTTGGGGCACCACAACTGGAGACAGAGCAAAAGCAGAGAATACCAGGGGACACACAAAGAGGGAGGGTTTGGAGGTACCAGGGCCCATGGCTTTAAGCTGGGCTGGAGGTGACCCCACGATGCTGAGGACAGGCTGAGGTTCATCTGAGTGCCAGGTCTCCCCTCAGAGATGGGAGCGACTGACATCACAGCGATGGTTTCTAATGTGTTTACAGTCAATGTTGCAGGAGATGCTACAGCTCGTTTCTGCTCAGGCACCTTGTGTGGATGATGAATGTTCTTTAATAGCTGCAATATTTAGTGTTTAATGTAAAATCACTTGCTCCTAATGCTTTGCACTTGCAAGGTTATGAAGCTCAATTTACGCCTGACTGCAGAGTTGACAAATCCACATGAGTCCCCAGCCCAGGTAGCTCCATGACAAAGATGTACGTGGGGAAAGTCTTTTCCATCTCATTCCACCTTTTATACCTTTCCACCAACATCTTTCCTCTAAACAGCCCCCAAAACAGCCGGGGTTACATTAATAGTAGACTCCCTACACCTTCCTATAAACATTTTCTCTCATGTGCTTCAGCATCAGCTGAAGAAAACATTCCCAACCAGAAAAATCACCCTGTGCAGCAAAACCCTCTCTGATCCTGATTTTCCATCCTTACCACAACCACGTTTTGGGCTTTTGCCCATCAAGATCTCAAAGGAGCTGACAGAGGGAAAGGACCATGAAGGGAGGAAGGAGGCACCTGCGACCCTGAAACCACTCAAAAGGAAGCAGTCTTCGAGAAATAAGGAGTTAAAATGTAAGCTAGGTTCCTTCTTTAAATCCCCTTTCTCCTAACAAGGTCGACAATACTGTTTTGCTGCTTCAAGACATCATTGTGCTGGTCTCAGGACTACTCCCTACATTCCTGCCTTCCTCTCTTGTCACTTATCATAGCTCTGAGTAGTTGCAGGCCCCGTTTGTGGTCAGTCAGGCTATATTTGCTGGATCTTACCAAATCACGAAGGTAATAAATTGTCTGAGAGAACAGAACGAGTTGATAGGAAGGAACACCAGAACATGAAGTAGTGGCTTCAACAATTTTAGGATGAACCAAGGTCACTCCGACCTTGCCAAGTACACCAAGAAGCTACCCAAATTAGGAAGAGTTCAGAAGTTTAACCTGAGGAAGACTCACAAGACAATCCCCCACCCTGATGAAGGCACCGGAACTCCCACCAGATGACTACCCAAGATGGAAGACTCCGCCTATATATGAATATGCATGTAAAGATGATGTAACCTACACTCAAACTTGTATAAAAAAGCTGCACTGATTGCTAACGGGCGGAACTCTTTGTCCAGGGTGGCCTGGAGAGTTCCCCAAAGCGTTGTTAATAAATACCTCCTGCTTATGGACTTGAAAACTTAGTCTCTGAGCAGTTTCTATTTTATGAGCAGTTTCTATTTTCTGAGACTGCAGTTTCTATTTCGCCTTTTGGGGCAAATTCGGCATCAACCCCAGTCAAGGTTTGGGGAGACTAAAGAGGAGAGGACCGTCAGGGCTCCTGGCTGATGACCCTGTGTCCTGTGCACTGGCCCAGGCTCTGTGCCAGCACGTGGAGCTCAGGAATGGCAAGAAGCACGCTGCGAGGCGGCTCGGCTCTTGGAACAAGAATAAATACGATTTCTTGGAGGGATGGTTGCTTAAAATCCAGGGACTGGCGTCAAGAGCACAGCAATCCCCTCCCGTTACTGTCATTTATTGTGTGCTGCTGGTGGTTGCCTAGGGGGAAAAATAGGCAGAGATTTGAAAGACAGTGCTAATTTAATTTGCCAGTATGAATAAAGATAAGACTGTAAAGCATGTTAATGAAGCTACAGTATCACATAATTCACATGCAAGGGAAACACTGCCTTTCTCAGATCATGATTGTCTTTTCCACATTCAAAACTGATTAAAACAGGATGAGGGCATTTCATTACACGCCCTCCCATGAAAGGCAATGTTCTTCCAGGGACACCGGGGCACATTTAGAAAAAGCTGTAGGAGGAAAGATAGATGCCTATTGCCATAGTTGGTTAAATGTATATCAGCATGCTTTACCTCTTCACACCTGTTTATCTTAGTTTTACGGCTCTCTGGGATTCTTTCTCTCTCCCTGTCTCCTTCATTTGTCAATTGACAAAAGAAAATAGCCCAAATTACATTAGAAAAAAAGTATTACAAACCCCAGGGAGTGAATTATGCCCCGAGAAGAAGGTGAAAGATTTTCTTCTCACTTAGGCAAATTAGAATTTAGAAAAATCAAAATTCTCAGCAGCAGATGAAAGCCCTTGCTGGCTGCCTGGAGCACCTGTGAGGGTTCCCAGGCATGAGTTTTCATCACGTCCTGGATTTGGAAAGAAGACATGACTCCTTCTGTATCTGTAAAGAGAAGATGACTCTGATCCTTACAGATATGAAGGCTTGTGCTTCTCACTGAGATCAGTGGAAAATCACTTCCCAACCCTACAAGAGAATAGCAAGCCAATGTCTGTGACTCAGAAAGAAGAAAGCATATTATTATTAAAATTAATTACCTATCAAGCCCCCTTAATCTTGATTTAACTGCATGAGAAAGATGGATTTGCGGGTCTAGCCAAGGGAGTGGAGGAAAATATAAGGAGATTTTTAGAAGAGGAGTAAAAGCACTTCCATGGATATGCAGGAAAGGATCCTCAAGGGATGGAGGAGCATCATCCATGAGTTCCTGACTCGGAACCTTGGGCATGTGCCCTGCATGTGAAGCAGGGAACAGCAGGGCAAGCCATGTGCTCAGTTTTAAGACACTTTGCTGCTGTTGAGCAATATTGCCAGTAATGACTCAGCCCCAGAGGGATGGTACAACATGAGTCACGCACCCTGCGCTTCCCCGGGCATGGAGACGCCTGGTTTGTGCCTGGCTGAGGTTTCCCTTAATTGCCTAAATTGCCCAGATTGAAAGTGCTCTTCCAGATAGGAAATTACAGCACAAACACCACATATCCCTGCCCTTTCACTTTAAAAATGCAAAAATAATAGCCTGCTTCCATCATCTGTCTGACCCCATCACAGCAAGCTCTAGGAACAGCCCTGGGAAGAAGTCTCAGCCCCTCTGCTCAGCAGCACCATGCTCTGCTGCCACCAGGACACAAGGACCTGGTGTGTGGCACAGACTGAGAGTGTTTAGAGGAGAGGGAGGCAGGCAATTACCCATGCTTTAATTTAGCCATCACTGCTACGGACCCCCAAAATCTTTTTTTTTTTTTGAAAAAAAAAGAAGATTTTAATGACTGAAGCACTAGGCTCAACCCATCAGAGGCCTCTGTGGGACAGAAGGTCCATTAAGTGATCCAGAGGGGTGGGCAAGGAGGTTGGCCATCCCTGTACCCCCGAGACCAGAAGCACTTCCATGGATATGCAGGAAAGGATCCTCAAGGCATGGAGGAGCATCATCCATGAGTTCCCAACCAGAACCAGCGGCTACATCTATTCCCCTTGAAAAGATCTTCTCCTTGGGCCACCGCAGTGAGGGCAGCACGGTTATGGCTATTTAATGCCCACTTGGAGTTGTCACCAACGTCACGGTGGCTCCTCTCAGCTGCCTTCTTTTGGGCTGAAGGCAGAGAGTGGCCAACAGCTCACACCCTGATTAAGGACTCCAGCACCCATGGAGGGCAGAATTACAAGCTCTTGGCCACTAAAAGGCCTCGTGTTTCAGATCAAGCTCCCAAAATCCCTGGGCAAGGCTGGGAAAGAGGGGTGATAAAGCAAAGTGATATTTATTGAGTGTGTCATACATTTATCCCAGCTTTTTTTACAAGCAGCTTTTGGAAATCTCATTTCTAAGGATTTATTTTTTTCCTCTGCCTCAGTTCCCTTTGCCACTCTCCCTCCTTTTTCTTTCTGCACAGCAGTATCTCTTGCGCCTTCCTCCATCTAGTAAAGGGCTATGAATCCAGGAAATTCATGAACTCCCAGTAAGTTATAGCTCTTAAAAAAGTATTCATTTGCAATGTGAAAAATGGTTTGATGTATATCTAAACCTAGGTGACTTTATGGAGCCATTACAGTGCAGGTTTGAATTGCAACGCTATATATCTGTCTGTAATTACTTGGTCTTAACTGTTGCTCAAACCTTCTGTTTTGTACAGAAAAGGTACAAGCAACAAAACTGCTCCATGAGTCTCCTGGGACAAACCTGTGCCGGGGAGTCACGCCAAAAGCAAGAGGCATGTTGGGGTTAATTGACTGAAATCAAGGAAAATGGGTCCAGCTTCACAGCACAGAGAATTGCACAAAAGAAAGAATTGGACTTCAGAAAACCATAAATTATTTGAAACAATAAATACGGCCTGCTCTCTGCGTTTCTTTTGGTTTCTAAACCTTTGTAAGTCTACTTGAATGAAGCATTTAGGCTTTTTTCTATATCCATACAAGAAAGCTTTGTGTTTGCTGTTTTTTTTTTTTCCTTTTAATGAGAGAAGAAATTCTCCTGTAATCACATGCCTTCAGGAGCAAGGGCTTTATGATATGAGACTTGAAAAACAATTGTAATATTTAGCAGAATGACTTAGTCAGCAGCTGGTTTCTTGGAGCTTGGAGTTTCACATTCATCTCCTCCAAACAGACACAGGATGGGCACAGACCATCTCCAGAACCAGTTCATGTTTCACACTTGGTTCTCTCCAGGATAAAATTCCAGTTCCAGAGCAAAGAGGATCATCAGTTCCTTAAAAAAATTGGCCAAACCATTGTTTGTTTTCTTTGCCTCCCCTATGCTCTTCCAAAGGAGTTTCTCCTTTTTTTAAATGATGACTTTTACCTTCACCTAATACAAGATGTTGATGCATTGCTCCACCACAAGGCAGCACATGGAAGAGCTGGGGAAACTGAGACAGTCGCTGTGAACATAACAGTAATGCAAAATAGACTGCGTTTTCCACGTGTGCTCATGCCAAGAACTTGTGAAGAGCATTTCACCCAGCCTCCTGGAAATGTGGAGGTAATTACAGATCCTCAGCACTTCTGATTCCAGGCCAAATATTTGATAAAATAAAAAATACATCTGTCACTATGTTGGCAGAGTTCTTCTTTCCTGGCAGAAAATTTATCTTCAACTTTGACTAAGAATTTTTTTCTTTTCTATTTTTAAAGAAAAAAAATGGGCTCTTTCTTCATTGATCTTTGCATCCCCAGAATTCTACCATTTGTTTGAAAAACTCGTTTTGGCAGGCATTTTTCTAGGGTCCTTCTCTACTTACATGCTGTGAAGGGAATAAAAGGCAAAGTTTTCATGGTCCTGGCCAGACCCCCCCAGCCCATGCAGCCCCTGCAGAAGGGATGCCTTTCATCTCGCCTTTCTTCAGGTCAGCAGATCCCTGAAGCCACAGGTGAACTGGGAAAAAAGGGAAATTCTCAAGAAATTGAGGTATTCAGTAGACCAGCCATTCTCTGTTACAGCCAGTTCTTGGCGAGTATTTGCTCTCTACATACCAAAATCTTGAATTTCATGGAGTTTAAGGTGGTCACACCCTGACCTCTTCTTCCTCAGCCTGTTTAGCACTATCCTTTCCACAATTTTTCCTGTAGGTCTGTCTTGTCCAGTCCTGAAGATGGGGAGAGCATTTGCTGCCAACAGTGCTCATGAGACCCCATGTGGAGCACTGTGTCCAGCTCTGGAGTCCTCAGCACAGGAAGGACATGGACCTGTTGGAACGGGTCCAGCGGAGGGACACGAAGATGCTCAGAGGGATGGGGCACCTCTGCTGTGAGGAAAGGCTGAGAGAGCTGGGGTTGTTCAGCCTGGAGAAGAGAAGGCTCCAGGGAGACCTTAGAGCAGCTCCCAATATCTGAAGGAGCTCCAGGAGAGCTGGGGAGGGACTCTTTGTTAGGGAGTGCAGGGACAGGACAAGGGGGAATGGTTTTAAATTGGAAGAGGGGGGATTTAGATTAGATGCCAGAAAGAAATTCTTTGGTGTGAGGGTGGTGAGAGCCTGGCCCAGGTTGCCCCGAGAAGCTGTGGCTGCCCCATCCCTGGAGGGGTTCAAGGGCAGGTTGGAGGGGGCTTGGAGCAACCTGGTGTGGTGGGAGGTGTCCCTGCCCAGGGCAGGGGGGTTGGAACTGGATGATCTTTAATGTCCCTTCCAACTCTAACCATTCTGTGATCCCCAATGCTCCTCACAGATGAGGACTTTACTCAGCTCTTGCTTCTCTGCTGCTGGAGGAAACAGCAGTTTGGCCTCTGATTTGCTGTAACTCCGAGCAAATGTTTTCCCTGACTTTCTGCCAGTGTAAAGACTTTACTCAGCTCTTGCCTCTCTGCTGCTGGAGGAAACAGCAGTTTGGCCTCTGATTTGCTGTAACTCCGAGCAAATGTTTTCCCTGACTTTCTGCCAGTGTAAAGAAAAGCTTTAGGCTTGAGAAAACAGACCGCGGCACCAGTTACTTCAAAAGCCTTGGTTTTCTTTTCCTTTTCCTTCCGTTTTGATCATTTAGTTTGTGACACAGTCTGTTTGTCCAAGTCAAAACTCCCTTTGAGTCCCAGCCACAAAAAACACCACCAAACGAAAACGAGTGGTTGAGCAGAGTGTTCACAGGCTCTGGAAAGAAACTGTACCCTAGAAATGAGGGTAGTCATAAAATACAGCGCCGACTGACATCTGCGGTGCGGCGTGATGCTCCCCAACTGAATAACTACAGTCGGCAGAAGCTTAGAACAAGATAGCTTCAGGATAAGCGACTCGATTCATGCTGTAATGCAAAGAGTCTGAAGCTTCATATTTATAACTTGCAACATGTAAAAGGAGAAAATACATTTATTACTCTTTTTTCCAGCTGCTCTCTCAGATTGATGCCGGGACTTATCGGAGAAATCTCTCTTCTCAGCCTTCATCAACCGCCCAATCGCAACCTGTCAGGACCACATTATCTCTGTTCATTTGCAGAACGATTCTGCAGAGTTATTAAGAAGGAGTCTTGCCGTGTTAATGCTTTTGTGCTTTGAGGCAGTAATCTGGAGCCACTGGAAAGTACAACAGATAGACAAAGCCCTCAGAGCATGAACGCGAACAAGAGATGCAAAGGGCCCTACACTAATTCTTTAGCTCCTTCTTTTTGTTTTAAATCTGCAAATTCTGTTTCTCCAGGAAATAATTTATAAAGGACGTTTCACAGAGAAGGCCCATAAAAAATACCATTTAGCCATTCATCTTTCTATTGAGAAACCCAACTATTTTACTATTGTAAAATTAAATTTAGGATAAATGAATCAAAGTTAATTCTGGATGGAATGAGAAATACTGGAACACCACAAACTCCCGTCCCCATCGGTAATGTTTTAGTGTGTTTTACAGACATTTGGTCAGACAGTGTCTATTACAGCAAGACTGATCAGGAAGAAATTAGCTCTGATTTGAGCATTGCTGGCCCCACGTCTGCCCTGATGGCAGATGGGTTTCCTACAGGGTAGGCATCAATGTGCCAAAGTCTGGCTTTTCAGCTCTGGACTAAATCAACTAAACTAGGTGAATAAATCAACTTCTCTCACCCTGCCTCAGTCAAGATACATACTGAATCCCTAAATTCATGCACTAATATTAGTAGTTGTTTCTTGGGACAGTTTTTGCCATGGCAGAGTAGCTCAGCAGCCCAGGCCAGCACCCGATCCAGAAGAGCAGAGCTGGAGGTCGGGTGCTGGAGGTGGGGTAACTGTGACCAGTTCTGCAGAATGACACTTGGGTCATCTCCAGGTATGTAGGACCAGTTACAGGCTGTCTCTGCCAATGGAACCAACGTATCCAAAGATGAATGGAAAAAAGACCTGAGCAGGTTGGGAACAGCACCCTGCTACCATCAGGACACTAACCCTGACCCCAGCCTCTCCGTGTGAAATGAGGAGGATAATAATTCTGTTTTTCCAACTTTCGCTTTTGTTGTTTACTTGCATGATGAGCTTTGATCTCAAATGAGAGGAGTGATCATACTGTGATCTGATATGTCCCAAAACTGGCTGTGAGTTACGCAGCTGAGCTCAGGCTGAAGCTACACTAAGCAAATTAAGGTTTCCAGAGTCTTAGGTCATCCTAAGCAGCTCCCACCACTAGGACTGACTCCAGATCACTGCTGTCCCCAGGGTGGCTCTGATGTCCCTTCCCTTCTCAGCTTTGGATATCTCACTGCAATAGGGTCAAGAAGGGGTGGTGGGGGCTGGACTGTCAAGACCCCATTACATTAAACACCCAACTGTAATCAATGAAAAAATAGCAGTCTGATCTGTGCTACCCTTAGGCACCCCTAAAAAAACCCATCCCAATGGCACTGAAAAGTTTTCCAGATCAGCTTTTCAGGCTCTGAGACCCTGCAACACTTCCACTTTTTGACTCAGCTTCAGTGACAGCACCGAGCTCACTTGGAAATGTTGATTTTTCTTGCAAAGATCACTGCATCTATCTCAGGGTAAGCACTCACTTACGAGACATGTATAGGAAAGCTGTCCCCATATCTCAGTCTTTCTGTAGATTTCACAGCATATAAAAGCCTCTTATTCCTTGTATTCATCACCAAGAACAGAAGCTTTGAATTCTTTGATTCCAGCAAACTACCATTTATTAGACACATTAAATGAAAGACAGTCAAAAGGAGAATGCAACAGAAAACTCTAGCACTGGAAAGTCTGCTTCTACCGTGCTTTTCTCATCTCTAGCACAAACAGCCTTTCAGCACATCAAAGGTAAGCACCGCGATATAATAAGGCACAGTGCAGCCAGTGAGATACGGGGGGATGTAAACCCAGCTAAATGGGAAGATGTGTATTTAGAGATAAGTTACATCTCTGAATTCAAATCCCCACTTATCGCCTCTGATAAGTTACTCATGCATTTAAAGTCAGGACATGGTGTGTGCATTTGCCTCTCTTCCCCAGGAGATGCATACACTTCATGATATCAAGTCAAAATTTCCAGTCCTCATGAGAACCTGTTACCAGGGCAGTTGTGGTATGGTTTGTTGGCTCTGGGGCACTGATCTGCAGAGCTACAACATCCCACAGCGCTTGGGGTGATGAGGCAAAATTCAAAGAATCATAGAATTGTCCAGGTTGGAAGGGACCTTTCAGATCACCTAGTCCAACCATCGACCTAACGCTGATAAAAAACCGTCACTAAACCATGTCAGCAAGTGCTATGTCAACCCGTCTTTTGAATACCTCCAGGGATGGTGCCTCAACCACTGCCCTGAGCAGTCCATTCCAAGGTTTAATAACCTTTCCAGTGTAAAATTTTTTCCTAATATCCAGTCTGAACCTCCCCATTCGTTTAATGCTGGCTAAAAAAACTCCCTACAGCTGCTGGCTGACGCAGTAGAGGTGTATCATAAATCTCCAGGAGGTTTGTAAAGTCAAAAGGCCTCATCTTGATACTGTTTATCACAGGGCTTGACCTGCTGTGAAGAGACCCTGAGGTGTGATAT
Source organism: Calidris pugnax (assembly GCF_001431845.1). Classification (NCBI taxonomy): domain Eukaryota; kingdom Metazoa; phylum Chordata; class Aves; order Charadriiformes; family Scolopacidae; genus Calidris; species Calidris pugnax. Next base: position 523,004 of record NW_015090941.1, read on the forward strand.
CTCATGCTCGGTGACATATACCATCCAAGCCCTGGGGCAAACAATGGTTAGAAGATGGAGAAACCACAAGGAGGACTTTGGAGGTTGATGCATAAACCACAGTGACAGTAAAAATGTTGATTCTCTTGTGCTGGAAGATGAAAAGCAGATTGGAAGGACATTTCTCCCCCTGGACCCAAGAGTAGGTGCATGGGAAATACGTTACCTCTGCACCCTGCAGAGAACACCAAAGGATCCCAGACTTCCTTCGGAAAGGAAGCGTTGACCAATTTACTTTAGTGAAATTACTGAGAGGCACAGTGTCCAGGAGGTGTTCAGAGGACTAAGAGCTAGTTTGAGGGTCATGGCACTCTGAGTGGGTTTTGTTGCTTTCAGAGGAGAAAAATCTATGAAGTTCCTAAGAGCTACCCTTGGAAAATAATGATGATTTGGTGGTGGACTTTGATCAGTGGAACTCTGCGGCTTCTGTAACTTAACTCTCTCGATTCTGGAACTTAATTTGCACACTTCAGGCTTTCAAATTTCAGAGCACACCTATTTCTTTCCCTTTTACCCTATTTTACAGGGCAAGGACTGTAAGCAGCCACAATGTAAGAGTGGAATTTGCCATCAGGGTCCCTTGCTGAGAGCAGGGGTTGGTGGAGCACCACCTCCAGGGCTGCATGGATAAGGAAAGCTACTTTGCCCCAGAAAGGACTAAGGCTTTTTGAAGATACCAACTGTTTGTTATCAGAGCAAAGAGAGCCTTAACCTGAGCAGGACTGAACAGATTTAGCCCAGTGACTGTGGTTTGCCCAAGGGTTTCTGCACTTTCTTTTGAAAGCTGTGGCTCTGGTCCCATCAGATAGTGCGGTGGTGGTGATTCCCGTGGTGATTCCCATGAACACACCTTTCTTGCAAGCCCACCGTCACTGGCTGATTTTCAAGAGCCATCTGACAAACCCCTATCTCCAGAGAGACGTTCTCTAATCCTCCCCGGCTCGGACGGGCTGTCTTTGATAAGCCACTGATGTGCAAAGATGTGATAAGAGGACCCAGCCTTCCTCAGATCCCTGATGTTAGGGGACAGGCATGGGCTCACCTACCTTGCTAAGGGCTGTTATCTGCTAATTCAGCACATGGTAGCTCACACCTAAAGGTATCCCTCTGTAATTACAGCCTGCTCTGATCCCCGAGGCTCCAGGACTAATAGGGTTGTGTTTACAGAATAAATTTCCATTTAATATTGTCCATTAGACTCAATGAGAAAGAGAGGGGCTGCAAAGAGGGACCAATAAACGCTGCTGGAGTCCAGTCACAGACACTAACCACAAAGATAAAAGTAAAACGATGCCAGGTTACTCTCCAGCAGTTATTTCTCATCACAGAATAAGGGCTTCAAAAACCCCAAACGGCTGATGAGCTAAAGTCCCCTCTTCAAAGGAATCCAAGGGCTGGATTCCCAAGGCCTCGACACCACAGTTGTCTCAATGACCAAAGAAGCTGGCAACTGGTGGCATGGGCCACTATTCCTTTGTGATTGATGTTCCTAAGACCCCTGGAAAAAGGTAGAAGAGGGGCTTCTAAGTCAATTTGGAAAATTACTTTTTAAGGAAAATCAGGAACAAAGAAAACCAGAAAATTAGAAGCTAAGGTGGTATTTATATTCATGCCATTTCCCTTCTGTGGAAAAGAAGGACATGCTGGCATGGTACCCCACTGGCCACCAGCTGATATTGGACCACTGGCAGTCTCAGACAGACCTGCAACAGAAACTGGGATGTGTTTGAGGGATTTTTGCCACTTCTATGCCACTCCAGGAACTGTTTTTCCTGGTGTTGGTGCAGACACCCCCTCTGTCCTGTCTGCACAGAAATACATCAGCCAGCACCTTGCTGGCACTCACCTCCGAGGCAGCTGGGACTGACCCACACATTTCCATGCAGGAAATGAGAAAGGGATGCACTCTGCACCTCGTATGGTCTTCACTCTCCCATCTAGGGACTAAGTCCGTCCTCCATTTTCAAGACAAATGTCAGCCTAGACATCCCTGAATACTCCCTTATCTATTTTCACTGACATCTGTCAGGCTGGAAGACATTAGTCATGTCATTAGATTAGCACGTCCAGAACCAGTAGAAGAAAACAACCAAAAAAAAAAACCCACCCCCTTCTCTCCCAATAAAGGTTTCTGACCTGGAGAGTTCTCCAGTAATAAGGCAAGAGCAAAAGCTTCCTGAGCAATCCGGGCTTTGAAGCTGGCTAATAAATCTTCTTGGCTGATCTCTGCTGTGAGCACTGAAAGCTGTCAGAGGTTCAGAGGCAGGATTCTTTGTGCGTCCCCGTGAAAGTGCTTCTGCACGGCGCGCGCTGCTCTGCGCCGCTCGGCGACGGATGCTCCTTTGAAGGTGAAACCTCATTTAAATTAGAAGCAGCCCCAGCCGCCACGGTTTCTTTGTTTTGTTTTGTTTGTCTCATCTGCAGAGAGCGGGAAAGGAAGGGCAGCCTGGGCACGTGAGAGCACTGGGATTTTCCCACTCTTTCTCATGGAAGCCCCATCTGTGCCAAGCAGCAACGTCTCACGTTCAAAGGGGCATAGGCCGAGGAGGTAACGACAACTGTCATTAAAAAGTAAAGCCTCCTTTGTCAAACACTACCCATCCATCCGGCTCTTGGAAGCACTAGGTTTCCTTGGAAACTACAGAAATGCCAACAGGCAGCGGGGCTGATGTATCAGGCACATGTTTGACCCATCCCACCACTCTTGGTGGCCAGTTAGATCTATCACTGCAACCTCAATGCTGGTCATGTTGGCTTGCAGGGGTGTCAGGGCATGCCATGAGGTTTAGGATGCCTCTCTTCTACCACGGGCTGTGGGACTAGCTCTCTAGAATTTAATTTGAGGTAAGACACAGACCTGTGCTGGTGAAGAATGTGAGCTCACCACAGCTCCGAGAGCATGGCTCACGTGGCTGAGCTGAGCAATGCTGGGTTGAGACTGGAGCGGAGGGGGGGCTGCTGTACATCAAGGATCAGGAGGGTTCCTCAAATCTCCTCTGGAGTGGGAGGCTCCTGTGCTGAGAATCCAGCCAGACACAAGGAGCTTAGGGTTTCTGTTCTGCCACCGATTCACTGTCTGATCAGGGGCTACAGTTTTAATCCTGGGGGCTAGACTTAAAAGGATTTAGGAGCTACTTTAGTGACCTGCAGGGCTCTTAGACCAGGCTGAGTTTCTAACACGTCAGCAGTTTGGACAGTTCGACTCTGCAGCACCTCCCAGGAGCCCAGAGGTTACCCAGCTTTGAAGAGACACGTTGTGCTCAGAAACGCAGCCAAAGCTAGGACCTGCTGCACAGAGCCCCCACCTCAGAGGCTTTTATCCTCAATGCAGAGAAATCAAGTGAGGGCAACCAGAGAGACAGTGACCTGCCCCATCCCCACACCCACAGAGTCACAGAATCCCAGACTGGCAGGGGTTTCATACCCACAGAGTCACAGAATCCCAGAGTGGCAGGGGTTGGAAGGGACCTCTGGAGATCATCTTCTCCAACCTCCTGCCAAAGCAGGGTCATCCAGAGCAGGTTGCACAGGAACGTGTCCAGGCAAGTCCCTCAGCCTTTCCTCAGCAGAGAGATGCTCCAGTCCCTGATCTTCTTCATAGCCTCCACTGGACTGTCTCCAAGTAGTTCCCTCTCCTTCTTGAACTGGGGAGCCCAGAACTGGACCCAGTGCTCCAGATGTGGCCTCACCAGGGCAGAGCAGAGGGGGAGGATGACCTCCCTCCACCTGCTGGCTATGCTCTTCTTGATGCACCCCAGGGGCACTATTCTGTGGGTAGGATCAGAAACTAACCTTCAGGAGAAGCATTCACCTCTCCCTGGTCTTGGGGGCTCTCTGGACGGGGCGGTGGGCAGTGCTGTTCAGGTGATGGATCCAAACATGGAAAGGAGGAGTTGGGACCGTGGCTTGGAAGTTGTTGTGCATGAAGGAAACTCTTCTTGGCTTTGCTGCTCCTTCTCCAAGCCTTGGTGGGTCTGGCAGGTGCAGCCCCACGAGCCAACAGGATGGAAGAGACTGGGGTTTAGCTGGTGAATCTGGGAAAGACACCCCATCCCTCTGGAAATCGGTGATGCTCAAAACCACAGGGGAAGTGAGCCCAGGTGCACAGACACAGGAAACTGGGGCTTCAGCCTCCACGTCTGCCTCCAAATAACTTCTTCATTTACAGAGTACACAGAAGGGAGGAAAAAGCACACCCTCTCAGAGCTCTTTGCGAGCAGAGCCTCAAACTGCTCCTGTTCCCATCTGCTCTAATGTCAGTCTCTCGCAGCAGAGCAGCAGGTACTTCACCGGCTCCTCTCTGATCACTCTCAGACAGGGTAGGTTTCCATCACAAGCTATTTGACAATTTGTCTTTAATAAAAAGACCTGGCACATTACATTCCTATTTTACTGTGAGCCTGTTCTTTGGCAGCCTGAAATTGTAATTGCTCTGGCTCTTTCTAATGTAGATTCACAATATAGATCTTTTTCATATTATTAAAAAGGGACTCTCCTTTCCTATAACCTGTGCTCTAATTTCATGTCAAGTTTATTTTGTCAGGATCTGGCATTGCCCTTCTTTTTAACTCCAATCTTTTCACTCCCCCCTCCCATGTACCTGGTGTTTCTGAAACAAAACAATACAAAAAAAACCCAAACCTCAAACAAACAAACAAAACAGAAAAAAAAAAAAAAAGGAGAAGTTCTGAATTTTTTCCCAGGCAAGTGTATCACCGAGCAGTTCACTCCTGTTCCCAAAATAGACTCTGCTCTGTAAATGTTAACTCTTGCTCCGTGCCAAAGAGGTAGAGCTGCCCTCCTGCCCCTCCAGCACCCCAGTCCTTCCACCTACAGCAAAGTCATTTATGTGCTTATTCCCTCGGTCCCTTCTTGTCTATTCTGTATTTAACGGGGGTGGTGGCATTAGAGAGCCTAACACAAGTCAGGACTTGTGCTCTGCCTGTGCTTGGAGATGTGCAAACCCTGACCAAAAAAGATGTGCCGTGGTTTTGCCCTGGTTCTGCTCCCACAGAAACCAGTTGCCAAACCCGTTAGCTCCAGTATGGGCAAGATAGGAAATTTGGCCTGATAGGAAATTTCTTGGGGACTTCAGTGTGATCTGACCTTCTAGTCTAGAAGTTTTCTACATCACTTTTTTTTTTTTTTTTTTTTTTAAAAGCAGAGTGCATGAAAGGAAAGGCAGAAAAGGAAGAGGTTCGATGAGAAATACGAGTGCCCATCTATATTATTTTGTGATTGTAAGAGGCTCTTCTGTTCAGTCTTTTAACATTTCCAGAAGGGAAGTGCAATAATAGTGCATCTGCTCGATGGCACAGCCCAACACAGAGGATGATGTTGGTAGGGGTTTGGGTGGGCATCCTGGTGGGCATCTGGCCACTGCCTGCCTTTTCCCAGTGAGGGAAAGCTGCCGGATGAGTGCCCAGGATCCCTGTGCCAATGGGAGCAGCATTTACACCTGCATCTTGCCCAGGTACCAAGGGGAAAAGTTACTATTCCCTGTGTTAGCACCAGCTGGAATGACTCATATTCCTGGGACGTGTGATGGGATTGCAGACCTCTCAGAACCTCCATTACCATCCTGGCACTTCTGCCTGATGTTACCGAAGTGAAGAAATCCAGAAAGAGCAATAAAACAAGTTTCATCAACCAGCACAGGTTAACCAGCGGGCACCCTCATGAAGGAGCTTTTATAACTATGGATTTCTGACAGATTGCCAAGGAAGACATTCTTCCTCCATTGTGAAAAATTGATTTAATATTTTCCCCATATTTGACCAGCTCTTTAAGGGCATAGCAACCCAAACCAGAATCAGAGCTTTGAGCGATGTTTAGTCTCCGTTTCCATCCACAGTCAAAAAAGAGCCAAATCCCGATTGGCTGCTGCAGAAAAAGCAAAACACATTCAGGCTTTGATTTTCCAACAACCTTTTCTTTTTCCCTCTGAAAAAAAATAAGAAAAGGCAGAAAGGAAAGCTTCCATTTTATTAAGATGCCACTCGCTGTTGAGAAAAGATATTAGGAAGGAAAATAAGCGAGCGGTGCCCACTTCGTGACCTTGTTGTCCACATGAAGATGAATGACCCAAACCTGCTCAAACCCTGATTATCCACCAGGTTCCCCTGAAGAAATGTGTTTGTTCATTTTCACCGCGTGGACGCAGAAAAGGTAGCTCATGAGACAGGCCAGCAGAGATGAGAGTGAGATGAAAAAGCAAGAGCAGCTGGCTTCCAGTAAATGCTCTCAGACTCACATTTTCATTAGTCCTAAATTCAATCACGGTTTAAAGGAAGCAAAAGATAAAGAGCGAGGCAACATTTAAAGGATTCTTCAGAGGGAGAGAGGTTTGCTTTACCATTAAAAACCTGTCTAAAAGTTATTGTTATTATTCACATTACTGCTGTGCCCCGGGGACTCCGTGGAGATGAGATTCCCATCGTGTGGGGTGTGCTCAGCATCTGCTGGTGTCTTCTACAGCTGGAAAAGGTGTCCCCCCACCCAGGGGCTCAACCTACAGCGAGGGGCTCTGCTCCCTGTTCTTTCCACCTCAAATAGATACAAGTGTCAGAGTCAGCATAGTAAAAGTGATAGTAAATAAATGAGAATTATTATTATTGTCATCACCATCTTTGCAAGAGAAAGGTGCTGAGCAGATGGAATGGTTTAGGAGTCTCAGGCATCCAGATTCCCATCACTGCTCTGCCCTGGTCTCTCTGTGGGTGCTGTGTCCAGTTTGGGGCTCCTCGGTTCAGGAAAGTCAAGGAACTGCTGGAGAGAGTCCAGCAAGGCTACAAAGATGATCAAGGGAATGGAGTATCTCTCTGATGAGCAAATGTTGAGAGTCCTGGGGCTGTTCAGCCTGGAGAAGAGAACAAATGCTGAGCGTCCTGGGGCTGTTCAGCCTGGAGAAGAGAAGACTGAGAGGGGATCTCATTGATGCTGAGCAAGATCTAAAGGGCAGGTGGCAAGAGGATGGGGCCAAACTCTTCAGTGGTGCCTGGTGACAGGACAAGCAGCAAAGGGCACAAACTGGACATGGGAAAGTCTGTCTGAACATGAGGGAAAACTTCTTTCTTGTGAGGGTGGTGGAGCCCTGGAGCAGACTGCCCAGAGAGGTGGTAGAGTCTCCTTCTCTGGAGACATTCAAACCCACCTGGACACATTCCTGAGGGACCTGCTCTGGCAGGGGGTTGGACTGGATGATCTCCAGAGGTCCTTTCCAACCCTTGCCAGTCCGTGACTCCGTGATACTGTACTAGATGGGTCGTGGGAGATGGGTGAACCCTGGTTTTGTCAGCATGAAGCTGAGAGTGGAGCTCCAGGACAGCAGGGGAGGTTGTGCTCCAGGCTGCAGGAGTGTGGGAAGGCAGGGAAATGGTGAACGTGCTCCCTCATGGCAGCTCTGGCGTTCGCAGCACATCCATCCTTGAGCAGGCTCTGCAGGCAAGAACACACAAGGCTGCAAGGTCCCACCCTGCCAGGGGATGTTCAGAGGAAATCTATTTGCCAGTCCATGACTCCGTGATACTGTAATAGATGGGCCGTGGGAGATGGGTGAACCCGGGTTTTGTCAGCATAAAGCTGAGACTGGAGCTCCAGGACAGCAGGGGAGGTTGTGCTCCAGGCTGCAGGAGTGTGGGAAGGCAGGGAAATGGTGAACGTGCTCCCTCATGGCAGCTCTGGCGTTCGCAGCACATCCATCCTTGAGCAGGCTCTGCAGGCAAGAACACACAAGGCTGCAAGGTCCCACCCTGCCAGGGGATGTTCAGAGGAAATCTATCCACCTGCCTAGCTGATTATACTGACGTAATTAGGCAGCTCCCTCAGCACTAGTGCAGATTTCAGTTGTACGTAACATCAGCACTTGGCAGGTTTTGCTTTGCCACCTCCCAAAGAATAATGATTACCACGTTCTTTGCGTTGTGGGATTAGTGCCCCAGCTGGGACCAGTGTCCCGTGGCACGTCCCTGTACGCCCTGTGAGACGTGGTCCATGCCCTGAACTTCAGGTGGATAAACAGGGTTGGTTCCTCAGATCCCCCCAAAAATCTCTGTGTCCGTGGAGCCTGGCGTGGGGCTGCTAAAATGAATTGCCCGAACACAATAAACTCATTCCAGGGCCAAAATCTGAACCCTTGGCAGCTGGATTTTGAGTCAGGCTCTGCCACTGACTCTTCAAAATAAACTTTCAAAGCAGGGTATCAGGATGATTTGCAGCATCCACACTCCACCCCCAGCACCTCTACGGGCCCGTTGCTGAAAATCCTGGGAGGGTTTGTGCCGAGTGGTGCCTGTGGCAACTCCCTGCTTCCGTCTGCAGCAGCATCTGAGCTCCTCTCAGCCAAGGTGAAATTAAAATAGACAGAACCAATTACTGCAGGGAAAGTGGAAAAGTTAATAGGGGCCTTGAGCGTGCTTGTGAGACATTCATAGGTTTGTTTTTCGTTGGTTTGTTTTTTTTTTTTTCCTTTAACCTTCAGGTCTCAGAAAATAGCTCCAAAGGCAGAAAGATCTTTTTAAAAGACTTTCACAAATGTGCATGGAAGAGCCTAGGAATGCTCTAATGATCAAATAGGGATTTTGCTCCCCATAGTTTATCCCCTGCAATCATAAGAAACCTGTAGTGGAGGAAAAGGAGAATCTGGATGACTTTTTAATGAAACAGATTGTTAGAAAAGCAAAGCTGCCCTGGAGAAAGGAGGAAATGTGATACATGTCTTTGTCTGGTTCAGTAGGAATCCATACAGAGATGCCTAAGGCGCAAGGAAAACAACTTCTTGGCATGACTGGGCAGTGGATAAGGCCCACGTGTGGCAGAACCATGCTATGTCCTGGTGCGCACGCACACATTTCAGCACCCTCCCTTTTCTACGCAGTAAGCAAATGGGTAGGTGAATTGGGACCTAAAGCCTTTCTGTGATCAGTCAAAGCAGGAATCACCTCTACTGATGCACTATGGCAAAAGCACTTCCACGTCCAGACATTAGTTTGGTCAGTAGAGACAAGTTCCTTCAGGGACACCACATGGACATGCCCACACTCATAGAATCATAGAATGGTTTGGGTTGGAAGGGACCTTAAAGCCCATCCAGTCCTACTCCCTGCCCTGGACAGGGACACCTCCCACCAGCCCAGGTTGCTCCAAGCCCCCTCCAACCTGCCCTTGAACCCCTCCAGGGATGGGGCAGACACAGCTTCTCAGGGCAACCTGGGCCAGGCTCTCACCACCCTCACACCAAACAAGTTCTTCCCCACATCTCAGCTCCATCTCCCCTCTTTCAGGGTCAAACCCTTCCCCCTCCTCCTGTGGCTCCCCTCCCTGATCCAGAGTCCCTCCCCATCTCTCCTGGAGCCCCTTGAGGGCCTGGAAGGGGCCCGAAGGTCTGCCCGGAGCCTTCTCTTCTCCAGGCTGAAGCCCCCCAACTCTCTCAGCCTGTCCTCACAGCAGAGGGGCTCCAGCCCTCCCAACATCTCTATGGCTTCCTCTGGACCTGTTCCAGCAGGCCTTCAGGCTCTGATGCATTAGCTGGCCACGAATACCCTCCTGCTCCAGCAGCAGTTGCCCAAGGGGTTGTTGCCCCCTTCACCTTTGCAAATCAGACCTCAGAGCCTAATACACCCAGCTTGAGAGCTTTTGCAAAACCACACACACACACACGAAGGAAAAACCTGGCCTTTTTTTAATTTGCTCCTCACACAAGTCAGGAAGATGGATGGTTAGCTGCCCAGATGATGGTTTCTAGATATCCCTGTCGTGTCGCTTAATCATACACTATATCAAGCAAACAGTCCACAGTCTTAATGTCTGACTGATTCTCCCCGTTCATAAACCACGTTGTTATCTCTTCCCATCTGCAAACATAAAAAACCATGGTGTTATTACACCACTGATGCTGCCATAAAACGCTCCCCATCTCCTCCCTGCCTTCCTCCCCCCTGTTCTTATTTCTACATTCCCATCAATTGGACTGAGACCTTCTCCCTCTCCTGCTGGCCCCTCTGCCCCCTCTCTGGGGGGCTGATACAACGGTCAGTCATCTGCCTTTTTCCCTTTTATTTTCACTAGCAGAGGTTTATCCCTCTGGCATGTTGGCTCCTGGCTCCAGCAGGAGGTAAGTGCTGTCCCCCCCCCCAGTGTGTTTCCTCTTAGTCTCTCTCCACCCAGTATAAATCAGAGATGCTAAAGCATATTTTATTTGGAGCGTCTGCTGGAACGGCAATTAATCACTGTCGGGCTATCTGAAAATAACCATTAGTTTTTGTTTTATTCTTTACTACATAAGCAGAAGAGATACATCTCCATCCCAGTTATTAATCCTCCTGCTCGCTGGAGGAAGGCCAGACTGAACCTGGGAGCGGGTCCCTGCCAGGTGATCCCGGCAAATAAAAGATGGATTTTAGGTGGAAAAGTGGAGTTTCCCTGGAAATAGGGACTGATCGAGAAAAGTGGGGGGGGGGGGGGCTGTGAATGTAGAAGGGATTGTGTCTGAGGGGAGGGAGGAAGCCTTGTAGCTCTGCAAACAGATGTTAATGTTTAACAGGACACATAAAAGGAACTGCTACAAAGCTTTGAGAAAATTATTTTTCCTTTGTTTGTTAGCTTTGAGCTCTTTAGGCAGTTAATTAAAGGATATTCTTGGAATATATCTGTTTCAAATTTAGGCACACAGCCAAAACAAGTGACCGTAAACTTGGCATCCTAGGGCTCTCTATTTAATTTTCCCTCTACGATTTTTGGAGTCGTGTGCTGTTTTTTAAGGTCAGAATATTGCCTTCCTAATTTCTAGGACCACAAATTCTCCTTCATGAGATCAAAAAAGGAAAAAACCCAGAGCTGTTCTTTAAGTCCTAGGCTTCGTCGTCAGTAGACGGTGTCTTACAAGCAAGACTTCCAAAAGATTTTGTGAAGCCCAGTTCCTAAGTCACTTAGACGCTTTTGAAAACTCCTGTGATTGATAGATAAAATTTAGGCAGCAGCACAGTGGGGTGTCATCTCAGCTGCTCTCTGCCAGGTTTGGCTATGTAAGGCTAAAAGTCAAACTACCTTTAAAGTCAGCTGATGTGATTTAAAGATAAAGACAGAGAAGATCCACTGGGAATTGACACACCGTGGTCTTCTTTGCAGAGCTATGGCCACGTTCTGGATGCACACAGCAGGAGGGTGGTAGCGATGCAACATTTACATGCAGTGCATACACAGCTTCAAGATCTCTGCCAGGGTGTTTCAAGCTCTTTGTGCATAAATATGTCTCTACAAATACACGTAAATACATATAAATATGTAATATTTTTATATATATAAAAATTTGCGTGTGTGTGTCTGCATGCACATCAGTGGGTCTGTGTGACTAAGTCCATAACACACACACGAAAATTTGCATGAACTGATAATTACAAAAATATTAATTACCCTTATAAACATGAAAACTGCGCGCAGGTACCTAAAGTTTTCGTGCCTATCAAAACTGGCTCCACAATTACACCAAGTGGCTCCATACAAACCGTTCATACTTCTGTGAATATATTTGAGCACATCAAATGAAAAATCCCTTTATTATTTGTGCTTATCTTAATGATGCAAAACACGGGCCATGCCCCACGCGGTGCTGGGGCCGATTGCCAGGGGTGTCACTGCTGCTGCCAGGGGATGGAGTTGCTCCTCTGACTCCCATGGTCTAAAATAATCAACTCTCAACCTCTGCTGATGATCTGGGGTAGAAGATCCCAAGGCTCATGCTGTGAGAGTGAAGCTCACGTGCCAGTTGAGGAGCTCTGCTACTGGCATTACACGTTCTTTTACTCCCCATCAGCTCAGCTCTTCCTTTGTGTGCCTCCCCTGACCACCCTCAAGAAAGGCTCCATGGATGGGGTTGTCTCTCCTACTCCCCAGCCTCTTCCCCATGTCCCATACCTGTGCGGGAGAGGTGGCACAGGCCTCTGTAGGATCCCAGTGGTGGATGTGGAGGGGGGTTCTGCAGAGCTTTAGGCATTTGCTACCATCCATTCCCAAATTAGAAAAAAAACCACAACCCTAATTGCTCAGGTTTTTCCAGCAAGTGTTCCTCAAAAATCTGCAAAATAGGTCCTTAATGAATCACTTCATCTCATTGATCTCTTTAACTGGAATGACTTATTTACTTAAGATTTTAGAGTTTGCCACTATCCCTCAGGTCATTTTGGTTTTAGAGATGCAGACTGCTAGGAAGCTAATTATGTAAAACTAGCAATTAATTTCTCACGGGCATGACAAATATTTGACTTAAAAGATGTATCTCTCTTTGGGTGAGCTCCAGCCAATTGGTGTGTTGTTAACTGCAGTGACACATGCCAGGGAATGAGAGGAAACCAAGGTCTTCACTTTATTTTTAAGGTATTTGTGGCTTCTATCTGCTCAACCCCTATTGCTTCTGTCTGCACCCATGAAAGGAGAGTGTAGAGACGTCACATGTTCTCAGGATTTTTAGGCATTTCAGTAGGACTGTTGTGTGAGACAAGAGGCAGAAATTCTCTTAAACCCACTGGACCTCCTTCTCAGGGGCTGAGGTTCTGCATTTCTGCCCAGATTCATGGCATGTAACATTATATATTCAGCTGCAGGATCTAAATGAGGTGTCCAGTCTCCATAGGCTTTTTCACCATGAGCACGTGGAGAGAAGAGCACCTCCAGAAGCCATTAGCCCACCCACAAGGTGCAGGGCTCAGTGAGCCATCGGTCCAGCTCCATGGAGTATAGAAAGAGCTAAGGTTTAGGCTTTTCTAGGCATGAGAGAGCTCTTGGAGATGGATATCCTGAAGGACCTCAATGACCAAACTGCTGAGAAAGATGCTAAAATTTTCCATGGGACAGCAATTGCTAGTTTTGCACAGCCCTTGAGATGGTGGTTCCTGGGCTGCACTGATGCAGACCCTCAGATCCTACAAACTCCCACAGAGCTCTTGGACATGGATACCCTGAAGGACCTCAATGCCCAAGCTGCTGAGAGATAGGAAAGATGCTGAAATTTCCCATGGGACAGCAATTGCCAGTTTTGCACAGCCCTTGAGATGGTCGTTCCTGGGCTGCACAGATGCAGACCCTCAGATCCTACAAACTCCCATTGAAACGAGGGGCACAGTGTCCAACACAACCAAAGTCTGTAGGAGACCTACCAATGCCAGCTGCATGGACCACACCAGTGGGAATGAGCACAGGGGAGGTGGGCTCCAAGAAAATGGCTGTAGCTCCAGCAGCTCTCTGGTGTGTTCATAAGATGACCAGATTAAAGCCTTGCTTGGAAACAATATCTTTCAAAAATATGGAGGGCTTGAGGGAGAGATGTTTTGTTCATTTTTCTAGGTGTCTGTGGAAGAGATTTATAATATAAAAGTGACAGCACTTCAACCCACAAAGCCTGTTTCTGCTGCCAGATGTTGCATGGTTCACGGTCCCACTTGTGTTTCCTGCTCATTTATTTATCTTCTACCTGCATTAAAAATAGTGACTGAGCCATTTTTCCTGTTTGTAGAAAACTTGATGTTGCCAGACGGGAAGTTCAAACAGGAATCAAAGCGTGACTGCTGGACTGGTCTGTTCACCACTTTGAATGGGAAGGTACTGGCTGGAATTCCCTGCCCTTTCCCTGTAGAAGGCACGGTGGCTATGGGTCAAAGCCCTTGTGTTACCCTCTTAATGGGTTACTGACTACCGAGACAGACATAGTAACGAGCTGTTTGGATGTTCTTTGTCTATCCCGTTGCAAAGAAAATGCATGACCTCCATGAAATGTAGTCAAGGCAGCAGTTCTTGGGGTGGCTTAGAGCTCCCGCACAGCTCAGCTGATGAAAGGCAATGCCTTGACCTGTGATGGCTCGACAGCTTTCAGGGATGTGTCAGCTTGAGTCTATCTAAAGTTCATTTGTTCTCCGTATGAAGCTGAATTTCACCTTTTGTGAATACAAAATGTCCTGGAAAAAGCTGCATCTTCCCTTCCATTGGCTTATCTGAGCCATGTGGTTCACACGGGCCCTTTTACCCTCCGTGAAGTCAAGGTTACAGAACTGAAGTGTGAAATGATATTACAGAGAAAGGCAGCATCAAGTAGGAAGAGCAGGATTTGTTCAGACCGGAATCTTATTGAAAACACAATTCAAACCTCACTAGAGATTCAGAGATGAAAATAATCCTTTACTTTTATTTTGCCTTTACTTTCAGACTGTCTCTTTTATTCTCAACACTGTAAGGGCAGAAACACCAGTAAAAATGCCATTCCTATTGTATTTAATTGTTCCAGTTGAACATTTGAACAAGAGCCTGAGATAGAGAAGGCCTGAGGCAGCTAAAATGTCAGACTGAGAGGCTTTGAATGTGGGGAGAAAAAAGGAGGCTCCAGTAGATGTTGGTTAAATCAAACACCTGAATCGCCCTCCCTGTTCCCCGCCCGGCAGAGGGGCTGCCGTGTGCCAGTTCACTCCTTCTTCTAAAAGGGAATTTTTACCTGGGTTCAGTCAAACCCACAATGTTCGTGAACACGTGTCTCCTGCCGGAGAAGCACCTTCTTTCCTCCTGCATCCCCTCAGCTATTTGCACAAAATAACACTAATTATCTAAACCGCTGGCTTCCTCAAAATACCTGTTGGAACAGAAGATACAATTACCATAATTCCATTGCAAATTTCACTTCCCATAATCACTCTCCATTACAATAGGCATCTAAGGTACCTTTAGCTTCACCTAGGAGATGGTGAAAGCAAAGACTTAAGTTATTTAACACTTTTCAGCCCAGTTAAAAAAGTATGTACTTTGTTGTAAGCAGTCTGTAGGAGCTTCACCCCCCCTTGCAGAACTTGTGATTTGGAACTACAGGGAAGGTATTAATCTGTCCTTAAATTTAATTATTTAAGTTTTGCTATCTGAACTTTCACAGTGCCCAGGTGAGAAAGAAGGCAGCTAGTTCATCCAACTTCACAAAACCACAGAATCACCGAACCTCAGACCGGCAGGGGTTGGAAGGGACTTCTGGAGATCATCTCCTCCAACTCTCTGCCAGAGTAGGGTCAGCCAGAGCAGGTCGCACAGGAACGTGTCTGGGGGGGTATGAATGTCTAGGTAGGCTTGAACGTCTCCAGAGAAGGAGACTCCACAATACCTGCACGATCTCCATGGCACAGCAGAACACAGTCCCTATGACCTGGTGGAAGCAAACCTCTCCAAAACCTCTCCAGGATGCCGGAAAACCAAAAACCACTCATCATCAATTCTTCCACCTGCCTGGATGAGGGTGCACCAGGTGCAGTAATTGCTGTAACTCACATCTCTGCAATTACATCCAGCTACGATACCTCCCAATTCCGAGCGAGAGATGGATGCTTGAATCAGTAACCGAGGCCTTTGAAAGATGAGGACTGGAATTTTAACAAGCTCAGGAATATTCACTCTCTCTTCCCTCCAACACATATTTTTTTCATTTTTTGTTAAAAAAGGAAATGTTTCACTCCAGTGCTATGCCTCCCTTCCCTGAAACCCCTCCTGCCTGGCCACAATTCCCTAGGGTTTGTCGCTTTTGCGGTGGTAGGAGGTGAGCACAAGCAGAAGAGATGGAGCTGCTGAACTTCCACCTTCTCTGTCACCATCTCCAAAGAGCAACAAGCATTTCTTATCAGACGGCAAAATCTTGCCGATGTTCTCCCGACATCCCCTGAACAGACCTTGTCCTGCTCCAAGGAACTGAACTGTCACTTCTACCACCTCATACACACCAGATCACAAAGGACTAACATTAGCTCGGCCACCAACAGCCCTCCCTCCTTCAACACTGGTGGCTCAAGCCAAGGATTTTATAATAGAAAGTTCAATGTTGGTGGCTCAAGCCAAGGATTTTATAATAGAAAGTTTGAAATTTTAATCCCACTAGTGACCATAAAATTGACAGAAGCTCCCAGAGTTGGTTAAATCGTAGAGATAAATCCCTTTTTCCTTCATGGACCTAGAAGTATATTTTATATGATCTCCATTGGTACTAACAGGGTGTGCAATAGCGGTAAACACAGCTAAAATAATGAGAAAATTGTATATTAGGTTTCTGTCCTGGCAGAGTTTTCTCAGAAACACCGATCTGTTTAATACCTTCAGGCAGGCCTCCAAATCACGAGGGTAATGTGCTTTAAAAATAATGAGATTTCATAAATACAAATCGATAGTGAGGTACAGTTTTGTCTTTCCAGTGGGTTCCTTGCCCTTCATGTGGTGCTGGGTCTCACTCTTCAGTCCCGCGAGTCCCAAACATTATCTTTTCTTTAAAATAAGAAGCCTTGATCTCTTATTATTACCTCTGACTCTGGGAGCAGGGGCTTCCAAAAGAATATTGAATATTGGCAGCCTCTTAATCAAACAGTCAGAAATAAATTTTCCTCTATTTTTCAGAGGTTGAGGATTGTACAGTATGTTAATGAACAGCTTTCAGGATCCCTCTCCTTTCCCTCCTGCCTTCTTTCAGGAGTTTATTTTTAAAAGTACCATCCAGGGCATTGGAACAGCAATAAAGAATAGGTTAAAGCCTCCGATGTTTCATTCCAGGAAAAGCTGGAAAGATTAATGCACTTGTCTGCAACTTGAGCCTTTGCTATTCCCAGCTCTCCAGAAACCAAACAGCATGTACAGCGATTTCTTTATTACTTAAATCACATTGCACGATTATTACACCGCTCGGGCAGGGAGGCAGCAAAATTGCACTGGCCGCCAGGGTGAAAGGTGATGGAAAGAAGGTCAGCTTGGCAGCTGATGGGGAAATCTCGTTGGCTTTATAGGACAATGCTGTGGGTGTAGTAACTTGGAAATCCTGGCATGTGGGGCTACCCCCTCCCTGTGTTTCGACATCTTTTATCGTTGCTTTGCATTGGAGAAAGTCTCATTCTGGCAGCTACAGTGGGCACTGTCCTTGGGACTGGAGCTCATGGAAGCATCAGTTGGATCTACAAAATCAAGCTTCTCTCTCACACCTCAAACACAGAGCAGAGAGCGGCCACAGTGGGCTGCACGTCTCCAAGTGTTTCTAAATTTCATCCTTAGACCACACAGATGAGCAGTAGCACTAGTCAATTCAATGTGTAACATCACCCAGCGCAGAGTAGAGAGCTCCACCTGCCAACGGTGGTTTCTCACAAAGCCTTTAGTACACAAAGTAGTACCTTACAGAACCAAACTGAGTTCCCGTACAAAGCTCTAGTCCTTTTTTTTCACAGCATCACAGAATGGTGGGGGTTGGAAGGATCCTCTGGAGATCATCTGGTACAACCCCCTGCCAGAGCCGGGTCACCCAGAGCAGGTTGGACAAGAACATGTCCAGATGGGTTTGAATGTCTCCAGAGAAGGAGACTGCACACCCTCTCTGGGCAGCCTGTTCCAGGACTCCATCACCCTCAAAGTAAAGAAATTTTACCTCATGTTGAGATAAAGCACGTTTTCATGCAACCCTTTCTCGTAACCCCATTATTGCTCGGATCAAAGCTTTGAGAGGGGTCCAGGAGAACCTGAGGTCAGGCCCACGTGAAAGCAAGTATCTCCTTAACGGCAATTCTGCATTATGGGTATCAGAGCAGCTCTTCAGCTACTGACACAGACATGGAAGATCTCATTTGGCTAAGATGCTACAGCTCTTGTAATGATATTATACACCGTAAAAATGGGCATAAATTGGAGCACGCTGCATCATTATCATTATTTGCACAGCACAAACATATAATTAGATGGCATACGAGGACAGCATTAATGCCATTGGCTAACTGCTAATATTGAATTTCACATGTTTCAAAAGATTTGGCTTTTACATTATTCTTTCATTTGAGTTTTCTCGCTTTCATATACATTTTTTTTCTACATATCTTCTCAAAGGTTAGATTATTGCTGCTATTAATATTTCTGGGTGTTCCTAACTTTAGCTGTATCTAATTTTTGATGTTATTTATATGTTGAGTATCTTTGTTAATAGTAACCAGACTCCTTAGGATGGCAAGTATGAGTGACAGCCAAAGAAATCACTTTATACAGGATTCCTGACACAATATTTTGACAATTTCATTTTAAGTAAGACACTATGATTGTCAGTTCAGTTACAATATGGTTGTTGCTCCCTAGTGGGGAAAAAAAAATAATCAGAAAATGGAAGGAAATCAAATTCCCGGCTAAGTGATTTTTACAGTAAAACATTCAGGTCTTGGCCTTGCCTCTCATTGTACGTGTACAACATTGCATGATGCTTGAAATGCATAAGGAGAGAGCAAACATCCAGCAAACGTGTGAGAACCCATGCATACTTTGAATAAGCATCTAGAAAAATATAGGTAATTCATCACTCTGGAGGCTGGTAATAGCGTTTTGCCATTTCTGCTCTTTTTCTGCCTAATGCAATGCCCAGAACAAAACACAATATTGCTGATGGAAACGCTTTGGGGATTTCTTTTTATTTTTAAGCCAAAAAAAAAAAATCATCATGGGGATTGAAAGGGAAAATGCAAGAGAGTGCCTATGCAAAAGCTTTCTTGGATGTCATGGGGGTAGGGCAGGAAGAGCATTGGGAAAAAATGAGGTGGCGCTGGCGGGTGATTGTTGAGGAAACATTTATTTCTATGGTAGAACGAGAAGTTTTTCAAGTGGAAATGTTACAGAAAATACATCTGTTTTGATAAATCTGCTCTTCTTGCAAAAAGCACTTTTAACCCCCCCAAAAAGTGTTTTTTGTATCACCAGGTCTTTTGGAGAAGGGGAACCAGTGAGGCTGGCGCTGGGGCCAGGAGTCTTAGATGGATGATCTGGGAGAAAAGTGGGTGGGAGAAGTCCAAGTCTTGACTGTTTAATTCAGGGCCCCGAGCTGAACCCTGGACAATAACTCTCCCTGCCTCAGTTCTTCAATACCGAGTTTAGATGGTCTCCCTTCTGTTCAAACACATCATGAAAATGCATTTTGAAGCTAAGTATAAAGTTAGATGGAATATGTGTTTTCTGGACAACTCTGAATAGTATGCCACAAACCCAAAGGAGGGTTAGGATTAACTGGGGCAGGTCATTGGAGCATTTTGAAGAGTTATGGGATTAAATTAAGGAGGAGAAAATTCAGGCTGAATATCAGGAAAATCTTGTTGGTGATAAGCTTATTGTTGCTGTGATTTATGTCGCCATTACTGCCTAGAAGCTTACATCAGGGCCTTTCTACAAATCTATAAATTAAAGATTGGGGCCTTGCGTTAGAGATACACGATGGATGATCAGATACTGAGGCTGCTGCTGGATTGGGTGCTGGGCAAATGCATCCTTAAAGTCAGAGCTTGGACCAAATGATCTGCAATGCAAATATGTCAGGCAGAAACTCTGGAGCTGGAGGAAGAGCCGAAGCGAAATAGAAATTATTATAAATCAAGCTTCTACTGACCGGTCTGCGATGGACCCACCAGACCTCAGGGCCTCCTGCTCTTGAAGGGGAGTCCATTTGGATTTGATGGAGGGTAACGCAGTCCAGGTGATGCCAATCCCTACTGCTCCGAGCACACACCAGGGAAAACCAAACAGGAATTTTTCTTGGGGTCTTGTCAGAGCACTTTCCCACTCCAGGCCATGCCCACCCAAAACCTGTGCTTTCTGATGGTCCTTCCAGCTACTTCTGTGGAGCTGAAGACTCTTTTGGTGGCGTGCTTCATCTTGATTCAATACCTCCCTGAAGACTTTGTCTTCTTTTCTTCACAGATCTGCATATATGGGCTGTTGGTGTCCTGTACATGTGCACTTGTCCTTTGGGATCTGGTGTGCAGGCCTCATGGGTTGATCACTGGCTTGATTCATGGCTATTGAACTCAACCCAAGAGTAAGACACCTCTGTCTGCCAGTGTGTGACATCTCACAGAGGGTAACTGTAGGCCTACGCAGGTTCATAGGGAGAGTATGGGTCTCGTAAAACCTTAGATCCTCATCCTTGTTCACATGGGGACCACAGTGACGAGATGAGTCCTCATTAAGAGTGACAGAGCCAGCTCAGGGTGGTGGTGGGTCACATTAGCCCACAATGGCAGGGCAGCTGTGACATCTCAGTGCAACAACAATCTTTTTACATTTCTTCCAGTCCCAGAGCAGGGTCTGACAGCAGCCGAAGGATCTCTGCCCTGTGCCCTGGAGCACCAGATGGATGCTCATCATGGGCTCCACATGGCACGCATTGATGTGTCCACCTTAGGCATGTCTGCACCACTGCCAGGCCTCAGCTGATAAAAGTGTAATAATCACTTCGTTACCCCAACTACCAAATTTTGGACCATTTTAGCCATTCATTTCACTAATAAATGTGGAGATGTTGGAGTTGGCTGATGAACTGTCTGGGATTTAAACTCTGCCATTGCATCACATTTGATTTGATATAAAGCAAGGTCACTCCTCATCCTTTAGGTTATTCAGGATTAGAAAATTGAAGCCATTTGAACTGAGATGATATTTCTTAATATAATAATGGCTGGGAAATTGAACTGTAAGAATGGCTTCTTGCTATTAGTTCATAGGAGGTGCTTTTTAAAAATTAGAGTAGAAGGAGGATGACTATAGTTTAATCCCAAGATAAATCATGTTTCCAAAACGGCCAACAAAGCTTGGGAGTTGATATGATTAGGAGACATAAAGCTGTGGCAGGGCAAGTTAAAGCTCTCACTAATGATTTTCGCTGGGTTAGAGGGACACAGGGCACTTTCTATACTCTGTCAGTTCTTTGTGGCATCATATGTTGCGGGTGGTTCCCAGATAGCATTGTTTCTTGATATTTCACAATAAAGGCAAATAATGACAAATACACCCAGTTCATCTGATCTCCACGTTTCTTTGGATTTGAGTTTTTTTTTAAATCTTTCTCCAAATTCTTGAAGTACGGAAGATGCCAGCAGGAGGAAACATACTGGACTGGTTAAAATAATTTTAGTTAAAATCCCTCTCTCTCCTACTCTGTGTATATTTAAGCACGGAACAGCTTTATAACCAAAGTGAGAATTTTAGCAGAAAGCTGTTGTTTGGGTTAAAATATCTCCAATTTTGAATCACTGAACATTTTGATTCTTTACATATCCTTCTCCTTTTCTTCCTCCCTCTTGCTTGGCTTTAGTCCAGTGGGAAAAGAAGGCATGGTATTTCGGTTGGGTGGAGGGTTTTTTGCTTATTTTAAGCTTTGGGGAAGAAAAAAAAAAAAATGTACTCCAAAAGATATCCACGTACTGAGGGGTTTTTTTTGAGTCAGAAAACACTTTTTCTCAAACAGCTGTAACACACCAGCTGCTCCTGTCTCTCTTCGCTCATCTGAATTCATTCTACCCTTCTTCTTTGCTCATTAAATTCCCCCTTTCAACTCTCTACTTTCATTGTTCAACGATGAACTTGGGGCTGTTGGAGACATGACCTATTTAGCCACGTTCACAGGAGGAGGAGAATGGGCTTCTGTTGCCGGCTGCCTCCCAGCCCAGACCACAGGCGCTGCCACAAGCCCCGCATTCATTTTCCACCTTTTTTTCCAACAAAAGTCCCATTGCTGGAGAATCAGAACCCGTGTTGGGTGTTGTGTAAAACAGGGCTTGCCTTTTGTTCTCCCCTAAGCGTTTTGCTGTTAGAGAGCTTGTGGATTGGCAACTCTGATGAATGAAGGCAGAGACATTGTCAGAAAAATGCCTTATTTTCCTTTTGGAAATGCTCACTAACTATGACAAAAATGTTCATTGTTTTGGTGAAAAAACATAATCTCTTTTTTTCCCCCCTAAAGAATCCAAATGCAGAAGGGCGTACCCCTCCCCCGTAAAAAGTGTGGATTCAGAATTAGTTGAATTTGATTTGTTTCATCTAAATAGGCTTCCATAGAAGAAGGAAACAATCTAATCTCTTTGTCCATCTTTGACAAAACAAACAAAAGTGGATTGAAATTCATGATGGAAATGAACAACTTGTTAACAGCAGGAGCAGGCGGTCTGGGGGAAGTGAAATTTCCATCATTGGTGGGATTTACAGGGAGGTTAAGCAATCCTTTGTTGCAAATGGTATATATATATGTGTATACATACATATATATATATACACACACACACCAGTTGCCACTTTGGGATAAAGTGTGGACTAACTCTTAAGCAGCTTTTCACAGAATACCAAGGTTGGGAAAGACCCGAAAAAATTAAGTAAAACTAAGCTGAACTGGTGAAAATCTAAAGAAATGTTGCATTTTTCATCTTTAACTTTGTCCATCTCTCTCCTACAAGATAAAAAACAAATATTCCTCTGCTATTATTTTTGACCCTGGTGCCGAGTAAGGTGGGCAGGAGCCCTTGGATGAACTGGGGGACCGGTGGTGATGGTGTCCCATCAGACTGGCTTTGCACAGGTGGAAACCCTTGCAAACTGGGTCTTAAACTGGGGAACAGTGGCTCTACTGGCAGCAGAGTTATTTCTGCTTACACCAGCAGGGAATGCAGTCCCTAAGTCTCTACATTAACATAATCCTCTGCAATGTTGCTGGAAAAGGTTTATTTTGCCTACTAAGAGAGAAAGAGAGAGAGTGCTGGAGAGAAAGCAACAGGCAGCTTATCCAAGCCGAGGGTGCCTCTGTGGATTAGAGTGGTGTGGGAAAGGGAGAGAATTATAATTAAAGTATATTTTATCTTTCGAGAGCATTTGTAATCAAGTCCTGTCTCTGTGGTGAAGGTAGGCCTTTGTAAGGAAGGCTGGTTGGACTCTAGCTCTGGCTTTATTGAAGTTTGTTGTGCGCACAGCCGGGGAGCAGATAGGGACGGGTACATGGCGGATCAACACGCAAGGCAAGGCTTTCACCAGCAGCTTGTAATTTTAGCTGTCAGCTGAGTTGTTTACACAGTTAAATAAACGGATCCCAGTCTCACTCCCTCTTATCTCCGGTACACACACACGGTGGGAACAAGTTAGAGAGGCCCCTCGAAAAATATTGCTTGCTCACGGCTGGGCGCTGGGTCAGGAGCCCTGAATTGGTTCCAGCTGCCTCCATATATTAGATCAGAGCCCTGGTGCTCTCCACAGCCCGCGTCTCCTCTCCGTGGGACCACGCACAGGCTCAGCCGAGGTTGCGTGGTTTTTGTTTTCCAGGAGCTTCCATCTGCTCCTGCCTCGTGTAATCCCATTACAGAATTCCCGGGTTCCAGCCCTGCTGCCGGCTGCTGCGAGTGACATTTTTCATCTCCTTTTCTTGCCTGCCAAAGCTCAGCACCTTCCTCCGTCTGACGGAGGAAGCGAGGACACTGGGTGAAACCCAGCTCACAGATGATCAAAGAGCCATCCGTCCTCCCAAGGTCAAGCAAAACAAAGCTTAGATGCTCTTTTTCCCTTGCATGTGTACAGCACCATCAGCTCATGCCAGGAAAGATGGCAGCAAAGGATGGGCTCCTGCCAGCAGCTTCTTGCAGGAAATCAAAGCAAATCGGGCAGAGCTACCACAGGTTCCCAAACTCTTCAGCTGACTCTGTTTCAGCTGGGAGGCAGGCAACGCGTCTGACTCTAAAGCGTCTTGATTGGAATTTCCTCGTGGGGGAAAATATCAAATCACTCTTGCTGATTCCAGCGGACGTTTTCACCTCCTAAAGGTTTCTTACGGTGGCTCCTAGGAGTTGTTTCTGTTGAAACGTGGTGGGAAATGGGCAAAATAGACTTTTCCAGCCTTTCCCCTGGACTGCATGCTGTTAAGCCAAATAGGCAGGAAAGCACCTTTGGTGCAATGTAGCCTGAAGAGCTGAAGGTACCGAGGGACCAACAGACACAGTAAAGTCCCCCCATAAGTGGCAGGCATGAACCTGGGGGGGAGGAGAAACCACCTTTATCTGAAGCATCATTTCCCAAGTGACCAAAGGAAGCGCAGAAGTGCCATCCCACCTTGCAGCACGGCGGGGGCCTCTCTAAATTCTGGCTTTGCTCAATGATTGAGTTTAATCTGGGCAGTGAAAACTCACAGGGGAGGGAGGGAGGGAGGGATTGAGGACCAGGGTGTGATTTATCCTGCAAGGCTGAAGGCTCGGGGGGAAGGTTCTGGTCATCCTGGCTGTACAGCACGACAGCAAAGCAGGATGTCTCCGTTCGTGTTGGCGTACTGCGGTGTTTGAATTACTACCCTGATGAGAGGAAGCTTGCACCTGTAGGGAAGATGCTGTGTGAAAAACACAACCTGCCTGGAACCGGGTCATCGAGTTCATAACATCAATATCTAGTCAGCACCTACAGATTGTTTCCAAAGCTCATTATTTCAGAGAACTGCTGTACATGTGAGTGAAATTCATTATCTGAGAGGCTTGTTATATTTTCTAGTCGCTGACAAGATGTGGGCATTGCTTGGCTACCTTAATTAATGCACGATTACAAACTGAAATGTATCATTTGTATTTAGATATGTATTTCGTTGCTGGAGATGCAGCCACTGAAATCCATCTTTCAGAGAAGCCATCAAAGGCCAAGCAGCCTCATCGGATGCGGCAATTAAAAATATTTTTCCCTCTTGGAGCAGAGAACTTAACCTCAGCCCTCCAGCAAGGCTCCGGGACCAGGTCTGAAACTGCTGCAGCGATGCTGCACCCTACCCAGAGTTTGCTCCGTGGCTCTGGAGCCCCATTTTACCGGTAAAACAGTAAAACAGCCTCCCCTACGACTTCCAAACAACCTTGTGAGTAATACCTGATATATATGAATCTCTGCTACAGCCTGTATAATATATCACACCCTTTATATGAAAAGAAGCCAGCCTAAATATTTCACTGTAGGTACCAACGTTTAAGGGTGCTCCTGGGAGCCATCGGGCTATCTTGGAGGCAAAGCTGAATTTGAGCATGGATTACCCAGCACTGTCCTACTGTGGCTCGTATCTCTGCACTCCTGAGCAATAACCACCCGTGAGTGGTGAGGACGAAGACATCTCAGCTACCAAGAGTCTAGACAAGTCAGGTTTTTTCCCAGCTTTTTGCTATAACTATGGCTGCAGTATGAAGAGACCCAAGAGTTGGGGTTGTTCAGCCTGGAGAAGAGAAGGTTCCGGGGAGACCTTAGAGCAACCTCCCAATAGGTTCAGGCTGGATATTAGGAAAAAAATTTTCACTGAAAGGGTTATCAGACATTGGAATGGGCTGCCCAGGGAGGCGGTTGAGGCACCATCCCTGGAGGTGTTCAAAAGACGGGTTGATGTAGGGCTGGAAGGTCTGGTTTAGTGATGATGCTCCTTGTTTGTTGTGTGGGTGTCTATTTTTGTCAGTTGGGTTGACGGTTGGACAAGATGATCTTTAAGGTCCCTTCCAACCTAGAAGATTCTGTGATTCTGTGATTCTGTGAATATCTGAAGGGAGCTCCAGGAGAGCTGGGGAAGGACTTTTTGTCAGGAAGTGCAGTGACAGGACAAGGGGGAATGGTTTTAAACTGGAAAAGGGGAGATTTAGATTAGATACCAGAAAGAAATTCTTTGCTGTGAGGGTGGTGAGAGCCTGGCCCAGGTTGCCCAGAGAAGCTGTGGCTGCCCCATCCCTGGAGGGGTTCAAGGGCAGGTTGGATGGGGCTTGGAGAAACCTGGTGTGGTGGGAGAGGTGTCCCTTCCCAGGGCAGGGGGGTTGGAACTTGATGATCTTTAAGGTCCCTTCCAACTCCAACCATTCTATGATTCTAAGACTTGTCCCCAGCACCGGAGCCCCAGGGAGGCTCTAACAGGAGCAACGAGCAGCAGAAGGGAAGAGAGATGATGAATTTACCCAAGGGCACCCACCAACCTGGTAGCAAGGTTGAGTAGAGCAGAAGTGTCTCAGCCAGAGGGTTGAGTTAGCATCACTAAAGGTGAGATTTATTGGTCCTAATTCAGTTATCTAAACCCACGTCAAGGCAAGCTACCCGTACGGGCGATGGAGAGAGGCAGGCAGCTCTGAGAGCAATTCATCTCCTCTTAGGACAGGTACTTTAGGTAGGCCAGATGGTTCACTCGGTGCTTCTGGGTGGAATAAAGCTGAAATTCCCTCCCAATATCTTAAATCAGCAGTGTAATCAAAGCTGAATTAAATCCAAATCTTGACCTGCTGGAATAAACAAGGAACGCGGGTTTGAAAAATGTGCCTTGTTTGGAAAACAGCATTTTAACTTTTTGGAAATGTCACCCAGCTGCAGCTGAAACTCCACCAGAGCCAAGTGGGGCTTGGGGAGGGAAGAGGAGCGGGTCGGCAAAGCCAGCCCCGTGACTGGGGTTTGTGGCACGGTTTTAATGCCACGTTAGGAATTTTTCTGTAAATGCTTTCAGAAATAGTTCACTTCAAAAGAGCACGCTTCATTGGCAGGTTTGGAGAAACAGGAAAGGTGGTTTTGTTTTTTTTTTTTCCTGATGTCTTGTCCAAATTTTGGGTGTTTTAGTTTCGAACGTTTTTCACTGGAAATATAAATTTTGGTCTGCACTCAAGTGCTTGAATAAAAACAAAAGAAAGGTTTTTCTAATTTTGCTGCTAAATGCATACACTGCATTAAATTATTTTACTTTGGCTGACGTGCTGTATTTGTGTGCCCGCTGCAACGGAGCACTGTCTTGGACACTGAGGGTAACAACAACAGTGAATTAACAACAATTACAAAAACAGGTCAAAGATTTATTTTCCCTTCAGCTTTCATATAATCATTCTGTTCAGCTTGCCAGAAGCGCCTCCTTTTCCATGAGAAATCTCAGCTTCTCATGAAAACATTAGTTTTTTGTTGCTTTTTTGTTGTTGTGGTTTTTTTGTTGGTTTGGTTTTTTTTTTAACCTGTCAGGTTTTAAGAGGAAACTAAAAGAAAAAAAAAAAATCAAATTTATTTGTTCAAAGAAAGTGCATAAACTCCAACCGCAAATTACAAATAGCCCCTGGGAGTGAGGTCTAGTGATTAAAGAAGAGGAATGGAAGTCGGGATAATCATTTTAAGCCAGTGTGTGTCTTTGAATCCTACAGCTTTTTAGGAAGGTACAGAGGCTCAGGACTCTGTTACGAGGAGAAGACTCAAGGGCAAACATCTATAAACAGAATTTAGCCACTTCTAATATTGGCTATATCGCATTCACCTACTGCTTGTACACAACAAATATATGAATTGACACACTTTTAAATTTACTGCTACGTCTGTCCTGGTGAACAGGCAGCTTACGGGACGGCTGAAGGGACTTTTATATAAGGGTGTGGGATCCACCTGCAGTGCTGACAGAAGCATTAAAACCTACGTGTTTGCTTCTACCACAGCAACACCTTATGGGAAGGGGAATATGGGTACTGTATCCCATCCCTTTTATCCACACCATGGGTATAATTCCCCAGAGTTATCTGCCCAGGTTGGATCTACCCGGGTTTACCTTATGAGGGTCAACAGCTAAGTCAGTTAGCCATCAGATGAAAGCATCTTCAAAGGGTGAGTTCTTCCATCTTCAGGTAGATGTCCAGCGTAGGGAGAATGAATGAGAAATCTGAAGTTGGGGCAGGGGAGGTTTAGATTAGATATTGGGAAGAATTAGATTAGATATTGGGAAGAATTACTTTACTGAGAGGGTGGTCAGGCACTGGAACAGCCTGCCCAGGGAGGTGGTGGAGTCACCATCCCTGGAGGTAGTTAAGAAACGTGTAGATGTGGCAATTCAGGGCATGCTCTAGTGGCTGAGATTGTAGGGTTATTTTTGTGTGTGTGTGGTTGGACTCTGTGATCTCAGAGGCTCTTTCCAACAATGATGATTCTGTGATTCTGTTTGCTTCCTGCAGCTTGTGGGGGGGGTCTCAAATGACCAACTAAAGCACCTAACTTCTAGACAGCTAAAGCTAAATGACATGAACTCCACTCTTCAAGAGTGGAAGAAGTCTTCAAGTCCTCAAGAGCATGCCTGGATGCCCAGGGTGGACTGGGGTGGGTAGTCTCCATAGTAGGAGGGTGGGTGAGATGCTGACAATGCTTCAGGACACTGAAGTGAATTTCTATAGAGAAACATTTGGCTGATCATTTTTCAATGCTCAATTTAATCTATGAAAAAAAAAAAAAAGTATTTTAAGGGGATGGAGAGAAACTTTGACCCTGTGCAGAAGGGGTTGGGGTTCAGATAAGCCAATCTCCTTGGCAGCTGTCCTGTAATCACAGGTTCTGGTTCACGCCGTAAACTCAGCCCTGGCTGTTGGGCTGCTTCTGGGCCTGACTGTTATCCAACAATTTCCTAAGCAGGTGCTCCTTCAGATCTCTTTCAACAGCCTGTTAACGCTCCCTTTCACTAACAGCTGGTTTTTAAATGATGGGGGAAAGGTGAAAGACAAGTGGCTCTTCCTATTGTGCCTCAGGAGCACGCCAAGGTGGGAGGTCACCTTCTTGCCATGCATGCTGGGACCTGGCCTGTCAAGTTGCTCTAGAGGAGATGACTTCCCTCGTGAGCACAAAGCCAACATGCAAATTCTTCTGACTTTGCTCCTTGAGCGTGTGAGGTCCTGGAAACCTCTCTGTCCCTCTCTAATCCATTCAGTGCTGCTGCACTGAAGGACAGAAGAGCCCTTCTTGCCAGAGGAGCTCATGGGCATAAATAAACCATAAGCCACGTGGCAACTGGCTGATGCTGATAGGGGCCAGGACCTGCCAAACAAGCCCGGTGCCACCACAGCTCTGTGGCACAGGAGGACTCCTGATGTCAAGGCACCACGCTGCCTCCTAAAATCACCTTGCAGTGCCCCAGTAGGGTACTGCCGGGATTAGCCCTTATTTGCATAACTGATCGGGTAGTTTCGGAGAAGAAAACATCTGTATTACAGTTTGAAGAACCCACAACAACTTATTGTCATTTGGACAATTATACTATCACCTGATGACCCCTCCCCACTGAGGAAGGGGAATCAGGAAAAAACAAGGAACCCTGAGGATTGAAAGACAAACAGACTGAATAGAGTAAGATTAAATAATTAACATAAATAATGCTAAAGAGCCAGTATCAATCCCAATACCAGTATAAAATATCCAATGGACTATTCCCAGCCCATTCCCCAGCAGAAGCCGTGCGCTCCCCGCAGGGACAGCCCATGGGGGACCCTGCAAGCGCCGCGGCTTCGGGAGGGAGGGAAGGGCTCAGGGCTCCAGCATCGGGGCAAGGAGTTCTCTGGATCCCAGCCATCAAGGGAGAGAGACAGAACTCCTCAGCAAACTTTCTAACTCACATTGACTGTGATGTTCATGGTATGAAATAACCCTGTTGGCAGCTTGGGTCAAGTGCCTGGGTCTCGCTCCTCCTCATCCCTGCACCTGCTGAGCTCAAAAACACTGAGACCTTGAACCCTATACCAGAGCTGGCTATAGAGTTAATGTTTTCACAAACCCAGACACTAGAGTCTTCCAAAAGTGCAGTTTTCCCAGGCATTAGAAAAGAAATTACTCCTGTGCCATTCATCAGGACAATCTGCTACAGAAAAGCAGGTTCTATGTAGTTTTGCTCCGTGGCCGTGCAGGGAGCTCAGGGAAGAGCCTGCGGTTGGGGTCCCAGGGCCAAGTGTGTTCTGCTTCTCATCCCTCATTACAAAGCCTCACAGTAATAAAAGCTAATGAACTAAATGTCACTTCAAGCCCTGCTGTCTCCTCCTCTCCTTCTTCTCCTCATGGACTCATCTCTTCTGTCACCTCGTGTCTCCATCCTTACCCAAGTCCCAGGATTTGGGCTCTTCTTTAGGAAACAGGTAATTTAATTGGGATGTCAGGTAAGAAAAGAGCCTCTTTCTTTCTCCCTCTCTAAAGTTTGATCCTGAGACATCTGCCACCCCAGGGGACAGTGAAGATGTAGTGAGTGTGGTCCCCCAACATTGCTCTAGAAAAACCGAGGGTTTTGGAGGTCTTGGTTTGACACGAGCGCCGTGACCACACGCACAGGACAGTTTATAGCAGCTTCTCATTGTGGCTTGCTGGGTAGGACAGGATCCACACAGGCCTTCAGCCAGCTGTAGGACCCACAGCTCAGTTCCAAGGAGGATGTCAAAGCAAGTGCTCTGATAACCCTCTGGAGACACCTCTTTCTTCCCCTTGACCACAGGAGCAGCCTGGGGTGGTGAACTCCCCGATTTTGCCATCTCTGAGAGATGCCTGGAGTGCCCTGCAGGCCCCAGGGAGCTCCCAGCTACTCGCAGCCACTACAAACTGGGGACACATCCTCAATTTTATCCCCAACGACCTGATTTCCTACTTAGTTTTCATAACAGTTCCTGCCAGCCCAGCCAGGGTTAAATCCGAGAAAACTGCAAAACATTTCCTGAAGAATTAGCAAGAAAGGCAAAGCAGACGCAGATAAAACAGCCTCGGGTAGAAAGCTTCAAAGGAGCACCGAGAACATTGGCTGGACCGGTGAGGAGGGGAGGACTCAGGGCCAGCTCCACCTGGACCATGTGTCCTACCCCCTCCTCACATCAAAGGATATTTCTCCCCCCACGCAGCGCGTAGCCCCAGTAAAGAAGGCAACAGGGGGTAGGAGGCTGGAGAGAGGAACAGCCCACGGTACGTTACAAAGAGACCCGACAGAGCAGGAAGATGCTCTTCAAGGGAGAAAAAGCAAACATTACGTGAAACACAAGCTGTTCCTCATGGCTCGGGGAGGTGGAACAAACGGGACCCACCTGAGCTCAGGTTGGAGAGGTTAAACTTGGCCCAGGGAAAGCACACGTGGGGTCTCTCTTGCTTCCTCTGCACGTTGGAGGGATGAATAACTCGTGCTTTGTTTTGAAGCTGTTGTTTTGCAGGCTTTGCTCTGAGGAACTGTGGGGAAAGTCAGCCTGGAGCCCTGCCAGGGCCATGTAATCCAATTTGGGGGGGGATTATTACACAAAAAGTAGAAAAGATAGTCCTTGCTTGCTCCGGCGGGTGCTGGGAGGATCTGGGCTGGAGCCAGTGTGTCTCCTCAGTCCCAGCACAGAGAAGCAAGTGGTCCCAGGCTGGGCAAGGGAAGGGGTTTCTGGGCTACGTTAAGGTCTGTCAAGGGATTTGCTTCCTTGTCTACATATGACCAGTCCCTCAGTGTGAGGGGAGTCCCCCAAACATAGACCCCAAGAGGCATGGGAAGACGTAGGAAGGTGGGAAGAGAGGATTTGGTGATGGAACGTGTGTTGGGGCTGGAGGATGTTCCCGTTCAGGGCTAAAGGGAGAAGGGAACGGGCTGTAAAAGAGCACAGAGGCTGCAATGACACTGCAAGGACCACGGCTGCTGGGGTCCAGCTGAGGCCACCCTGCTCTGCCCACTCCCCTGGGGCTCCAACCCAGAGGCCACCAGACCTCCCGGCAGGACACCAGCTCCTCCGAGGGTTTCTGTGAGAACCAGCCAGTGGCTTTTTTCATTTTTTCCTCTCAGGCTGGCCCTGTCCCCGGGGATATTGCAGCCACAGGAACTGTTTTCTCCTCTGCGCTGCGTTGCCCCACCAGCTACTGCCAGAAAGGGAGAAGAGACAGAAGATGATGGGGGAGAAACAGCTTCACTCCCTGCTCCTTCCCTTTGCAGAGCTCTGTCAAGGATAACAACCCCGTATTTAGTGTAATTTACAGTAACTCTGTTTTAATAGATGTTGTGGGATCCTTAGCCTTATTATGAAAATCCTCTTATGAGCAGCAGCTCCTTTAATAACCCGGGCTGCGGAAAGTGTCTGTCTATTTACATCTATTTGCATGTATTTGCATGCAAGTTGCTAATATAAAAAAAAATAAAAATCTTAAAAGCTCTGAAGACTTCATATTTTTTAAGTCTGCCCATAATCTCAAGGACCAGGAATTTGATAGCCTGATTTTGGTTCCAGGTGCGAGCATCACCCCAGTCCAGGAGCAAGGGGGGCTCCTTGTCTGCCCTGGCCCCTGCCCGGAGGGCTGGATTTTGGAAGGATCCTTTGAGAGCCACCACCTTGTGATCAACAGCCCCCCTCCCTGAGCTCTCCCTGTGCCTAAGGATGGTTTACCTCGTTTCTTAGTGCCAGATGGTAAAATTATGGAAAAGGAAGTTGCTACAGCAGAAAGAAAAAGCAAAGGAGTGCTGTCAAAACCTGTGAAGTGCTTCACCTTGGCAATGGCGTGATCACCCACCCGCCCACGTGTGACGGGGCTGATATCCGGGGAAAGGGAAACGTGTTGTGAGAGCCCAAGGATTCATTCACAAACCTTACTGATACCGAAATGGAAACTCTACTCTGCAAAATCCCAGGGACGTTGCCAGACAAACTGTGGGATAAAACTGCAACTGGTTTGAAAATGGGATTTCAGTTGTTTGAGAAACGGTGCCACTTCCCATAGAACTTCATTCTGGTCCAGAAAAAAAACATCTGAATAATAATAATAATAATAATAATAATGACAAAAGCCCCAACAGTGAAGCAGGAATTCTGAACATTTTCTACACTGAACATCACATGGTGACTTGTTTCAACCCAGCTACATCATCCAAGTTCAATAATTTCAAAACTTATCATTCTAATAAGGCGAAAGTGTTGTTTAGATGATCCTAAAGATTGCCATATGAAATCTGAAGTATGAAACGATGTGAATTATGATATAATAAAATTGATCAAAAGAAATGAAGCATAACAATAACATAGAAAAAAAAATGCAGATTTACTGTCTTGAGACAACAGATTTAGGACACTGCTGAAATGAAACGACATCACTGAAATGAAACGATTCAACTTGCCATAGAAAATGATATGTGAATTGGCATATTTGCACAATGCTTCAATTCTGCATCAGAAAAACTCCGAATTCCAAGCAGAACATAAATAATTAGGGGCAAAAGCACGTGCCCAGAACGTCCTGCAGACCCACACCTTTCCAGCTAGAATGAATTTGCCTGAACAAAGCAAGATGCAGCAGATCTGGGGAGATCTCCTCTGCTGCTCTGTGAGGGAAAACCCTTTCCCACAACCACACCAGCACGAAGCACATACCTGAAATCCACTGAAAAACACCTCCCACTAATTACTGGATAGTGCTGTAACTCCTCTGAAGCCTAACTGGGAATACCTTGCAGATTAAAGCATGTGATAGCCCTACCAACCTCAGTATCTTCATCTTCCTACTGCCCCTTCCCTCTAAACCACTGCTAATTTAGCCCTGAGCTCGTCAGCAGCTGAATTCAATGTGAAGGAGCCTTGGATCAATCCCCGTGGAGGAGCTCGTGGCCAGGGCTCGTTACAGAATCACAGAATCTTCTAGGTTGGAAGGGACCTTAAAGATCATCTTGTCCAACCGTCAACCCAACTGACAAAAATAGACACCCACACAACAAACAAGGAGCATCATCACTAAACCAGACCTCCCAGCACTACACCAACCTCTCTTTTGAACACCTCCAGGGATGGGGCCTCAACCACCTCCCTGGGCAGCCCATTCCAATGGCTGAGAACCCTTTCAGTGAAAGGTTTCAGCTTCCCTTCACCTCACCTTTGAGGAGCACACAAAGTGCAGAGGTTCTCCTGAGAAAGGCCCTTTCTTTTGAGGTTTCTAGTCCTGCTTTTGGAGTCAGGGAGTCTGGACAGTTCAGAGAAGCACAGAAGGATTTATGGATGTTAGCATGAATTAAAGGCAGTTTTAGAAACTCGGGGGGTTCCAATAATCTTCACCTGTCTCAGAAAGAGCCTCCCCGGCTCCTGCTGTGTTTTTCCTGCAGGTGGACACTTTGCTAGCAAAGCTCAGCCCCAGGGAAATAAAGCAAATGAAATAAAGACGGTGATGTAAGAGGCAATAACCACAAACCCAGCAAATTTAAAAATTAAATGTAAAAGGATAGCTTTCATAGAGACGATATCTCACGGGCAGCGTCGCTAATCCCACACACTGAAAAACTTTGTGTCTACATTCCAAGTCCTCAGAGCTGCTGAAAGACCAGGAGAGCCGTGGAGATAATAAACAGAGGGCTCTCTTTACCTGCTGCCTCAGACACTCAGCCCACTGTATAGCTGCTCACATTTTCAGGCTTTTCTTTACAAAGGCCGGAAAGGTCCAGTTTCTTTTTAAATAAAAGCCAAGACTGCTCGAATGGTAAGTGCTGGCAGTGCTTCACGTCGGCTTTGTGGCTGGATAGCCTTGTGCTCGAGTAGGTGAGCGCAGCAGCTGAGAAACTCGTGGGTAATAAATATACTTTTCCATCACATGGTGATGACAGGAATTGCCCAGAAGGACAACTGTGGAGTTAAAAAAAAAAAAAGAAAAAGCAAAGCCTGTGCCTCCACATTCAGACAAGCTGTGACAGTCCAGAACTTGTGCGCTGCTCCTGCTAATGCCTCCAAGAAATACACAGGGGAAGGTTCTGGGATCATCGTGGAGACCTGGCCTGAGGACTGGGGCACCCAGTACCTCTTCTGCCTTGGATGTCCACCACTGAGCCCCAGCCCCTGGCAGGCTCAGCGACCTGCTGGGCCACCAGCCCATCCTCATCCTCCCGAGCCACCAACCCAGCATGGGCTGGGAATCAGATACAAGCTGCCGTTGCTTCCCACCCCAACCCTCCATCTCAGTTCTGTTTCTGAGCATCTCACACAAACAATATTAAGTCCCCATCAATTACCACTATTAGGTTAGTGCCAGCGATCTGGTCCTTGGGGTGGCATCTTTAGTGCTATTAAGAATAAGCAGTAGCATCAGGGTCCCTGCTCATCTTCCCCCCCTCGCAAGCGAAAGCCCTTATTGGAGACTTCTTTCAATATTTCATTAATTCTCAGACATATGCTCTGGGAATGTCAAAATGTTAGGATCTTCTGGAATGAAGCGATAAACAGAACTGACATGGAATTAAACACTGAATTACCTCCAGAGAGCCAATACTGCTTATTTGGGTGCACGTTACTATAGCTACAGCCCTTACAGGTGCACATCCACCCCCCCCCCAACTTCACCCAAAGCAAAAAAAAATCAAAAACCACAACCAAATGGAAATAAAAATCAAATGGAATAATCTCAGGAAATCCACGCGTCCTCTCTGTTATTGAATGGATGTGCTTGGTGTGTATGGCCAGCTGATTTAGGCTAATTATTTTTTGTGTTTATATTTATTGGCTGTGATTAGTTATGCAACAAAGACTATGGGCGAACAAATCATGTCAGTGCAGCTAATTGGAGATAACACAAGCGGTAGCGAAAGCAGTAATTTTTATATTTTACGCATGAAAAGGAGACCTGATCCTGCTGGTTGTAAATCAATAAAGTGCCGTTGAGGTCTCCATCTGAGGATATGAATCAAGGGATGAAAAGCAGCACACTATATGAATTACTCCTGATTTTTTGGGGCTCTGTTCATAAAGCTACTGAAAACCACAGATTTTAGGGGAGTAAAGCTGGGGCTGGGATCCAAACTGGGCAGAAAATGAGATCTATGGGATTTTGTTCCTTTGGAGCAAAGGCTGGCGTGAGGCCATCTGACCACAAATTTTAGGAGTTTTTAGGAAGTGCATATGAACCTCTTCTGCTTATCTTTAGACCACCAGACAAGAAATGTCTATTTGCTCAAATCCTCCAGAGCATCGAAAGCAGGGGAGGTTTAGATTAGATATTAGGAACAATTTTTACACTGAAAGGGTTGTCAAACCTAGGAACAGGCTGCCCAGGGCAGTGGTGGAGTCACCATCCCTGGAGGTATTTAAAAGCTGGGCCAACATGGTACTGAGGGACATGGGTTAGTGGTGGTTTTGTCAATGTTGGGTTGACGGTAAGACTGGATGATCTGAAAGGTTCCTTCCAACCCAGACCATTCTGTGATTCTAATCACAAGGTTTGTCAAGGTGCTGAGGCACCTACAGATGCAAACAGCTGCCTGCTGCTATATTCAGGATGTCTAATGTGCCTGGTCCATCTTCTTGCCTACGGCTGGAGCTACAGGAGCTCCAAGAGCACCTGAAATCAGAGCCTAAGGCTGAGATTTGTTTGGCATCTGGCAGGGGACTGGTGAGATGTCACCTCCCAGAGGCACTGGGCTCCTTCTGTGACCACTGAAGAAGCTGAGAGTGCCCAGCTCTGATTTGGAATTCTGTTTTTGGAGAGCTGGATCCAGGTGGGATGGATCCAACCTCTGCTGACTCCTCATGCTCTGGAGCTGACCCAGGGAGCTCAAATGTGCCACCCAACATCCCCTCCCCCTGCGCCTGACAAACCGCTGAACTTCTGAAGAGCTTTGGAGACATTTCTCTGCCTGGATTCAGTATCTCCTCTCCTCCTCCCCACGGACACCCTCCCCATTTCAACAGAGAACAAGAAGCAATCTGGCCCTGTGCTGCCCTCGTTCCCACCAATTCTCTGTGTGTTTGTTTATTTCTGGAGTGCAGACCCTGCTAATTTATGTTAATTGGAATGGCACAGGTAGGGTTTTTTTCCCTTTCCATGTCCCCCTGCATCCTGCTGTGAAATCAAGCTGGCTTTATAATCTCCTAGAGCAGCCTGCAGCCTGCTGGAACAACGGGAGCCTTAGCATGCAAGGCATGTTGACGAGTTGCCTTTTTTTTTTTCTATTCCTTTTTTTTCCCCCTTTCCTCACGAGGAAGTTTGCATATTTGTATAGTTTTGAAGGCTCACTGAGCCACAATTACAATTCCCTTTTATTTATTTATTTAACAAGAAACCACCATTTAGGAGGCTGGCTGCCCTGCGGCACCACAACAAGATGGTTTCTCCTCCCCTTTTGCTGGCTCCCATAGACCCTTTCAGGGAGGAAAAAGGCAAGAGAGAAGAAATTTGTGCTTCTTGTGCCTCTGTGCTGGGTGACACTTGTCATTTGGTCTGTGGGTTTGAGTTGCAAGCCCAAGGCGTGGGAGGTCACGGGGAGCTTTGCCTTCAGCTCCCAGGGGAGCAGGGTCTGTCTGGCTTCTTCGTGAAAAAGCTCTGGGTTTTTTTTCCCCCTTAAATCAGATTTGAAGGGGAAACCCTCCTCCCCACAGGGATGGCTGTGGATGTGCATGCTATGAGCTGGGACCCACTAACTCCTCTCCCAAGAGCCCCCATGGAAGGTGAGAGCACTTGGGACACACCACCCTACGGCTATTTGAAGAAGCAAATCCCAAGAGTTTGGGGGGCTTTGATTACTAAGGGAGTTTTTAAAATCTGGCTTATATCATAAGAGAATTTGCTTTACTCACCAGACATAGCAGGGGCTTTTATCTTCTGTAAGGAATTAGCCCAGATGCATATCACTGTAATGGAGATCAGAACTTGACCACAAATATCTCATTAGCTTGAAAAGTTACCTGTTTTATTTATGTCCAAAGGATATTTTGCTTGGGCTCTTTCATCTTAAAAACACTAACTTCTAGAAAACCAAGCTTTAATGTCATGTGTGATTTTGCTTTCTTTGAGGAGTGGAAAATGCCACACACTGTGGCATATGCACAGGTTTGAGTCACAAGGGAAAAAAACAAACAGTCGTCTTTCTTGGTTTGATCTATGTACATCTGTTTCCTGGGAGAGAGGTGAAATGGGATATTTACTTGGGTAAGTATTGCCAGCCAGATGCACTCCACTGTGAAATAAATAAAAAATGATATTAAAATTAACTATGTAAAAGGAATCTGGAGCCGGGCTTTTCATCAGAAACGGGAGGCTCTGTGTATAGCATGCATAACAAGACTGAATATTCTCCTCTCCAAAGTTCCCATGTGAAATGTCAGTCCCATCAGAGATAAAACCAAAACTCCTCGCTTTTAATGAGACTGGGGTTTCCCTCTGTGCCTGATGAGGCTGCTCCACTCACCTTGGCATGAGCCAGCAGTGTGCCCAGGTGGCCAAGAAGGCCAACAGCATCCTGGCCTGTATCAGGAACAGCGTGGCGAGTAGGGCCCGAGAGGTGATCATCCCCCTGTACTGGGCACTGGTGAGGCCTCACCTTGAGTACTGTGTCCAGTTTTGGGCCCCCTACCATAAAAAAGACATCGAGGTGCTGGAGCGGGTCCAGAGAAGGGCAACAAAGATGGTGAGGGGTCTGGAGAATAAGTCTTATGAGGAGAGGCTGAGGGAGCTGGGGTTATTCAGCCTGGAGAAGAGGAGGCTGAGGGGAGACCTTATTGCTCTCTCCAACTCCCTGAAAGGAGGGTGTAGAGAGGTGGGGGTCTCTTTTCTTAAGTCCCAGGCGACAGGACAAGAGGAAATGGCCTCAAGTTGCCCCAGGGGAGGTTCAGGCTGGATATTAGGAAAAATTTTTTCACTGAAAGGGTTCTCAGCCATTGGAATGGGCTGCCCAGGGAGGTGGTTGAGGCCCCATCCCTGGAGGTGTTCAAAAGCCGGGTTGATTAAGTGCTGGGAGGTCTGGTTTAGTGATGATGCTCCTTGTTTGTTGTGTGGGTGTCTATTTT
Organism: Calidris pugnax; assembly: GCF_001431845.1. NCBI lineage: Eukaryota > Metazoa > Chordata > Aves > Charadriiformes > Scolopacidae > Calidris > Calidris pugnax. The sequence goes on from NW_015090941.1 coordinate 561,325, forward strand.
TGTCAGTTGGGTTGACGGTTGGACAAGATGATCTTTAAGGTCCCTTCCAACCTAGAAGATTCTGTGATTCTGTGATTCTGTGACTGGGGGCAAACCAGGCACGGACGGGCAACATTAGTCTGGGCTGGCACATAAAAAATCACAGTGTTTCTCATCCCTTCCCTGCCACTTGGACTGACGGACACGCACTGGCCAAAGGCTTTAGATGCTGCCCCAAAATCTCTATTTCATGTAGACACCCGCTCTGTGGGTATGTGACACGTGGTCCCCAATGAAGTCATGGCTTCAGAAGGGACGTGCATAGAATCATAGAATCATAGAATGGTTTGGGTTGGAAGGGACCTCAAAGATCATCGAGTTCCAACCCCCCTGCCCTGGGCAGGGACACCTCCCACCAGACCAGGTTGCTCAAGGCCCCATCCAGCCTGGCCTTGAACCCCTCCAGGGATGGGGCAGCCACAGCTTCTCTGGGCAACCTGTTCCAGTGCCTCACCACCCTCAGAGTAAAAAATTTCTTCCTGAGATCTAATCTGAATCTTTTTTCTTCCAATTTGAAACCGTTTCCCCTTGTCTTATCATTACACCTCCTGGCAAAGAGTCCCTCCCTAGCTCTTCTATAACATGTTGATTCTAAGAGTAAACCATGATTTGATCACCTTCTGAAGTCAGCTGTGAGATTTCAGAGAAAATCTATCAGACGCACGGCTGATGCTCGGAGCTCACTAACCCAGCAAACCGCTTTCAGGAGCTCGCAGATGAATATTAGAAGAATTAAAAGAGGAAATAAATAGCCATGTTTTAACAAGCCGGGTCATTTATCATTACGGGGACGATGTTCCTTCTCTGGCAGCTGCTGTCTCTAAGTCAAGATGGGACGTCTTGCTAAAAGACAGATTCTGGTTTAAACCCGCGTTGTTGGGCTCAGAAAAGGCATCGCTCTGCAACATTGTACGGCAGGAAATCAGACTTGATGGCTGCAATTGTGTTCCTATCTGCCCTTAAAATCTATCGATCTGTGAAAATAATTGCCACAGTTTACTGATTTTCCTGAATGTTTGATGGTAGGCAAGCAATACTTCTGTCTCCTGCGGCCTGAGCTGCCCTGAAAGAATTTCCTCTCCGCATTGAGCAGGAATTAGAAAAAAACCCATATTGATTCAGCATAACCAAATAAAATTTTTAAACGCATCTTTGCTTAGCTGTCTGATATATATTTTTTTCTGGACTTGCTCAATGGAATCTGGCTGTCAGGACTACTCAGCATCATCCCGTGTGTGGGCCTGGGAATGCTGGTATCCAGAGAAACAGGGGCACTTTCCGACTTATTTGCCTTAATTGCAAGACATCACATCACCCGCTCAACTGACGTGACCGAAACTGTGGACACACACCAAGCTGTGGCCTAATCAGGGTTGAAGAGCAAAAATAGAAAGTTGTTCTTACTTCACATACAAAGAGAGGCTTGAGCAGGCACAACAGAAGAGGAGATTTTTGAATTTTTCCGGGAAAGAGTCCCGATCCCGTAGGGCACTCGGCTCCATGAGGAGCTGTGATGGGGCTGAGTGTGCCCACACCATGCTGGAGCTTCTCCTTGCCTGGAAAAACCCCCTCTGAGCCGAGTAAGCAGGAGCATTTTTTGAGCATAAGTGCTACATAAATGGTGCAGAGACCTCACACGGCTCCGTAAGTACGAGGTAAGTGTTTTCCTCTATAGAACAGGCAACCTCTCCTACCACACTGAAATATGCCCCTTTCCATTTGGCATTTTAAAAGGAGCACCGAGCCTGCTCCTTCCTCTTGCCGAGACCTGCATGTTATGTCTTCCCAGTTATCACTGCGGAAACTCAAACACGATATTAGTTTAATTAGAGACCGACTCCTTTTATGGAATGCAAATGCCCTATCCGACTAAATCCCCCTTCTGAAGTTGGCAGATGCAAATTAAATCCTGTGCACTGAAGTGTAATTTGGCTTTGAACACTCTTAAAGGCCCTCAGTGATTCAGTGGGTGGAGGGGAATTAGTCTTAAGCTGCATTTGTTGCTTTCTCCTCCCTTAATTTGTTTATATGAATGCTACTGAAGCAATATCGGATGTAGACAAATTGCCAAGTGACACACATGAATGAAAGCCAAGGTTTTGCTGTTAGTTTTTGGAGCTGTAAATAAGGCAGGTCCGGTCTACCTGAAATAATGGTAAATAATGGCCCATCTGCCACTTCACGTCCCATCATGTTCTGGGTGACCAGCAGGCTGGGAGCAGCCACACAGTCCCTCCTGCAGTCACACAAGGGCAGCAGCGATGGCCCGGGGTGTTTCTGAGCACTCCACGAGCCCCATTTTTCAGCAAAATGCTTTTCTTTAGCTGTTATATCCCCCGCTTGATGGGTGACTTTGGAATCTCAATCCTACTTGGAGAACCCTTGGAGCTCTCCCTACGGATGCGCAGAGCTGGTTCCTCCTGCTCTGGTGGGCCTTGATGAAAATTGAAATGTTTTGGTCTAGGATTGCAAAAAGAAGTATCACACTGAGGATCTGCAGGGGAGGCTTAGGAACTCACATTGCTTCTCAGCTTCTTTGAATTAACAGACAAAATAGACATTTTGCAAAAACAATCTAGGGCAATCTTCTAGTATTGCCACGATGGCTTTCACACACAGCTCACAGCCACCACTTTCAATGTCCCCTGTTATTTTCCTTCACTGCATTTACTTGGAAGTAGATGTCTATGATTTTGTGGGCCAAATACCATAATGTGAGCCTGATCACATTATATCAGCCCGATCAGCCCTTTCACGCCATACGTTGCAATTTAAGCAAGAGGTGTTTGATGCCAGCCCCAACAGATTAATTACAGACCACAGTCAGCACTTTTCCTCATCGCTCTCAGATCAGACAGTGATCCAGCCCAAGCATTTTTGCTTCACCGTAATGTTTCTACAGCTTTTATTTTAGAGCCTCTGTTTCCACCCGTGCTCTTCCTGTCTCTGATGATTTATTCTTTGGGTGTGAATCCAAAGTCTACGTTCATCTCGCCAGCAGGCGTTATTATCACACCCCACAAATTGCTTGTGTCCCACACTCACCAAATGGCTTTCAGCCAGTATCTTCAAGTTGTTTTGTTGTTAGTTTGTGGGTTTGGTTTTGGTTTTTTTTTTATAAGGAGTGATTTTAAAGCCTCCCAATGTGCTATTTTGAAGAAATGAATCAAACAGGAGAATCTGTAGGTACCACGCACTTCGATTCCTGTTCCTGGTTTTCTGCTGAACATTTTAACAACTGAGCAAATAAGTGCCTTTCAATTACATGCTTGTTGCAGGCACTCCCTGCTTATGTTTTATAACAATGATTTTGGATCAAGAGGTTTGCAGCTAAAGGGATAAACATTTAGCCCAGATAAGCAGATTTGTAGAAATTATTGTTATCCAGAGCTGGTTTGATTCATTAGGAACCAGCAGTGGACGGCTCTTGAAATCCAACGGGGATAAATTTATCCCTCCAAAGCGAAATCTGCTAAGGGATGAGTCTGAATTATGTTATATTCATAATAGTGTTTCCTTCTGTTATTTAATATGGCAAAAATAACTGTGTGAGACAAATTATGTTCTTCACCAGTCTCCCTGACCTCCATAAAGACCTGAAACACACTTGCAGGGAGGTTTCTGGGTCCCCCCAGCAGCAGAACTGGGGCAGCGAGGATTCAGAACCCAAGTGTGATGAGATCCTGGGCATGGATTTGTGTGGGCTGTAGGGACAGACAACAGGAAAAGGGCCATATAAATTAGTAGGTGGTATTGATCCCAAAGTGTGGATATTCTCAGTACATCATGATAACAGGTGTAACATTACACTCCAACCCACATTTGCAGAGACTTCTTTGATCCTAGAGATGGACTCACCATATCCTCTTTGAAGACTTCCACCTTTTCTCTCCTGACCTAGCAGCTTTCCTTGCTTGTATTTCTCTCTTTCTCTATCTCTACCTCCTTTCCCTCCTCCTGTTTTCACCAGCAAATTTTTTTGCACAGGAGAACATTTTGGGAGAAGGGTGAGTATTCACCTGTCCTACACAGTGGGATACCCAGCTACCTGGGCAGAAGGTCACCTACAAAGACCTCATACCTCATGCTGTTCCCATCTTTTAATCTACGGATCAGCCAGGAGAGAAGGCTACGGACATAAAGCACAGACAAGGGTGGGCAGCAAAGCATGCACTTGTCACAGAATTAGTGCCAGGAATATATGGGCCATCAATCAGAGTTATGGCATGCTCTCCTTGTGGTTAGTTGATATATAATACCCCCAATCAATAACTAAAGAGGGGGGAGAGAAGGAAGGGATTTGATTTAATATTTGCCTAGGCTTTGTAGAAAAGTAAGATTTATTGCAACATAAAAAAAACAAATTTAGCCTCTAGCTTAATAGCCAATTGGTCCCTGTGATATTGCTGGAATCATATTTACTGTGCATCCTAATACAAAGACATTAATATCCCTATACCTGCTCAGCCATGTCATGCTGGATATTAGCCAGTGCAAAGCACACATCTGGTCTTGACTTGTGAATAGCTTGCTTAAGGAAACATTTTCTTTATTGCATTTAACATTTTGAATCTGTAAGGAGCTCGCAGACCACCATCGATACTAGTGAGGAGATCTCAGGACCTGATCTGGCTTGGTTTGGTATTACTGGGTCTGGGCTGCAAAATGCATCTGTTAAGTCTAGAACTGGCAATAACCATTGGATATTTCTGCTTGTTCTTTGTGACATTAAATCATGAAATCACACAAGACAGACATGTCTTTTCCTCTTGCCTTCCTGGATCCCTTAGATCCAGGCCCCTCCTCTTCTGGAGGGCTTCTGGTCCATGCCATGTGGCACAAGCTTCACACCCAGGGCTCGTATCCCCCTCCAGATGCTGCTACAGTGAAAGAAGGCAAATGATCCAGTTCAAAATAAAACTGTTTTTCAAAGATTCCTTGTAGAAGTTTTATACATTGTGCCTTTTTATGCATGATCAACTCAGGCTGGCGAAAAACAAGCATCGCCTTCAGCTTGAGCTACTAATCCCCCTCTTGGCCAAAAAAGCGATGAAAAACTGTAAATGTTAGTGAATTCAGACCTTAGTTACGGCAAATACTGACACAGAACACGGTACCAGGTGTTTTAATGCTGATTTCAGCAATTAGAGTATTTAGCCAGAAGCACAACTGCCCTCATAGTCATGTTTGCTCTCAGATCAGTGCGAGACTCCAACCTTTATCCAAATTCTCAACACATGAGCTGAATCTGCAAAATCTGGCCAGAATGCAAAGTTCTGAGCTTTTTGGTACTTTTAAGTTCTAGTCAGGTCAAAGAAAAGAAAAACGTAACAACCCTGAGGGCATTGCAACACCCATATTCACAATATCCATCACAAATCCAACAAAAATGTGTGGGAGAGCAGCAGGAAACAGTCCCACTTTGCAAGAAAACCAACAACCACCACCCCCTCAGCCCGCTACCTCCCATGGACATTTCAGATTCTCCTAAAAACGCCGAAAGCCTGGCTCAGAGAAAGGAACAGGCTCAAGTACGGAGGGGCATTCTCAGATTTATGAAACACACACTCAGTTCACAGAATTATTCTTGCAAGATCCAAAAAAATATTCTCCCTCCTTGCACGGGACACAAGAGTGACACATGAATTTTGCCAAACAGTTGACCTTTGGAACCAGTACGCCTCGCATAATGGGAAGACTAATGTCCTCCAGCTTAGGAATTACTCCATGTGTGACCTGAGCTATGGAGGAAATCACCTAAATAATTCCTGTGATATCTTCTGGCCTTCAACTCCATTGCCCACATTATTCACTGCCCTGACATTTATCTCCCCAATTTGCGGCAAAGTACAAGGTGAGTGCAGACCATCAGGGCTCTCATTTAACAGGTTTTTCTACCAAATTTGTCGAAGTACAGGTAAAAATGTAACAGGCAGAGCAACGGCATCACAGACAAAATCTGTGACTCGTCTGGAATTTCACAGACTATTTACTCTTAGTTCACGGGCAAGAAACAAATATATCCACAACAGGAAAGTTACTGAAGATAGTTCAAAAATAAATATGATGTGTGTCCCCATGGGCCAATGACAGATCCTTCATGACAAGAAAAATCAGCTCATTTGTCCTCCCAGCAAATGTCAAACGTTTTAGGAACGGTTTGTTCTGTTGATTATTTCCGTAAATGAGTTCTATTATAATGACGAAGTCTGCGATCTAGAGTTAATCCCTGGCTCCAAGCTCCCCACTCTTTGAAAAAATTTGATCTCAATCTTGGCATGAACCATTGTGTTCAGTCTCCTAAAAATTCAACTGAGGGTAGACAAAGCGCCATAAATGTTCCTGAGGTCGGAAATGAATGCGTATTTATTGCAACAATAGCTGTATTACCAGCCATTCACAGCTCCGAGAGCAAAACACAGGAGTTTCTTCCGAAATAAAACCAAACAGATGTCTCCAATGAACACAGTTATCGGATCGGCGGAATATTTCTTTCAGTAATCTCCCAAGTAATTAATTTTTCTGTTATCATGAAAGCCATTTCAGAGAGGGAGAAGGAAAAAAAAAAGAAACAACCCTGCTTTTCTCACCAACCTCCTCGCCGATCCCAGGATCTCAGCCCGTCTCATCCAAAGGCAGCTTCCAAACAGAGAAGTCACTGGAGACCCCCCTCCGCTGCCGGGGGCCAGCAGCCCCCATTGTCCTCCTGCAGAGAGAGAGATAACAATGCCCGTGGTTTTTTCCCCCCATAAAAGCAAGTTCAAAAAAGCATTTACCTGTAACAACAAAAGCAGGCGGATAAATAAGAAGAAAGCACACGTGGTGTTTAGGATAACACGCAATTAAAGGATTAAAAATTCATACATTTTGATGGGGAAACGGCATTGAAATTGCTGAGCCGTTAATGACTTTGAATGAAAGGGGGACTTATCTCTTCACTCAACCGGAGTGTTCAGAACCAAGATAGACCTTTTATCATTTTTAATTGTTTCATTCATGGCACGCTGGAGATGTGCGCCTGCCAGAGAAATTTTGTTATTCCAGTAACTGCAGGAAACTTTTCTAACCCTGCTGCTGTTTCCTTGGGTGGTGGAGATGCTGGGGGAGGATGAGGCAAGGAGAGGAAGACCATGGAGGTGTATGGGCTTTTCTAGCTTTCTGTCCTACTATTGTCTTTCTTCAAGAGCTGGACGGAAGTGTGTGAGCACAGTCCACAGCTCAGTCTCATACAGACAGAGCCTGATCTGGAGATGTTTAGTCCAAATAGGATGGTACCAATCATAAAACCATAGAATCATAGAATGTTTTGGGCTGGAAGGGACCTTAAAGACCATCCAGTGCCACCCCCTGCCCTGGGCAAGGATATCTCCCACCAGACCAGGTTGCTCCAAGCCTTCTCTTCTCCAGGCTGAACCCCCCTCAACTCTCTCAGCCTGTCCTCACAGCAGAGGTGCTCCAGCCCTCGGAACATCTCCGTGGCCTCCTCTGGACCCGTTCCAACAGGTCCATGTCCTTCCTGTGCTGAGGACTCCAGAGCTGGACACAGGGCTCCAGGTGGGGAACCGTTCCCTTGGTCCTATGTTCCCTTGGTTGAGCCCTTCAGTTGCCACAGGGCTTTTACCAGGAGAAAATCACCCGTTTCAACAGAGCCAACGTTAAACCTAAACCCTTTCTGGTCCTCACAGAAAGGCTCAAATAAGATTTACGGGATTCAAGGCCTCCTGCCGAATGACTGTCACCCTTTCTACATTACTTTTTAAGCACATCTGTTATTTTCAGAAAGACAGATAGATAATCATCTAGCGAGGGCATAAATAGATATACTGGAGAAAGAGACATTCATACCAGCATCCTGCTGTCTGTCTCTCCTTAAGAAGCAGTGTTTTAAACATTACTCTTTTCACAGCCATAAAGACAAGACTGATTGGTTTTTTAAAGAGAGCTGAGAGTCCCGTCTGATCACACAAATGGCTGGAGTGGAGCTCGAAAAAAAACCCCTCAGCTATTGGGAGAATTGCCCCAGAATTGTAATTGGACGATGGCGAGTTCGCAATTACAGATAAGGCTGAGGCCTGATAGATGCAACACGAGACATGGGCAATGGAGAGCTCTATTTTCATCATGTTAGAAAAGTGGCCTGATTTTTCTCATTTCTGGAAGATGGCAGGCACCCTTGGTTTATAACTTCGCCATTCGGTTTGTAGTACTCCCTGATCCTTTCTTTTATAATTGTGACCAAAAAATTGCAAAAAGGTTTTTGCGTCCAGAATTCAAAGACATCAAGCAAACAAAAAAACCCCAAGGAATGAACTAATGAAAGGAATCAACCAGTAACAATTATAGCCTGAAAGAGGAAAACTTTGGGAAGCCGTGGAGGTGTAAAAGGGGGAAACTGGAAAGAGTTTTCTGAGTTTAGCATCAGAAACACATCTTCTAATAAGCATCAGATAAATTTGCCTCTTTACAGGGGACGGGCATTACCCACTGATGGTGTTTGCTGTGGCTTCCCTCAGTGCCCAACGTGTAACGCCCAGAGGCCTATTCCTATCTACAGGAATATGTATATTCCAGCTACACAGTACTGCTCTACTTTTGTCCTATTTAGAGGGGTTTAAGTGTGATTTTAGTGGGTTTTTCTCCCCTTATTTGAATCTTGTGCTCACGTTACAGATGACTGAGTTCCAGAACTACGTCAATCTGTGCAAATAAGTGTGATCTCCCTGAACAGAGAAGAGTCACACCAGCTTTTCCCAGCAACAGACCTTTCTCTCCAGCTCAGCACCGTGAAGGGCACAACTGAGACCCGATAGCTCTGACACGTGCTCCACCCAGATGTCTTCACAAGCTCTTGATTTATTAAGCTCATCCCACAGAAATACTTAAAATGTAGGTTTGTACTTAAAATGAGGAGTGCCACTTTGCAAGGGGGCCATTGTTGTTGGAAGTCCTGGGACTGCTGTAATAAAGACCATTTGTCTTTGCTGAATTTTAACATGCTGGCGTAGCATGTCCCTCTTATTTCTCCATTTGCAATAGGAAAATACCAAGAGGTGAATATTTTAAAATTACTTTTCTATTGGCATTTTCATTTTTTAAATATAAACATCATCTGGTTCGCATTAGTCAGTCAGCCAGACAGGAAATGGTAATAAGTTTTGTTGATATTATTTTTCTCCAAGGGATTAACAAGGATAATATTTATATATGTATTAAGAGATTGGTGCATACCCTCAGGCAACGGCAAAGAGAATCAGAAATATCAGCAGCATCAGAAAAACTTACAGGTGGCTGCCTGCTATTGCCTTTCAGCAGAATGGGAGGACCAAGGGCAAAGAAAGGACATCTCTTTGGGCACTGGCACTGGATTACTCTAAGATAAATCATCTTGTCCTGCTCCCCAGAAAGGGACAATATTACAAGAGAGATTCCAAGGGAGTTATCTATTCAATCAGCTATTGTGGGCTGAAGATTTGGGTCCAAAGCTGACGATACTTTGCTGTATTTCAGCAGGGAGAATAAGGGGGAAATTGACCTCTAAAGAAAATACTAGATCTCTGATATCCTAATTCTCTGTTAGCTTGATCTGGTACATGCTTAGGATGATGAGAATCAGGGTTGTGGTACTCTTTGGGGATCCCAGCTCCAATCAAAGGCCCTTTTGCAGGATATAATCCATACACCCTGCAGCACACCCTGCTCTTCACGGTGCGGCTTTGGCAATTAACTGAACTGTCTCAATTAAGATGCAAGTCAGGCCAGCTGGCCTCTGGAGTCAATAGCGAGAGATGGATATCTTCATGCAGTGTGGGATGATTTGAGGACCCAAGCTGGCTTCTGTAGGGCATCCTTCTGTTTTTGTTGGCTGATGAGGGAATATCGGGTGGGATTTATCTCCCTCCATGATGTGGTACCCACGTCTGAGATAGTTATGCAGATCCTGTCTGTGTCTCCTTTCACTACAAAGAGACCCTACACAGAACATATACTCCCAACCATTTATGATCAGGGAGAAACTTGGTCCAAGAATTGTAACCACAGCGAGGGAATAAAGAGGATGGGGCAAGTAATAACACGAGTGGGGCTACAATGTGCTGGAACCCACAGAAGGGCAGAGCCCATCAGGCATTGACCACATCTCCTGAATCCCTGTCCTATGGCCGCTCTAGTGAAAAAGAAGACAACCATATGATGACATTCAGATTAAAACCACACAGGCTGATGATACTTTGCTCTTTTGTGCACCCATTTGACACCAGACCTCTCACCATTTCATCTTGCTCTGTCCTTCCAGCTCCTTCACAAGCTACAGCCTCTTTAATTCCCACCAGGTATGTGTAGGATGGAGAGCAGTGAAGGGAAGAAACCTTGTGGCATTAGAGATGGGAGGGAAAGAGGCAAGCTGTGATTGATGCCTGTAATACCCACCACACAAATCACAGTGAAACTCCTATAATTTAAGGGAGAAATAAAGAGTGAAACATTATGCCCATGTCACATATGATGGCTCTTGGAATAAGACAAACACTGTGCAATCGGTTTAGACAGCAGGACACAAAAGAGAGGCCACACACTGAGATTATAAATACTATGGACCCAAAATTGTCCATTCTCAGGTCTGGGCATCTGACATGAAGGCACCAATCTGAAGCAGACAGGAGCATCTCCTCTGGGAGGCTCCTCGGAGAATACAGTGAAAGGAAAAGCATCTCTCTCTGATTTAATTGCTTTGAAACCTTTTCCATTCTTCCTGTACAAGGATTTCATCTGAGCCACCCTCCTTTCAGGTCAACAGGACGCAAACTTTGTGACTGACTTTAATGAGATTTTGTTCATGCTCTGAAGGGTAAGTAGAGCCTGCATTGAGTAAAGCTTGAATGTTCCTAATTCCCACTTACTTCTTCACATGTAGGTCTAACCTCCTCCCACCCTGGGCTGAGTGGCTCCCTGGACGGGGAAATTTTGGATGGAAAAGGGGACAACTGTCCTGGTCCCATATGTAGTGCCTGGACACCCACATTCCTCTCAGGTGAGGTTCTGCAGGAGGAGAAATGCTTCATTTGTAACTCCCAGTAGACCTAAACCCAAGTTTTACTGTGTTTGTCAGCAGCCTCTCAAAGCATTTAAGCAGAATATTGTCCCCTCTCCCATACCACATGCAAAGAGAAACACAGAAACAGAGCTTCCAGGAGGTGGATATAGATTGGGCTCTTCCTCACCAGAAGAAAGACCTTGAGGGGCTGGAGAGGGTCCAAAGAAGGGCAACAGAGCTGGTGAGGGGGCCAAACCACAAGTCTTGTTAGGAGTGGCTGGAGGTGTTCAGCCTGGAGAAAAGGAGGCTGAGGGGAGACCTTCTCACTCTCTCCAACTCCCTGAAAGGAGGGTGTAGCCCTGGGGGGGTTGGTCTCTTCTCCCAAGTCACAGGTGATGGAACAAGAGAAATGGCCTCAAGTTGCACCAGGGGAGGTTTAGAATGGATATTGGGAGACATTTTTACACTAAAAGGGTTACCAAGCATCGGAACAGGCTGCCCAGGGCAGTGGTGGAGTCACCATTTAAAAGGGATTTAAAAGCCGGGCAGACATGGTGCTGAGGGACATGGGTTAGTGGTGGGTTTTGTCAGTGTTGGGTTGATGCTTGGACTCCATGATCTGAATGATCCCTTCCAACCCAGGCCATGCTATGATTCTTCCAGCACCATGGTGGGAGCATGGGAGAGGAGGCAGTTGGATCATCTGAGAAACATTTCCTTCCGTGGATGGAGGTAGACACGGGGAGAGCCATCAAGTCTCGATGATCTGAATGATCCCTTCCAACCCAGGCCATGCTATGATTCTTCCAGCACCATGGTGGGAGCATGGGAGAGGAGGAGAAACATTTCCTTCCGTGGATGGAGGTAGACACGGGGAGAGCCATCACTGCCCTCAGGTAGGCAAGAAGAGATGCTGCTCAGCAGATCCCGGGGTGCTGGGCAGAAGAGGGGGGGCTGTACCCTCCCCTGCTCTCTCCCTATGCCCTGCGTCCTGCTGGGTGCAGGGGGGACATGGACCTGCTCTTGGTGGTGGTGATGGACTCTGCAGACGCCCTGCAGGCAGCAGCTGGAGTGTGCCTGGAAGAAGGATGGAGCAATGGCTGTATTAGGGCCTCAGGCGTTGGCTGCTATATCTGTTAATCAACTTTATGAAAACCTTTGGGGTCAAAAGAGTAATAAAATAACGGTGGACAAGCCCATGCTGCCTCTTTGCACTTTCCACCTTTCTAGTCATTTTATCCTTCCTTTCCACAAAATCAGCTCGCTTCGGCCTGACCTTGTAATGTGACAGCTCTGTTCAGCCCGGCGAAATTAAGATGATTTGTCCCCCTTCATGTCCCTGCGTTTGCCTTCGCTGTGCTCCTCCAATCTGTTTGCTTCAAGCTCAGGGCTCCCTAGTTGTATTCCAATGGAGACAAACCTCATGATTAAAACTCAACCGCGAGCCTATCCAAGCTCCGGCAGCGCAGGCGTCGGGGACCCTGAAATTGGAAACTCAATCTTTCTGATGGATTTAATTCAGGGATCTGTTTTGTCACCCCTGTGTTGGGTGCAAGAGCAGCCCCCACCCCGCCTGCCCCTCCTTCTCTCACTCCCCCCGGCAATTTCCTCATTGCTTAAAAATATTCAGGGAGGCTACATCAAAGCGAATATTGAGACTTGTATTATTGTTGCCAGGGGTGACATTAGATGAGAATTATATGAAACAATAAGGGCGCTGGAGTATAATCCATTTGACATTTGGAACATGTTCCCAGTGCTCTGTGCTCCTCGAAATGTTCACACAACAGAACCGTCTTCATTTTCATCACAATATTTGTGTGCGTGAGTAGATTTATCCTTCTTTTTATTTCTCCGTCTGGTCATTCTATGCAAGGCCAACAAAAAGAAAATCCTCACTTCTGGGGCTGCTGCCCTCTCCAGGTATCATTTTTGCTTGTTTATACCCAAAGGATGGTGGGGGCAGTGAATTCCTCTCGACGTAAGGCTGGTCCATCAGACCAGTGCCCAATGCTCTTGGTGAAAAGCCACCAAGCTCCAACCCTCCCCCTGCTGTGCCTGCACATCCTGGGCCAAGGTCTGAATTTTGGGGACGCTCTGGGAAGTCAAGTCGAAGAAGCCCATGGGGAACAGTTTCAGTTCAGAATTGCACCAGAATGGCAGAGGGTGAAGATGCATTTTTGAGAGATGGGCTCCTGCTCTTCTTCTTCTGGTCATCTGCCCTGAAGGGTTGGCCACATTCATAGAATCATAGAATGGTCTAGGTTGGAAGAGACCCTTGGGATCATCGAGTCCAACCATCTCCCCTCCTCTACAAAGTCCTCCCCTACACCATGTCCCTCAGCACTGCATCTAAACGGCCCTTAAACACAGCCAGGGACGGTGACTCCACCCCCTCCCTGGGCAGCCTGTTCCAATGCCCGACCACTCTTTCGGTGAAAAATTCCTTCCTAATGTTCAATCTAAACCTCCCCTGTTGGAGCTTGAAGCCGTTCCCTCTTGTTCTGTCACTAATTACCTGGGAGAAGAGACCAGCCCCAACCTCTCTACAGTGTCCTTTCAAGTAGTTGTAAAGAGTGATGAGGTCTCCCCTCAGCCTCCTCTCTCTCCTACTAAACAACCCCAACTCCCTCAGCCGCTCCTCATACGATTTGTTTTCCAGCCCCCTCACCAGTTTCGTTGCCCTCCTCTGCACTCGCTCCAGCACCTCCAGATCTCTCTTGGATTGAGGTGCCCAAAACTGGACACAACACTCGAGGTGTGGCCTCCCCAGTGCTGAGTACAGGGGCACAATCACCTCCCTACTTCTGCTGGTCACACTATTTTTGATACAAGCCAGAATGCCATTGGCTTTCTTGGCCACCTGGCCACATTGGGTCCTGGTGCAGGACGAGGGTATGTCCCTGCAAAGCTGGGTGCTCCAGGCACTGAGCCCACCTGCTGAAGGGCATGGGCACAGCATGGCATGGGCATGGGCACGGTGCTGGGGCTTTTGTCCTCCCGGGAGCAGAGTGAGATTTTGCTGCCTCCACCCAGGCTGTACTACACAAACACACAAAAGCACAGTTGCAATCTAAAACCCAAATTCCTCTGAATTTCCAAAAACGACAGAAAAGGTTTTCAACTTCATGGCCAGAGCACACGCAGGAGGAAGTATTTTAGACTGCGATTCCCCTTTGTATCCCCGTTATCCCAGGGATTTGCAAAGGAGCCAGAGCAGGTGATGAGCCTTGTTCCCACTGGGGGATGGTGATGGGGGCACCCAGCCTTGCTCCTTCCAAAAGTCCACCTTAATTGTTGTTCTCTCTCCAATACCACACACAAAGACTGACAGGACCAGAGGAAATGGTATGAAGTTGCGGCAGGGGAGGATTAGATTAGATAGTAGGAAGAGTTACTTTACTGAAAGAGTGGTCAGGCCCTGGAACAGCCTGCCCAGGGAGGTGGTGGAGTCACCATCCCTGGAGGTAGTTAAGAAATGTGTAGACATGGCTCTTCAGGGCATGTTCTAGTGCCCAAGATTATTGGTTTGTGGTGGGGTGTAGTGTGTGGGGTTGTGGGTGTGGGGTTTAGTTGGTGGGTGGTGGTTTTGGGTTTGTTGTTTTTGTTGTTGGTTTTTTGGGGGGGTTTTTTGGTTTGGTTTTTTTTTTTTTTTATGTGGTTGGACTCAATGATCTCGGAGGTCCCTTCCAACCACTAAGATTCTGTGTGATTCTGTGATTCTGTGATTTTTAGGAATAAAAGCCTGGCCTCTTTAAAAGCATCATCCCTGAGTTCAGCTGGTCCCGAACTGCAACCAAGGAGTCAGCTCAAATATTCCTGTAGCCACACCAATACACGAACAGACGCACCAGCACACGCCCAGAAGCTCCTCCTCCGCAGACTCAATATCCATCTTCCAAGTAATTATCTCGATTACAGATTCAACGGGATCATCTCATTTGCTCTCTAGATTCCCCGTGCACAATATCTTTCCACTCAAGGCGCCCTCTCTGCCATATGCTCGTCCCCTGCCCGACGCGCTGGCTCGCAGCTGAGCCCTTATTCCTTACGACCACTGAGCAATTTAGCTGTGAAATCACCCCGTGCAGCACTGGATCCCTTTTCATCTGGAAAATGGGCAATATCACATCTTAAAGAGATAGAATACAGAACATACAGCATGGGCTGGGTCTTGCTGAGGTTTTAAAGCTCTTTGGGTTACTGTTATTTTGGATGAGAATTGTCGGGTTTCAGTTCTTGTCGTGTTTGAGAGAGAGAAAAATGCAGGGAAAGACAGCAGCAAACTCACATTTCAAGATTACAACAGCAATGACTGCATTAAAAATGTGTTTATCCCCTATAATATCTATGCCTTATGTTATTTCTGCTTTAGAAATCATTATCTTGCCCTCAGAGCTGCATGTGGTGCATTATTTCCTACCAGAACTGTGTATTCAGCCTGAAGAGTCAGCCCAGGTTCGTTTAAAGTTTCCCGAAGGTTCATGAACTTGTTTGAGCGTCTGGGCTGATTTACGGGGCTGACGTGAGCACAGGTGAGACTCATTGGCCTCTGCTTGAGATTCTGGGCTCGTTCTCGCTCAAATCTCAAAGCGAAGCTTACGGGACATGAACCTTCCAAAACTGCCAATGAATCAAATGTTTTGTAAAAATTTTTGCAAGGCGAAACAGCGAGAGACCCCGCACAGACTGTCGCTGCGCCGATGATGTTTCCATCCTGGAAGACAGCAGTGGAAATGATTTCGCTGCGGGTTCCCACCACTGAAGGCCTGGCAGCCACAGATTTAGTGATTCAGGCTGTGTTTTACCTGCTGCAGATGCTGGTTCTCCCTGTGGTTTTACCAGCAGGGCTCAGGAATTGTGGTCACTGCTTTCCTGCCCCTGGAGCACTGGCTGCTCTGGTCCCTCTGCCCATGTCTGGCCAGTGTCCACAGGCACTAACTTCTGGGTTGTGTCACCAAGGGGATTATATACCTCTGACCTGGTTTATGAATGACCCTAACGAGGAAAGGAAAGCTGCTCGGATGGCAAAAGGTATCTTTATACAAAGAACATAATGGCAAAATAAAAAATCCTTTGGAACTAGAGGATTAACACGTTCTATTTTCGAAACCACAGACAATAATTTGAAAATCTTAACATTTTTCTCCCAATATGGAGATATGTTGATGTGGTTCCTTTCCCACCAGCGCGACAAATCACTGCTTCTCAGCTTTTTCAGGCTGGATATTAGGAAAAATTTTTTCACTGAAAGGGTTCTCAGGCATTGGGATGGGCTGCCCAGGGAGGTGGTGGAGGCACCATCCCTGGAGGTGTTCAAAAGACGGGTTGATGTGGTGCTGGGAGGTCTGGTTTAGTGATGATGCTCCTTGTTTGTTGTGTGGGTGTCTATTTTGTGAGTTAGGTTGACGGTTGGACAAGATGATCTTTAAGGTCCCTTCCAACCTAGAAGATTCTGTGATTCTGTGATTCTCCATGGCAGAAGTCAGCAATGTCCTCTTCTGCCTGTAACCACTGACTCCACTGGCTTCCCCACCATGGTTCTCCATTCACCTTGGTCCTTTTTATGAGGAGAGATGCTACAAGGTATTAAGTTCTCCTCCTGGGGAGTGGGAATGGAGCCAAATGGTGCACCATATTGGCAGGAAATATTGGTGGCATCCATTACACTTCTCTCTACCTACTTCTGCTGGAGGGGACTAGCTCTGGCTTCAGCATCCAGCCCCTCAGCTGCCCCTTGCCCAACTGCAGCCGAGAGCCAGGGAATGACCAGGAAAAAGATTTTCCTACTGAAAAGTGCATGTTGAGCTTTTTAACTTGGCATTTATGGAAATAACTCCAGGAGACAGGGGCAGGGCGAAGGCTGGCTTTCTAAGGTGAGATGAGCAGAAGCAGCTCCCCTCCTCGCCAGCCTTTACCCAAAGTCCTCGTTCTGAAACCTTTGTACTGTCCTTTTAACTAAGTACGAAGATAATTAAATTTTGCAGTGTGGTTACACCTCAGTAAATATTGTCTATAAAAATCAATTGGCATTTACTGTACTTAATGTATAATAACGATTCTTATAAATCTAAATTATCCTTATAAATCTAAATTAAATGCCTAGGTTTAAATGTATTTAGGACATTTAATTAATAAAGTGTTACCAAATAACCATTACTAATCTGTTTACTTCAAGCCTGATTTCCATTTCCAAAGGATTTATTTCTCAGCAGTGTGTGTGGGAGGGTAAAAGTGAAAGTATGTGAAAGGGTTTTTAAAAGCTGCTGCAGGTACCAGAAATATTCAGAGATTTCCCAAGAAATACCCTCATCTTTTCCCCCATGGAGAAATACTGACGTGCTTTTCAAAGGAATAGGTCCATCTTGACCCTTCTGTAATTTTAAGTATTCAAAAAAATGTTTTGAATTCTGAAACATCCTGTTTCGACATTTTCCTAATTAGAAGCTCTGGTTTTCTGTTTAGGCTGATTTTCCAATTCAAGACGTAAATTAACTTACGAAGAGAGAAAACCATTAAGGATGAAAAGGTCAAAATCAAAAAGAACTGATCTAAATAAAAGCTTTAGATTACACATAAACACCGTATGGATTACCCATTTGGGAAAAACACAGATTTTTACTTTTTTCCCTGGAACTTCTCTTGAAACTACCCTTCACTGAGGTCTAATGGGCAAAGTGGGTGCCCTGAGGTCCATCAAGGAGCCTGTGACAGGCAAGAACTTGAGGTTACACCTCAAAATACAGCTGGGCTCAGCTGGTTTAGGTTGAAAAACACCCAGATTCTGGTAAACCAGTCATAAACCAGCACTGAGTTCATTCACTTCAGCCTGCTGGTCCCTTCCCCCACTTCAAATTCTCTGATCAAAACATTGTGATGTTTTATTTTGAAATGGGATTTCATTACTCAACCAATGCCTTTCTAGACGATTGAACAACAAAGACTTCACAATCTCCCCCAAATGAAGCAAATGTTTTGTTCAAGCCGGAACGAGTTCTTATACACTTTCTTTTTTTTGCTAAAAAAGCTGGAAAAAAACACATTTCGTATCAAGTCAACCCCAGAATATTTTGCAATAGCCACCGAGAGCAGCGGCCCAGCCAGCTCTGGACTTTAACCACTGGATTATTCATTCCTCCCACCATAATTAATGCCCATAGACTTAACTCGCAGAAAGCCAGGGGGTCAAACTCAGAATGAGTGCAATTCTGTTGAACCAAACACTCGATCTAATCCAGTGATTAATTTAGCTAAAAACATATAATTATGAGCAATAAAAAGTTATTTCTTTTGCTGCTGGAAACTGTCTGAAGCTGGTTCCCTGTATAACAGCAACTCCTGCCAGTGTCTGGGGCCAGCATCGTTCCCAGATCAGTCCATATTGACGTAAATCATTAATCTTAAACACATCCAATGCCCCGTAAGACAGAAAAGGATGATCCCATCCCGGCAGCACGTGGGGAGGGATCGGCCGCGGAGTGAGATGTTGGGACCCTCCTTAGGTTGAGCAGACGAGTCCAAAGCACATTAAATTCACTCCTTCGCACAGGGCGCAAAGCAAGGTTTATGTACTAATTAAGCCAGAGCTGAAGGTTATAGCCAGACACTCAATTGCAATTGTTCTAGTGCATTTTAATTAGTTAATCGCTCCTACAAGTTGCTTTCCCATTCCCAGCCCAGGCAGGGGGGCTCATTCCAGGAGCACTCCTGGGGTGGAGAACAACCCTTGGTGTGACACCCCACCGGGCACGGGTCCCCACACCCCTCCAGTGCCAACTCAGCCTCCAGCCCGGCTCTGCCCCACATGCTGGGGTGAACCCCAGTTTTCTCTCCAGCACTAAGTCTCCAGTGGGGCCAGACCCACCACCCTGAGCCCCACTATTCCCTCTGCTGAGCCGCTGTTGGCAGTGATGTACGGGGAGGACTGCAGTAACGTCCAGCTCCCAAAGGGCTTTTTTAGCCACTGGTAAATTCACTATGGAAAAATAATTCAAAGGAAAACACCTTCTAGGAAGATGAGGTATTTTATAAGCTGTCTATCTTTTTCCGCTTGATTCAGACTGAGTTTGGCAGATGGAAACAAGCCCAGTCCTAAAGAGAGAAAGAGGTTGAGAAAATATTTTGAAAGGGAGCCTGGCATCTCTGCCTCAACAACTGCTCAGCTCTGGGAGTGACATTTGACTTCATCTGTCTAACTAGTTTGACGGTCTCTCAGTATTTTCTGTGATTGGGATAATTTATTTGTTTTCATGCTAAGTTTTATTGCTTATTGATTTTCCAAGTCATTCTGAACCTATGTCAGTTTTTATCTGCTCGAAGTAATAGAAATCATTCTGCAGAAGATACACCGTGTAAAATTTTATTGCCAGCCAGGCTAAAATCTACAAACACCGTTAATTACCGTGATTACAACCCCCTCAGATGACAAATTCAGACCTATTGTCCCTCCGTTCCACCAAACAACCTTCACTGTAAAGAATTCATTAATCCAGACACCAGATTCATTGAGTGGGTAAATCACAGGCCGAGGACAAGAAGTGAGGAGCACCCGAGGTGTCACCTCTAGAGTCCAGTGCTTCGGATTCCCCCAGCAGCCCTCTGGTGCAGTCTGAGGAAACATAGAATCATAGAATGGTCTAGGTTGGAAGAGACCCTTGGAATCATTGAGTCCAACCACCAACCCCACTCTACAAAGTTCTCCCCTACACCATATCCCCCAACACCACATCTAAACGGCTCTTAAACTCATCCAGGGATGGTGACTCAACCCCCTCCCTGGGCAGCCTGTTCCAATGCCCGACCACTCTTTCTGTGAAAAATTCTTTCCTAATGTTCAGTCTAAACCTACCCTGTTGGAGCTTGAAGCCATTCCCTCTCGTCCTGTCATTTATTACCTGTAAGAAGAGACCAGCACCAACCTCATGACACACTGTTCACGCCATGTCCAATGCAGATGGCTCCAACATGCTTTTTTAATGATTTCCAATTATTTCAAACCAATTTGAATCAAAAAAGGAAACTAAAAAAATCAACAAATCTGACCACAGCAAGAAGAATGACTATGTCCGTTATGGGCTCCTTACCGTAGCTTCATGTCATGTTGTGCTTTTCTAACCTGGGATGTAATGACTGCCAAATGACAAATTATTCTTAATAACTATTCCCAGTGCCTGCTCTTGGAGCCCTGCACCTCTGGGCAAAGCAGGCTGGGTGATTTCTTCTGGAGACGCTGAAGCCCACCCTCCACGGCCTGTCCTCCAGAGCAGAAGAGATGTGTCTCTCACTTGAACAACATGAAACCAACCTTATTGCACGACGGGTCGGCTTCCAGCCACAAACTGAAACACACCATTGTCACTAGAAGTGCGCCCTCCTTCCGCACACCAGCAGAGAAACGAAGGGGAAACCCATGTTTTTTCCTTCTGCTTCTAGTCCTGGTTATTCCCTGAGGTTTAAGGTCCATGCACTCCTCCAGATGCTGGGGCTCAGCATGTCCCCAAGCTTCCACCCCTCTTCCAAGACACTGCTGCTCTTATTATCATAGAAATAATCATAGAATCATGGGATGGTTTGGGTTGGAAGGGACCTCAAAGATCATCTAGTTCCAACCCTCCTGCCCTGGGCAGGGACACCTCCCACCAGACCAGGTTGCTCCAAGCTCCCTCCAACCTGCCCTTGAACCCCTCCAGGGATGGGGCAGCCACAGCTTCTCTGGGAAACCTGGGACAGGTTCTAACCACCCTAACAGCAAAGAAGTTCTTACTAATAGCTAATCTAAATCTCCCTTCTTTCACTTTGAAACTGATTCCCCTTGTCCTGTTGCGCCACACTCTGACAAAAAGTCCCTCCCCCCATATCTCCTGTAGGCCCCCACTACGTACTGGAAGGATGCCAATCTGCTACGAGAGCTCAAACTCAAACTCTCAGTTCAGATGAACCAAAATCACAAAGATCTACCATCTAACATGCCAATCTGCTACGCGAGCTCAAACTCAAACTCTCAGTTCAGATGAATCAAAATCACAAAGATCTACCATCTAACCTGACTCTGGCCTAGGTTGGCTCAATGGGTTGAGCCAACGACCACAAGAAGCTGTGCCAGCAGACCAGACAGACCCTTCCCTCTTGCTCGGGGTGTTGATGGGGACAACAGCCCTGTAGGGACAGAGGGAGGCAGAAGAGGATATATAGGAAGAGTTTTAGTCTGGTCGGCTCCTCTCGAAGGTGGTAAGAGGATCCTGAGGTTACAAGGAAGACTCGGTGGTTCCTCACTGCTCCACCTCCTCCCTCCTCACACCTCTCCTCAACGTGGGGCAGAAACCCATTTATCTTCTCACCCAGATGGAGGGGCAGATCCTGGCTCAGCTCAAAGCCTACCTGGTCCCAAGTGTCCCAGCTGGGCTGGGATGTGCTGAAGCTGCACCCTGGTGAATGGCACGGCATGGGAGGGGGAGACGGAAGGGGGGAGCAAAGGGAGGAGGTAGGGGAAGCGCTTCTCAATTTAGAAAGTAATAGGAGGGAGGGGAAGCGCTTCTCAATTTAGAAAGTAATAATGCAGCTTAATTGTACCAGCAGCTGGCAGTGCTAGGCGGAGTGAGGTGAGGCCTAATTATTGCTCTTGGCAGCTGCCTACTCTGCTGAGCATGTCAATGGGAGAAGATGAGTCCTTCCAGACAGGTTGGGAGAGGGCAGGGTGAGGGATGCTGTCCTGACACCCGCCGAGGGGGCTGAGCACAGAGAGGGGGGCCACATGTTGCTCAAGAGCATCAGGTGGGACTTCACTCTACCTCCAAATGGAAGGGTGAGCAAGGAGACAGCTCTCCAACCTGCTTCTGAAGGGAGCCGGGGGGGAAAGGCATGAAAAGAAAGGTGTATCTGTGAATGGAGACCAGTCCAAAGCCTGTGAGAAGGGTGAGGAATGGGTGAGGAGGTGAGACCTGCCAGCCACAGCCCAATTTGAGATTTCTGACCTTCCTGCAGCCCTGTAGTCAGCTCCTCCTCCCAGCAGCTCATGATTCTAGCTCCAGAGGTGTCCAGGTGACCTTCTGGCTGCTGAGAGCCCCTGATGGGACACGACCTTGGGGACGGACTTCTGCTAAGCAAAGACTAATACATAGTTTAATACACGCAGTTTTACCTCCCTTTGCGCTTTTATCCTCTTCCAACACTAAACAGGGGGGAGGGCAAATGTGACTGGGGTGGTTTCTATTTCTATAAGAACTGAGCTGGATTTTCATTAGCACTAAGATCCCTTTCCACCATATAGGTCATGGAGAAGGTCCTGAAAACAAGGCGAAAATAATTTACATCTGCTTTAAAACTCCTTCGCGCTGTCAGAGGGATGTGAAAGAGTTTCCACATAACTGCAAAGAAACCCCTTCATTCTCCCATTTCTCAGCTCGCCACAGCGCAATGATGCTGAAATTGTTGATTAGCTGACATCCAACACTTAAATGTTACAAGCCTTTATTATTTATTTCTTGGGCAGAGAATTACCACTACGTGTTATTTTTATTTTACGGATCCAGCTTCTGAAACTACTTAAAAAGCTTTCGATCAAAGATGTACAGTGGTGCTGACAGAACACAGAAGAGTTTTCGCTGGGGAAAGCCATCATTAATTATCAGACTGTAAGTAGCACTGATAGTGCAAGCATTTGATTTTGATTTAATGTCTAAATAAGCTCACTTACAATGGCAAAGTGCTTCTTGTTTAATTGAAAAGCACCAAGTTTTCTATCTCCCCTTCTTGTTTCTCATTCTGGCCACGATCCAGGTGTAGAAATAGAAAGGAACATGAATGGAATGCAAAAAGTCACAGGAGCCTGCTGAGCCTTCTGCCAACACCACTGCTGAGTTGTCTGGACCATCCTGTCTCTTCAAGGCTGCCCTTGCCCTTCAGCCCTCTTGCCATCCTAGCCCGGTGCCTGTCTGTCCATCTGTCCATCTGTTCATCCATCCATCCATCCATCCATCCATCCATCCATCCATCCATCCATTCATCCATCCATCCATCCATCCATCCATTCATCCCGTCCTCCCTCCCCTTTCTTCTTCCCTATTTCCCCTTTCACTTTCTGAAATCATGTCACCAAAGGGTCCCCTCCCAAAAGGGAATTTTCATCTTGGAAAAGATCTTTGGTCCAAGACAACCATGTTGCTGTAAAAGAGACCCGAGACATTGTCTTGGCGAGAGGAGAGGAGAGGAGAGGAGAGGAGAGGGGAGGAGAGGGGAGGAGAGGAAAGGAAAAAGGGGGGAAAGGAAAAAGGAGGGAAAGGAAAAAGGGGGTGGGCCTCAGGGACCC